>NC_056749.1:761388134-761411059 GCF_019279795.1 Protopterus annectens
ATGTGTTCACATGGTTAATGCTGGCAATGTTTTGATCAATATTGTGTGCATCTCAAACCATCAGCTGTGTTTACGTGGTTAATGATGGCAATGGTTTCATCAATATTGTGAATGTCAAACCTTCAGCTGTGTTCACATGGTTAATGCTGGCAATGATTTGATCAATATTGTGTGCATGTCAAACCTTCAACTGTGTTGAAATGGTTAATGCTGGCAATTATATAATCAATATTGTATGTATGTCAAACCTTCAATTGTGTTCTCATGGTTAGTGCTGGCAATGATTTGATCAATACTCTTTGTATGTCAAACCTGCATCTGTGTTCACTTAGTAAATTCTGGCAATGATTTGATCAATATTGTGTATGTCAAACCTTCAGCTGTGTTCACATGGTTAACGCTGGCAATGATTTGATCAATATTGTGTGAAAGCCAAACCTTCAACTGTGTTCACATGGTCAGTGCTGGCAATGATGTGATCAGTATTGTGAGCATGTCAAACCTTCAACTGTGTTCACATGGTTAGTGCTGGCAATGATTTGATCAATATTGTGTGTATGTCAAACCTTCAGCTGTGTTCACATGGTTAATGCTGGCAATGATTTGATCAATATTGTGTGCATGTCAAACCTTCAACTGTGTTCACATGGTTTATGCTGGTAATAATTTCAACAAAATTGTATGCATGTCAAACCTTCAACTGTGTTCACATGGTTAATGCTGGCAATGATTTGATCAATATTGTGTGCATGTCAAACCTTCAACTATGTTCACATGGTTAGTGCTAGCAATGATTTCATCAATACTGTGTGCATGTCAAACCTTCAACTGTGTTGACATGGGTAATGCTGGCAATGATTTGATCAATATTGTGTGTATGTCAAACCTTCAAACGTCTGATGAGCCTAATACGCAAGGGCATGAAACGCATTAACATGGAACTTATAAACAAAGACACTGGCAACCTTCAAACACTGAACCCCACCAAGTTTGGGTTTGTGAAGGGCCGATCTTGTCTCCTGAAATCGATTCACTTCTTCGAATTAGTCTCCAGAGCTGTGGATGAGGGTAAGGCGGTCCACACAGCCTTTCTGGACCTCACCAAGGTCTTCAACAACATCCCCCACTCTGGAATCATAGATAAACTTACTAAGCTAGGCATATATCTTTACATCACTCTATGGATTGCAAACTGGCTTACTGACAGAACCCAGACTGTAAAAGTAGCCGACTCCAAATCCATCTCCAGACAAGTGACAAGTGGAGTACCTCAGGGTTCAGTCCTGGGACCACTCTTGTTTGGCATCTACTTCTCTGAACTACAGACCAATACTAAGGGACTCTGGCTAACAAAGTTTGCAGATGACTGCAAACTGGGAGCCATTATTGAATCCCCAATTGATGTGGATATTCTACAAAAGGGCCTTACAGAAACAGATGCCTGGTGTCAGAGCCATGGGCTCAAGCTTAATGCCAAGAAATGTATAGTTATCCTCTTTGGAAAAAAACATGTACCCATGAATTACCACATAGGTGGCAGCACACTAAACATTGAAAGTGTGATGAGAGACTTAGGGACACAGGTGGACAGTGGTCTCACTTTCGATAACCACAGCGCCACAACAGTCAGGAAATCCTTCTATGTGGCACACCTCCTCACTTAGGGCTTTTCATCCAGAAAAAAAGGAGGTCATTGTCCCATTGTACTCATTCTCATTAGACCCATTATAGAGTATAATGCCCCTTTGGTATGTACCTCACAAGACATCTGCAACAGCTGGAAAGGCCTCAGAAATATCTCACTAAATGAATCTCAGGCCTAAAGCAGATGCCGTATGCTGACTCTCTAAAAAAACTCCAGCTATACTCTGTAGCATATCGTCTACTCAGAGGCAATCTCTGCTTAACATACAAAACCATGTCAAACCCTGAACTGTTGGACATGCTCCACTTAAAGAAATCCCAATCCCTCAGATCCACATACTCCAGGGATCTAAACCTTGTCATCACAATGAACAAAACATGCTGGAGGGATAGGTTCCTGACCCAGAGACTTCCCATACTCTGGAATAGACTGCCAATACATGTCAAGCAGAGTGCCTCCTTGGCCCTCTTCAAAAGGAACCTTGATGATTGGATGGGAGATAGGAAATTCACCGCGGGGATCATGTCAGTCGCCCTGTTAGACAGGAGTCCAGAGAAGTAAATGTTGTGGGAAGAAATATCCAGGAGTTGTTATGGCTAGGCTTGTATAGGCGCTAGGGCTGATAGCCTAGTACCAGCCTATGAACATATAAACCTATGAACCTATGTCAAAACTTCAGTTGTGTTCATATCGTTAATGCTGGCAATTATATGATCAATATTGTGTGTATGTCAAACTTTCAACTGTGTTCACATGGTTAATGCTGGCAATGATTTGATCAATATTGTGTGTATGTCAAACCTTCAACTGTGTTCACATGGTTAATGCTGGCAATGATTTGATCAATATTGTGTGCATGTCAAACCTTCAACTGTGTTCACATGGTTAATGCTGGCAATGATTTGATCAATATTGTGTGTATGTCAAACCTTCAACTGTGTTCACATGGTTAATGCTGGCAATGATTTGATCAATATTGTGTGCATGTCAAACCTTCAACTGTGTTCACATGGTTAATGCTGGCAATGATTTGATCAATATTGTGTGCATGTCAAACTTTCAACTTTGTTCACATGGTTAATGCTTGGAATGATTTTGGAAATATTGTGTTATTGTCTTACCTTCAGCTATGTTCACATGGTTAATGTTGGCAATTATTTTATCAATACGGTGTGCATGTTAAACCTTCAACTGTGTTCATGTGGTTAATGCTGGCAATGATTTCATCAATATTGTGTGCATGTCAAACCTTCAACTGTGTTCACATGGTTAATGCTGGCAATGATTTGATCAATATTGTGTGTATGTCAAACCTTCAACTGTGTTCACATGGTTAGTGCTCTCAATGATTTGTTCAATATTGTGTGTATGTCAAAAGTTCAGCTGTGTTCACACGATTAATGCTGGCAATTATATGATCAATATTGTTTGAATGCCAAACCTTCAATTGTGTTCACATGGTTAGTGCTGGCAATGATTTGATCAATATTGTGTGTATGTCAACCCTTCAGCTGTGTTCACATGGTTAGTGCTGGCAATGATTTGATTAATATTGAGAGTAAGTCAAACCTTCAGCTGTGTTCACATTGTTAATGCTGACAATGATTTGATTAATACTGTGTGAAGGAAGAAACTGTTGCAGAATATAGGAAAATCCTAGAATGTAAAAAAACTCCCTCACCAGCCTCAATAAGAAGCTGAGATCCCTCATAAAATCCTCATAAGTTAGTTACGAAAATAAAATTGCCAAAGATTATTAAGACAACTACAAGCCATTATATAGTTATGTCAAGAATCTAAATGTCAATGCTCAGATCTGCTCTGAGCTTCAACAGAATGGAATTAAATATACTGATCCCAAGGATATTGCCAATATCCTGGCAGATTGATGTAGTGCCAACTTCACCCCCTCTCACCCCATAAAGGGCCCATCTCAATACCAAAAGTTTGCCAAGTTTTGGTATTCATGGCCACACAGGTAGAATCCCCACTCTCCAAAGTTAAGAATACAGCATCCATGGGACCAGATGACATCCCAGATGGTGTACTACATGAACTAAAAAATTAACTGGCACCTCACCTAAGTTTCATGTTTAATCATAGCCTCACCTCAGGCTTTGTGCCCACTGAGTGGTGCACAGTTATAGTTATCCCACTCCACAAGGGGGGATTCAACTTGTATCCCGGGAACTACCGTACCATCAGTTTGATGAGCCTGATTCGCAAGGGCATGGAATGCATTATCATGGAACTTATAAACAAAGACATTGGCAACCTTCAAACACTGGACCCCACCCAGTTTGGGTTTGTGAAGGGCCGATCGTGTCTCCTGAACCTGTTTGACTTCTTTGAATCAGTCTCCAGAGCTATGGATGAGGGTAAGGCAGTCCACACAGCCTATCTGGACCTCGCCAAGGCCTTCAACACCATCCCCCACTCTGGAATCATAGATAAACTTACTAAGCTGGGTATAAATCCCTACGTCACTCGATGGGTTGCCATCTGGCTTACTGACAGAACCCAGACTGTAAAAGTAGCTGACTCCAAATCCAGCTCCAGACAAGTGACAAGTGGAGTACCTCTGGGTTCAGTCCTGAGACCACTCTTGTTTGGCATCTACTTCTCTGAACTACAGGCCAACACTAAGGAACTCTGGCTAACAAAGTTCACAGATGACTGCAAACTGGGAGCCATTATTGAATCCCCAAATGATGTGGATATTCTACAAAAGGGGGTTACAGAAACCGATGCCTGGTGGCAGAGCCATGGGCTCAAGTTTAATGCCAAGAAATGTATAGTTATCCCCTTTGGAAAAAAACATGTACCCATGAATTACCACATAGGTGGCAGCACACTAAACATTGAAAGTGTGATGAGAGACTTAGGGACACAGGTGGACAGTGGTCTCACTTTCGATAACCACATTGCCACAACAGTCAGGAAATCATTGTATGTGGCACACCTCATCACTAAGGGCTTTTCATCCAGAAAAAAGGAGGTCATTGTGCCACTGTACTCATCCCTCATTAGACCCATTATAGAGTACAATGCCTCGTTTGGTATGTACCTCACTATACATCTGCAACAGCTGGAAAGGCCACAGAAATACCTCACTAAAAGAATCACATGCCTAAATCAGATGCCATATGCTGATCATCTAAAACAACTCCAGCTATACTCTGTGGCATACCGTCTACTCAGTGGCAACCTCTGCTTAACATACAAGGCCATGTAAAACCCTGAACTGTTGGACATGCTGCACTTAAAGAAATCCCAATCCCTCAGAGACACATACTCCAGGGATCTAAACCTTGTCATCACAATGAACAAAACATGCTGGAGAGATAGGTTCCTGACCCAGAGACTCCCCATACTCTGGAATAGACCGCCCATATATGTCAAGCAGAGTGCCTCCTTGGCCCTCTTCAAAAGGAACCTTGATGATTGGATGGGAGATAGGAAATTCACCACGGGGATCATGTCAGTCACCCTGCTAGACAGGTGTCCCGAGAAGTAATTGTTGTGGGAAGACATATCCAGGAAGTTGTTATGGCTAGGCTTGTATAGGCCCTAGGGCCGATAGCCTAGTACCAAGCTATGAACATATAAACCTATGAACTTATGTCAAAACTTCAGCTGTGTTCACATTGTTAATGCTGGCAATTATTTGATCAATATTGTGTGTATGTCAAACCTTCAACTGTGTTCATATGGTTAATGCTGGCAATGATTTGATCAATATTGTGTGTATGTCAAACCTTCAACTGTGTTCACATGGTTAATGCTGGCAATGATTTGATCAATATTGTGCATGTCAAACCTTCAACTGTGTTTACATGGTTAATGCTGGCAATGATTTGATCAATATTGTGTGCATGTCAACCCTTCAACTGTGTTCACATGGTTAATGCTGGCAGTGATTTGATCAATATTGTGTGTATGTCAAACCTTCAACTGTGTTCACATGGTTAATGCTGGCAATGATTTGATCAATATTGTGTGCATGTCAAACCTTCAACTGTGTTCACATGGTTAATGCTGGCAATGATTTGATCAATATTGTGTGCATGTCAAACTTTCAACTGTGTTCACATGGTTAATGCTTGGAATGATTTTGTAAATATTGTGTTATTGTCTTACCTTCAGCTGTGTTCACATGGTCAATGCTGGCAATGATTTGATCAATATTGTGTGCATGTCAAACTTTCAGCTGTGTTCTCGTGGTTAATACTAGCAATGATTTCATCAATATTGTTTGCTTGTCAAACCTTCTACTGTATTCACATTGTTAAAGTTGGCAATGATTTCTTCAATATTGTGTGTATGTCAAACCTTCAGCTGTGTTCACACGGTTAATGGTGGCAATGATATGATCAATGTTGTGTGTATATCAAACCTTCAACTGTGTTCACATGGTTACTGTTTTCACTTATTTGATCAATATTGTGTGTATGTCAAACCTTCAACTGTGTTCACATGGTTAATGCTGGCAATGATTTGATCAATATTGTGTGTATGTCAAACCTTCAGCTGTGTTCACATGGTTAATGCTGGCAATGATTTGATCAATATTGTTTGTATGTCAAACCTTCAGCTTTGTTCACATGGTTAATTCTGGCAATGATTTGATCAATATTGTGTGTATGTCATATCTTCAGCTGTGTTCACATGGTTAATGCTGGCAATTATATGATCAATATTGTATGCCAAACCTTCAACTGTGTTCGCATGGTTAGTGCTAGCAATGATTTGATTAATATTCCCTGGGATTCTTGAAGCTTGAGCCAGGTGCAGGCATAGCGTCGGCGATCTAACACCAAATTTTGCCACCGAGCGATTCGGGTATGAGCTGTTTCCACGTGCACTACCTGCGTACGCTATGCCCACACAGCTCCCGGTGCCTGTATGCTAATCACCCCACGTGCAGCAGTGTAGCATGCAAATGAAGATATATAGTGATTCAGGATGTGGTGTAGGCATAGTGTAAGCATGCAGAAATGTAAACCGAAAAAAACAGTTTACATTTTTCAGACATAAAATCAGAGCCAGGACAGTGGACCAAACTCACGTATTGTACTGTTATTATATGCCAATGGCTAAACATATAGCCATTGGCATAAAAGAACATGTACAAAGTATGAAAAAGAACATTTAGTGTTATGCCCATGCTAACGGGAAGTTAAAGCACAGGGCATTGGTGCTCAAAGGGGATCGCAAGGAATATACAAAAATATAGAAGAAAACTGCAATGAAACATATATCATGATTTTCCCATAATAGTCAATGGCAAGCATGCTACACCATACTCATGGCACAAGGGTTGCTAAGGGGCAGTGACAATGTTATGCTCAGTAGCTAAGAATTAGTAGGCAATGCCATGCAAATGGGAGGAGTAATACTGAATCGCAGATTTCCCACTGGTGTTAGGATGCACAAAACAGCGTAGCGTTATAACACTGAGGTGAGCCCTTGAGATAAAAATGACATCAAGAGAGGGGTGTGTCGCCATTGCTGTAAACACATTGGAGCATTGCTAACCTGGTTTGCCTGTTGCTAAGCGAAGCTGCAGGATAGGGGTGTGTTCATAGGTTCATAGGTAAGTACTAGGCTATCGGCCCAAGGGCCTATGCAAGCCTAGCCAACAAGTTTCCCTGGCTTACGCCACCCAAGAAAGTTATTTTCCTGTGCCACTGTTGAGCAGAGACACAGAAGTGATCCCCGGGGTGTATTTCTTATTTCCCATCCACTCATCAAGATTTTTCTTGAAGAGTGCTAATGAAGAACTTTGCTTGACATAGATGGGTAGCCTGTTCCAGAGTATGGGAAGTCTCTGGGATAGGAATCTATCCCTCCAGCATGTCCTGTTTATTGTGGTGACAAGGTTTAGGTCCCTAGAGCATGTAGCTCAGAGGGATTGGGATTTCTTTAGGTGTAGCATGTCCAACAGCTCTGGGTTTGACATAGCTTTATATGTTAGGCAGAGATCACCTCTGCGTAGGCGATATGCTATGGAGTAAAGCTGCAGTTTTTTGAGGTGATCAGTGTAGGGCATTTGTTTGAGTCCAGTAATCCTCTTTGTGAGGTACTTCTATGGCCTTTCCAGCTGCTGCAGATGTCTTGTGAGGTACATTCCAAGAGGGGCGTTGTACTTTATAGTGGGTCTAATGAGTGTCGAGTAGAGGGGAATGATGACCTCTTTTTTCCTGGATGAGAACCCTTTTATGATGAGGTGTGCCATGTAGAAGAACTTCCTGACTATTGTGGTGATGTGACTATCAAAGGAGAGACTACTGTCCACCTGGGTCCCAAGGTCTCTTATCACGCATCCGGTGTTAAGTAGATTGCTGCTTATGTAGTAGTTCATGGGTACAGAGTTTTTACCAAAGGGGATGACACTGCACTTTTTGGCATTGAGCTTGAGGCCATGGCTCTGACACCAGGCATCTGTCTCAGAGAGGCCCTTCTGTAGGATGTTCACATCATTTGGGGACTTGACTATGGCTCCTAGTTTGCAGTCATCTGCGAACTTCATTAGCCAGAGGCCTTCTGTGTTAGCCTCCACTTCAGAGAAGTAGATATCAAAGAGGTGCAGTCCCAGGACGGAACCCTGTGGTACTCCACTTGTCACTGGTTTGAGGTCAGATTTGGAGTCTGCAACTTTTACAGTGTGGGTTCTGTCAGTGAGCCAGTTGGCAACTCATCTTGTGATGTAGGGATTTATGCCTAGTTTATTGAGTTTAGCTATAATTCCAGAATTCGGGATGGTGTCGAAAGCCTTGGCGAGGTCAAGATAGGCTGTGTGAACCACCTTACCCTCATCTACGGCTTTGGTGACTGCCTCAAAGAAGTCGATCAGGTTCAAGAGGCATGATCTGCCTTTCACAAACCCGAACTGGGTGGGATCCAGAGTTTGGAGGTTACCAATGATAAGTTCCATGGCTTTGCAGACCAGGCTCGTCAGGCGAATAGGTCTATAGTTCCCAGGATCAGTAGTGGCTCCTCCTTTGTTGAGTGGGATAACTGTTGCTGTGCACCATTCAGTGGGCACAAAGCCTGATGCAAGGCTATTATTGAACATGGTGCTTAAGTGCAGAGCCAGTTCATTCTGAAGTTCGTGTAAAACGCAGCCTGGGATGTTGTCCGGTCCCATGGATGCTGTGTTTTTGGCTTTAGAGAGTGCAGCTTTCACCTGCGTAGTTGTGATTACAGGGACTCTGCATTCTTCCTGTATAGATATGGGCCCTTTAGGGGGTGAGGGGTGTAAAGTTAACACTGAACCTATCTGCCAGGATGTTGGCAATATCAGTTGGTTCTGTAATTTTCGTGCCTTTGTGCTGTAACTCAGAGCAGATCTGGGTGTTGCCATTGAGATTATTGACATAGCTACAGAATGCTTTGTTGTTGTCCTTGGAATTAGTGGTGATTTTATTTTTGTAGCTAGCTATGGAGGATCTTATAAGGGATCTTAGCTTCTTACTGAGGCTGACCAGGGAGCTCCTCCACTCATGGGATTTTACTCTCTTTTGCAACAGTTTCTTCCTTCTGTTGTACAGTTTGTTTATGGCAGGGGACCACCAGATTGGCTTCCTTTTTTTGTAGGATAGCGTCTTGGTTCTGTTTGGGATAGCACGATCCATGCACTCATGCAAGTGCTTATAGAGTGCATCTTTGTAGGATTCAGCAGTTGTAACTGTATTGTCCATCTGCATGGGTGTCATGAAGTTCACTACTTCTATCTTAAGAAGCATGAAGTTGGCTTTGGAGAAATTTTCTACTGTGGTTTCCTTAATGGGGGTGGGATGTGGATATCAAGGGTGATTAGCTTATGGTCGGATCGGACCAACGAGGAGTTGACTTCAGGTGTGGAACACCGGTCACTCATGTTGGTAATGACTAGGTGTAGGATATTGTTGCCCCTGGTGGGGCTGTGGATAAGTTGATCTAGGGAATTGGAGTTTATGAATTCCAGAAAGCGTTGCGCTAAGGAGTTGGTACATGAGTAGTTTTCCCAGTTAATGGTGGGGTAGTTGAAGTCGCCCATTATTAAGTTGTTTGGTTGAAGTAGCCATTGCTTTGCTTAGCTGATACCACACAAGGTAACCGAATGTGCATGTGAACGTGGATGAAAACGTGCTGTAAACTTAGTAAACTGCTGTGCGCGGCATGCACCAGAGCAGAAACAGGAAGGATACGGGAAAAAGATTAAGAAAAGCTGCAGCATGGAAATAGGAGTACAAATGAGTAATTAACACTTAGGAACCCACAGTGGGCTATTGACAACAGCTAACAAGGCTGATAGCAGCTACCTGCAGAACAGGAAAGAGGAGGTGCCGTACTGCAAAGAAAATAGAATTGTCACAGCAGAGCAAAGCAAAACTGCAGTAGATCAGCTACATAACATATTTTGCAACACATTCCTGGGTAGGGAAAGTACAAAACAAGACAAGCCAGCAGCTGGATGCATGCCTGTCAATGGGAGAGGATTCGGGTTGAAAAGTGAAATAAAGGGCAACAGATAAATCACAGAAGGCAAGCATAATTCAACATCAAAGGCCCCACAATTGCAGTACTCACTGTAAAACCCATAATTAGGATACCCTGCAGCTGGAATTGCACATACACACCCAATGACATCAGCAGCATCCATAGCACAATAGTATAAAGTGTGAAAACACCTCACACACACTTGTGTATTCCCAAACGCTCTGCACCATTGGTGTAAACAGATGGGAAACGTTTAAAATGTACATGTTAGGGGCTGCCATAGCTTTGATTCATCGGCATGTGTCGGAGACTGAAGGTGGTGTTGAGGATGATGCTGACAACAACCTCAGGCACCAGAGGAGGAGAAGAGTGTTCAGACCAAGGGTAACCTACCAGGGGCTAAATGATCTGGAGATAGTAGAGTGTTACAGGGTGTACAGGGACACCATACAGCAACTTGTTGAACTGTACCGGCCATGCCTCAGAGTGAGAAATAACAAAGGGGAACCCATCCCATTGGACATGAAGGTATGTGTAAGCTTGATAATACTAGCCACAGGTACCTTCCAAAGGCCAACTGGGGATATCCTACACGCTCCATGGATCTAAACCTTGTCATCACAATAAACAAAACATGCTGGAGGGATAGGTTCCTGACCCAGAGACTCCCCAGACTCTGGAATAGATTGCCCATACATGTCAAGCAGAGTGCCTCTTTGGACCTCTTCAAGAGGAACCTTGACGTTTGGATGGGAGAAAGGAAATTCACCCCAGGGATCACGTCAGTCGCCCTGCTAGACAGGGGTCCAGGAAAGTAAATAATGTGTGAAGAAATAGCCAGGGAATTGTTATGGCTAGGCTTGTATAGGCCCTAGGGCTGATAGCCTAGTACAAACCTATGAACCTAGGAACCTATATCCTGGGGGTCTCACAGGCATCAGCATCCAGGGTACTCCACCAGTTCCTGGATGCCATGTTACCACATGCCAATGAGCACCTATACTTCCCCCAAATGCAGGAGGAGTTGGCCAGCAATATGCGTCTCTTCCACTGTGTGGCAGAATACCCGGAGATACTGGGTGCAATAGACTGCACACAGATACACATCAAGTTACCACCCGGTGATCAGGGTAGGTGATACATAAACCACAAGGGATATCCCTCCATCAATTGCCAGGTCGTGTGCAATGCCCAGAGCATTATCATGGATGTGTGTGCTGGCAGCCCTGGAAGCTATAACGATTCCCACATCTGGCATGCCTCACAGCTGTATCGAGTATTTGCCAGGGGGGACATCCCATATGGCCATCTGGTGGGAGATGCTGGCTATGCACTGGAACCATGCATGATGACTCCCATCAGAAATGCACACACACCCATGCAAGAATGTCATAATGAGATACACTCACAAACCAGAATCATTATAGAGCATGTGTTTGGGATGCTGAAATCATGGTTTCATTGCTTGGACATATCTGGTGGAGCCTTGCAGTACTTTCCAGGCACATGTGCCCAAATCTACATAGTATGTGCCATGCTACGCAATATGATCCTGCAGAAACAGCTGCAGTAGATGGTGAAGCCCCTCACAGCCCACCAACGTTGCCAATAGCCCCACAGGCACAGAGGTACTCAGACCCTGAACACCCTGAGCCAGCCCCAGTAGGCAGATGGAGGCATGCCCAGTATGCCCATGCCTTGGTAGAGAGGGAACATATAGCACACACACTGACAGTGTAGGCACCTACAGACTGACATCCTTCTCCACCTGCACACACAGTAAACATGAATGGCAGACACACAAGACCACCTGTAAATTGTCATGTATAGGTGGTCTACTGTGTGCATCCTACAGAGGCAGCCCTCAACTATTGCACACACAACTGCTATTGGCACAAGGTAAGTCAACACCTGAACAGTAAATTAAGCTATCAGCATGTGCTGATACTGTATGTATAGGTTCATAGGTACATAGGTAGGTACTTGGCTAACTGCCTGAGGCCATTCATACGCCTAGCCAAAATGTGTCAGCTGTTGCCACCCCATTGATTAACTAATTGTCCCTCTGTAGAGCAGAGCCAATTGCAGCATCCCTGGGGTGTACCCACTGTTCCCCATCCACTCTGCAAGGTGTCCCTGGAGTGTTAGTGAGGGGCTCCATATAATGTAATCAGAGATGTAGTTCCAAAGCTTGGGAAGTACCTGTGACAGGAATCTGTCACTCCAGCATCTTCCAGTTATGGTTGTGGCAAGGCTTAGCTCATTACAGTGTGTGGCTCACTGTAACATGGATTCCCATAGGTGGAGCATATCCATTAAGCCTGACGTGGACATGGCTTTGTTGGGCAGCAAAGATCATCTCTGAGTAAACAAGAGGCCATTGAGTAATGTAAGAGTTCATGCAGTCTGGCAGCATAGGATACATGTCTGAAGCCAGTAATGCTCTTGGCGAGGTATGTTAGTGGACCCTCCAGCTGTTGGATGTGTCTTCTGAGATATATCCCAAATGGGTTATCATACTTGATGATGGGATTGATGAGTGATGAGTAAAGGGGCACAATAACATCAGTATGTCTAGATGTGAACCCTTAAGTAATCAGATGCCCTACATAGAAGGATGTTCTAATTACTTTGGAGATATGATTGTCAAAGGAGAGATCACTATCTAATGTAGTCCCCACATACCCATTACATCATCTGTATTAAAGTGGCTGCCACTCATATGTTAATATGTGGGTGTTTAGTTTTCCCAAATGGAATGACCATGCAGTTTGTGGTCTTTAGCCGGAGGCCATGACTTTGACACCCTGTGTTGGTCTATGTGAGGCCCCTTGAAGGACGTCTGTGACAGCTGGACTGTCAATTATGGCTCCCAGTTTGCAGTAATTGCCAAACACGGTCTGCTGTAGTCCACCTGTGTTTGCCTGTAACTCTGAGAAGTATATGGCAAACAGTAGAGGTCCCAGGACTGAGTAATGTGGGACACCAGTTTTGACTGGTTATGAGTTGGACCTGGAGGCTGCTAGGCTTACCATGTGGGTTTTGTGTGTAAGCCTGTTGGCAACCCAACCAGTGATGTATGGGTGTATGTATTGGCTGGTGTGTTTATAAATAATACCTGAGTGGGGAATGGTGTCAGAATCCTTGGTGAGGTCCAGGTAGTATGTGTGAACTACCACACCCCTCACCTAAAGTCTAGGTGACTGTAAGATGTCAAACAGGTTCAGTAGGCATGATCTGCACTCAATCAAGCTGACCTGGGTTGGGTCGAGTGTCCAGAGGATCCCAATGTCTCTGTTAATGAGTTCCATGATGATGCGCTCCATAACCTTGCAGACTAGGCTAGTCAAGGCTTATAGGGCAATAGTTCCCAGGGTCCGCTGTGGTGCCACCTTTGTGGAGTGGGATAACTGTTGCTATGCACCACTCTGTGGGTATGAAGCCTGTAGAGAGGCTGGGTTTGAATGGTGTGTTTAGGTGAGGGGTTAGTTCATATGGAGCTCTTGTAAGACACAGCCTGGGACACTGTCTGGTCCCATTGAAGCTGTGTTTGTGGCTTTGGATGGGGCTGTTTTAACCTGTGTGTCGGTGATTGCCGGGGCCATACATTCTTCTGATGGGGTTATGGGCCATTTAAGGGTTGAGAGGGGTGTGAAGTTTGCACTGAACCTGTCTGCCAAAATGTTGGCAATATCAGTTGGTTCAGTGTATTTTGTGCCAGTCTGCACAAACTCAGAGCAGATCTGAAAGTTCCCACTTAGTTTCTTGACATAGCTAAAGAACGCTTTGTGGTTATCTGTAGGGTCCTTGGGAAATTGTCTTTTGAAGCTAGCCTTGGATGATTTCATGAGGGATCGTAGTTTCTTGCTGATACTGATCAGGGATGTCTATCCTTCTAGGGATTTCGCACTTATGCATACTAGTTTCCTCCTTCTATTGTAGAGCCTGTTTATGGCAGGGGTCCACCAGACCGGTTTCCTTTTCTTGGAGGAATGAGTCTAGGTTTGACTTGGGATAGCATGATCCATGCATTCCTGCAGATGATCATAGAGTACCTTTGTATAGGTTTCAGCATCTTGGACAGCATTGTCCATTGGCGTGGGGGCTGTGAACCTTTCCACCTCAGGCTTAAGCAATGTGAAGTCTGCTTTGGAAAATATTTCACGGTGATTTCCTTGTTTGGGGTTGTGGTCGGAATGTGAATATCCAGAGTGATTAGTCTATGGTCTGATCTAAGCAGCGAGGGGTTGACGTCGGGTGTGGAATACCGGTCACCCATGTTGCTGATGACCAGGTCCAGTATGTTGTTCCCTCTGGTGGGGGTGTAAACCAGTTGTTCCAGGGCGTTTGAGTTTAGAACTTCTAGGAAGCGCTGGGCAAGGGAGTTAGTACTTGAGTAGTTCTCCCAGCTAATGTTTGGGTAGTTGAAATCACCCAGTAGTAGGGTGTTTGGTAGGACCTGCATATTTCCCAGTGTCTCCAGAAATGCGGAATGTGGGTCCTGGGTCATGGTGGGTGATCTGTAGAAAGCTACAATTTGGATTGCAGTTTTGCCCATTGTCAGTTGCACTTGGATGATCTCTGATGCATCGTGCTGTGCCACTAACCTGGAGGTGTGAGTATCCTTGATGAATATGGATACACCCCCGCCTTTTGTGTTCTGGTCCGGGTTCTGTGGCCAAAAGGTGTGGTATGAGCTATAGCCTGGTGGTGCTGGGGTGCTCTCTGGAGCCTTAAACTGGGTGTCTGTAACTGCACAAATATTGATGTTCTCCATACTGAGGAGTGCCTCGAGTGTGCAATGTGAGGTTTAGACTTATGGCGTTGAGTAGCAATACCCCCTGTTTCTGGTTACTTGTGCTATGTATGGTGGTGGGTGTGTCTTATGAGCCCTGCCTAAAAGTCCACCATGCCTAATATCCACCTCTATACTATTGTTTGCAATCAATGACAGCTGTGCATGTGTACATGTTCTGCAAATGTGTACTGACCTTTGTTACAGGGCTGTGCAAAATGGCTATGTGCACACCTACATAGAGTGGATATTGACAGTAGAGACACACAGGTTGAACGTGTAGATTTGTGTAGCCTAACCTCTCATTGCCAGACTAACAGCTGCTTGGAAATATGTTGACAGTACTGGTAATGAAACACGATGCATATCATCTTTAACTCCAGTGTGACATCTGCAGTAGGCATGTAAGATGTAGGAAACTGCTGCCCATGTGTAATAGCAGCTTCATAGGTGATGGCACACACTATCTGATTATATCCTGATCATGTTGATAGTGGCAGCAGAACCTATTGATATTTGACTCTGTGTGGGGAGTGGGTGTCTGTGCCCAACAGAGCTCCTGGTTCTGCTGGGTATGCGAGTTTATACCCAGACAAGGATACAGCCCTGTTCACACTTGCATCATCTGTAATCAACTATCAGGATGTGATGTGGCCCTCAGAGGGGGATTGTTACAAAAGGTAGCTACCATGTTCCTGTAATAGCTAGTGTTGCCACATCCATAACTTAAATATTTGCATGTGAGCATCACTGTCTTAAACTTCTTCATAAGCAGTAAGTATACTAAATACAGTACGTGGTTCTTGTAATACTGAATGCTCATACAGGCATGTCCGCTACTCAGCTACTTGTGTTTACTAATGTCAGCTTTGTGTATGTGGCCATCCTGGGAGAATGCAATCTCTATGCCATGTACACTGCCAAACCTGCCTAGCACGACACCCCACACATTGTCTGGGATGCAGCTACAGGGGTGATCTTGGAGGCAGCCCATACTACAACCATGACTGGACTAGACAGTCAAGAGATGTAGATTAACACATGCATCTCATCACCTCAACCAACACATACCCTTACCAGAACACAGTAAGGACACACACACATTCCACCAGATATCACACACATCCACAGAGGCCTCTAATTATCTGACCAAGCAAGAGGCCTCCCAAGTTGGAATAGACAGACAACAGAATACAAAGACTGTACAACATAGTTCGCATAGTTGTGTCACACCTCAGAACACGTGGCCGGAAACATGGCCAACAGTACTCATTTCTGAACACAAACCCTAGCACTGTGTTACACACCAAGCTATATGAGGGCAAACATACTATCAACTGCCTGTCTGCCATGACTAGCAACATACCCATACACTCCGACCACCTTTGGAACGATACACATGTCTCTGGCATATGCTTTGTTGTTGTGCAGGACCTGTGATGCAGTAGCCTGGACTGCATGGAAACACATGTAGGAACTGACAGGTCATGGAGCCCATGCGGGTATGTCCCAAGGCCTGGGTAGCATACTGCCAGTGGCAAGAATGATGCAGCAGTACAGGTACAAGGATTGTATTCCACAAACTTGAAATTTACTGGTGTAATTCAAAAAGTATCCAGCATCTCTCTGCCTGGGATAACATGGTTTATAGACCATGATGCTTTGCCAGACAGGGCCTGCACCTGTCACCCCTGAGAATCTGGATACTGGCAATGGCCCATGCTTCCCCTATAGTGCCCTCATCATGCCAGGTTCAAGTGAAAGTCCACTGGTGCAACAGGGACAGCCAAGACATAAACTGTGGGTCTTGCTACTCAATGATACAAAGCAGGTACTCAATATGGACTTACTTACAGCAATCTGAATCATAGAGAACATATCAGTTCAGTGATTGAGATATGGTTGAACGCTTTGGAGAGCACCCCTGCATGACCATGTTATAACACATACCTCACCTCTTGGCCAACATCCTTTATTGGAACACATGGGCCACAGGTGTGTCCAACTTCCTGAGGGATATGTACACCCCCACGCAAGTTGCACTTGCACAATGTAAGATGCATTATGCTGAGCAACTACCTTTGTGCCAAAGTGCAATCCAAATTGCACCTTGTGACAGATCATCCACCATGCCTCAGAAATCCCAATGTTCATTGTGCTGTAATGGGGAATACCAGTTGTGAGAAGAGGACACTGTAATCATGGCCACTCAGCTATCCCATTATGAACCGGTAAGACTCATCATGTACCAACACATGTGCTCAATGCATGTTGGATCTCATCAACACCAATGACCTGGATCACCATAGTCACACCAACAGGGCTAACAGTATGCCACACATGGTCAGCCTTCAAAGCCAATGTTATGCTCCTTAAGAGCGAAGTGGTGACTGTCATGGCACCCATGTAGATGTGCAATGTATGTGCAAATGCTGGGTCCTACACAAATGCACTTTAGGCACTCACATATGTGCAGTGATCATGCCATTGAAAAAGAAATAGGATTCAAACAAACACAACCATGAAGGCAAACTGGTGGTACCCTGCCTTAAACTGTCCCACAGAAGGTAGTAACTGTTGCAAGGGTCAACACATATGAGTGGAAGTTGACCCATGGTCAGCCTCAGTAAAATGCAGATACACCGTATAATGCCACGCAAAGCTACTGTGAAATTACTCATCCACATATTATGAGGCCAAACACAGAGGATTCCATAGCTGTGTCATGAAACATAATGGCAACAACAAGACCTGCTGTGCTTCACAGCACTATGGCATGAGAGGTACTGCACCTTCAGAAATAGCACCTGTTCACCCAGATAGGGTCTTGGATAACATAAACACACTGCACCCCCAACAGGTACACATTCATATATCTATGTACACTACAGAGCCCTTGTAATAATAACTATGCAGGTACAAGCTGCACTCTCTAATGCCATATATACAGGCTGCATGAGACCTGTCCACATTCCATCCTACACAAATGTCAAAACAATCTGCTCCCCACATAAATATCTCATACAATCATAGCTTCATGTTGGGCTGTGTACACACTGAATGGTGCACAGCAACAGTCATCTGTTAATGCTGTCAATATCCGAGGGACCCTGGTATGTGTACAGCTGACCTAGTTACAAACAATGGTATCATTGCATTGCATAGCACATAATGTAACTGTGTCAGTACATGGGTACTCTGCACAGTTGTTGTAGGGCTAGGTACAGTCCACCAGTCAAAGGTTACTTGGTGTTGTTCTATTACTTGTCATACCACATGTATGGATGTGTGTTGGTGGTCTGAGGACATGGTAGTGTCTGGGGATTACATCCTAGAATGCAGCTTTTGACACTGTGACCTGCACCTGGCTCATCTGTGATGATATATGTTGGAGTACTGGTCTGTACATGTGAGTAGCCATTATGAACGTGGGGACACCACCACCTGGAGTGGTCCATACCAGTGTTATGGCCCACATGTCTGGTTCTGAGTTATATGGTGGTAGTGCTATTGTGCACAACAGAGCTATCAGCCAGGTGTTCCTCACTGCACAGATGTCAGTATTCCCCATTGTAGGTTCAACAGTGAGCAGCTGTGATTATGACAGCAACGCATCTTGCACTGGTTAGCATAAGCATACAATGCAATTGTCTTCTAGGTGTCAGGGTGTTATCCTGTGTTTTGGTCATTTGCCTTGGAATGGCACTATATGGGCAAATGCGAACAAGGTATTCTCAACATTCCCTTGAATCATGGATGCATGTGATCTGTGACAAAGGCTTGTCTTCTGTCAGTCATGTCATCCCAGACTGACAGACAGTGGACAACTTTGTAATTACAGCAGGACATTGGCTCATTGTGTTGGTCAAGCAGTTGACATTCCTAGCATGAAATCACTGTGAGTGGTAGTATTGTGCTTGGTATAGCCTGATACATCTAAGGTGTCGGACAGCAGCAGGTGTTGTGTAGATGATCAGTGTCAGATGCATGTAGTGCAGTGTTCCTGCTAACAATGACAACTACTAACACCAGAGACCATTACAACATGTTCTGTACGTCTAACTGTATGTGCATGGCCACTGTGGCCTACCGTGTTTAGAATCAGAGGGCATCCTAAACAGCCCTGTGCTACTAAGTGTGTGAGCATGCCCAGTATAACCTTGTGTATTTGAACTCATATTGCATTCCAAACAGCCCTGTGCTACAAAGTGTTTGAGCATGCCCACTGACACCTTGTGTAAGTTATGTGCTTCTATGTCTATGAGCATGGCAGTTGTAACCCTGTATAGTGATAGTAGTCGTCCATTCCACAGAAGGGCATACTCCTGTTCAGGATGGACTCCTACGTTAAACACATAGGTTCACAGCTATGTACATCATAACTGTCAGCATCCCTGTTGATGTCCGCAATCCTAGAAGGTCATGATGACTGCCTTGGAATGTGTAATCTCTGTGGTGCAACTCGTAACTTTGTAGTATGGTAATAGTGATCTGTAAATAGGCAGGTGTTCTGATCTTATCACTGGTGTGTGTCCATCTGCCGGTGGACAGAACAATGCTTTTTAGAGTACTCATACTCCGTATATTTCCTATACTCAACTTTGGCAAGGCTGATGATGTCACACACCTAGGAATACACCACTGGGATTGCTGTGACCCAGTAATCTCGATAGCACATTCTGTAACTGCGTGATGCTGTAGTGTGATAAAGTAGATAGGTCAGTGTTCTAATCCCAGACATGCCAAGTGTTTGCGTGTGTGTGTGTGCCTGTCTGCCGGTAAACAGAACAATGCTTTTTAGAGTACTCACACTCCGTACAATTCCTATACTCAACTTTGGCAAGGCTGATGATGTCACACACCTAGGAATACTCCTCTGGATTTGCTGTGACTCAATAATCTTGATAGCACATTCTGTAACTGTGTAATGCTGTAGTGTGATAAAGTAGTTAGGTTGGTGTTCTAATCCCATCAAAGCACCACCTGCTGAGCAGGGTAGGGCCTGCATCAACCACAGGGGCAACCCCTCCATCAACTGCCAGGTCGTATGTGATGCCCAGGGCATTATAATGAATGTGTGTGCTGGCTGACCTGGAAGCTATGACAATTCAGAAATATGGCATCTGATGCAGCTGTACCACAGCTTTGCCAATATAGACATCCCCTACGGTCACCTAGTGGAGGTTGCTGGGTACCCACTGGAGTTGTGGCTGATTACACCCATCACAAATGCACAACAATGCCATAATGAGGCAGACGCACAGGCCAGACATATAATAGAGCATGTGTTTGGGATGCTCAGGTCACGGTTCCAGTGTCGGGACACATCCGGTGGAGCCTTGCAGTATTCACCAGCTACATGCACCCAAATTGTTATGGTATGTGCTATGCTACACAATATGATCCTGTGGAAACAGCTGCAGCAGGAACAGCATGGGGCAGGGCCACACAGCCCCCCACCAATGCCAAGGCCTGTACAGGCACAGAGTGACTCAGAGGAGGAACAACCTGAGCCTGACCCACAAGGCGGAAGGAGGCATGCCCAATATGACCTGGTCTTGGCAAAGAGGCAACGCATAGCATATGCACTGACACCCAGGGAATGTCACCCTCTCTGACTCACACAGACAGTAAAAGGGATGCCAAACATGACACTACCTGTGCTCAGCCATGTATAGGGAGTGTACTATGTGCATCCAACACAGGCAGCCCCCCAGCACCATCCTCAAGTCTGACACAACCTCAAGGTAAGTCAATCAACCTACCAATTGCCAAATGTAGTAGAATGTGTTTGTACCTGTAGCTATGGTATGGATGTGAACATGCAAGGGAATTGGATGGCCGAATGTTAAGGCAGCAGACAGTAGACACCCATAGTGGCATGATGACATCTGTAACACATACTGGAGTCACCATTGTAGCCAGTACTGCACAGGGTGACAAAACCCACTGCAGGTAATAGGCTGAGCATCATGTGTGCCCATAAGACCCACACAATTCTCAACCAGCTGGACAGGTGTAGACCGACACAAACAAATGCTGTACTATGGCCTGTGAATGTGCCCTATGGGTAACCCCTCCCACAGACCCACACAGACAGACTACAGCAGGCCAGGCAGTTGGATGTAGGTCGTGAAGTCTAGGAAGTCAGAAACTAATCTGTTGGTAATTAAAGCTAAGATCTGTAGTACACTGGTATGCCTCTAGCCAGCACAATAGGCAAGACTACACACTGAAATGGAGTGCCTGACATACCAGTACAGTACTAGCAAATGTGTACAAGTGTCAGGTGTGCCCCCCATCCAACGTACACTTATAGCAACAGTCAGGTGTGCCCCCCCGCTCCTGTGTAGGAATGTAGCTACAGTCAGGTGTCCCCCCTGCTATACAGAAATGTAGCAACAGTCAATGCCACATGACTGATGGATAACCAGCAGACACAGCATGCTACCTGTTGGTGTACAACACAAAGGTCATCACCATAGTACAGACTACCTGGACATGTAACACATGCGATACAGATGGCCATACTGGGCATGCTCATACACTTGAAGGTATGAAGGCAATGTCAGTCGACAACATACTGAATGGTCATACTGGGCATGCTCACACACTTAAACACATGAAGACCATGTCTTCAAACACCAGTGGTCCGGACATATCTGGAGGTCGCAGTTCTTAGTGCAGACACATGTCAGTATGCACCACTCCTGCCTTCCACACACAGTGGATAGGAGTAAAGGCATATATGTAAGGACAGCACACTATAATACGTCAAAGGTAGATAGACATAGATGTGTGGAAGAGGGTGACCATGACAAGGAGCCATCCGAGCCTGTCCCATCCAGCACACAGCCAAAGGGCCCCAAACACATGAGGTGCAGATGTCATTCACTGCAAATACTAGCCACCTGCATCTGTCAGCATGTCAGACTATGTGGTGCGCGTGCCAACTGTGCAACATGACTGTACAGGGCAGTAGTCATCTAGTAGCTGTATACACATACCTGTGACATATGGCCCCGTGTGCACCCGCATGTAGCATGTCAGCCCCTACATGACTGGGTTATGGCCCATGCACACACTGCCCTCCCCATAGCAGTATTATGACAAGCCTGCTGAGGTCATCCATTGTGAAATACACCTTTGGGAGAGCTGTAGCTCAGTAATCTCCATGGCACGTCCCCATAACTGCATACTGTTGTAGTGTTATACTAGTTAGGTAGTAGTTCTAACCCCAGACTTGCCAAATGTGTGTGTGAATGTGTGCTTATCTGTCTGTCTCAGAGTGTGTAGAGAGAAATCTTTTATAGGCTACCGACAGTCTGTACAAATCATATAATCACCTTTGGCAATGCTGCTGATGTCACTCACCTAGAAATACACCTCTAGGAATGTAGTAGACCAGTAGTCTCTGTTGTGTGCTCTGTAACTGCGTATTGCTGTAGTGTAATAGAGTAGTTATGCCAGTGTTGTAATCCCAGACTTGCCAAATGTGTGTGTGTGTGTGTGTGTGTATGTGTGTGTGTGTGTGTGTGTGTGTGTGTGTGTGTGTGTGTGTGTGTGTGTGTGTGTGTGTGTGTGTGTGTGTGTGTGTGTGTGTGTGTGTGTGTGTGTGTGTGTGTGTGTGTGTGTGTGTGTGTGTCCATCTGCCTGAGGACAGACCAATGCTTTTGGAGTACTCACACTTCGTACAATTCATATACTCACCTTTGGTAATCATGTTGATATCACACACCTAGAAATACACCTCTAGGATTGCTGTAACCTGGTATTCTCCATAGTTCGTGCCATAAATGCATATTGCTGCAATGTGATACACTAGGTAGGTAGTGGTTCGAATCCAGGACATGGCAGGTGTGTGTGTTTGACTGTCATAGCCTGTGTGGGGGTGGCTGTCAGCATCTAACCACTGGACATTTTGGGGAGCGGATTTTGTAGTTTTCCTATATGGTGTCCATCTTATGACACAATGCCCACCTCACGAGGCGTACAGATTGT
>NC_056749.1:761411559-761454487 GCF_019279795.1 Protopterus annectens
GCGGTTTCAGGGAAGCTTCATGCCGGTTTTGGACCTCGACGGTCTGTGTCTGTCTTTCCTTGTGTTTTTTTGTGAACTCTGGTAGTCGGATTGCTAACCGACGACATTTCAGGGTAGTTAAATCTTGAACCAAAATATTTAGAAGCAAAAATATACCGCCGCTTAATAGTGCATTGGTTAAATTTAGCACAAAACCGACAGCAAGGCACATTGTGATCAGGGCCTAGGCAAGGAATACAGTACAAATGAAAATCCTTATGAGGTATTTGTTTCCCACAAGTAATGCAATTATTAACTTTTACTGACATCGGTATGAGCAAGAAAAGTTTCAACGGGTACTTAGCTTTAGTTTGAAGACTTCGGTTCTGAAACTCGAAAATGAACATTTCAGGAGTTGGCCGACCGGCACTTGCGAATTGCTTCTGCTTCGGGCACCGCGCGGCAAGAAAGACTGACTGAAATGGCAGCAGCTGCATGTTTTATACCCCTGATGACCTGCCGTCATGGAAGAGGAGACAGCAACCGACGCAGGACCCAAGACTTTGTTATTCAGGCCGACTGAGGGCAACCTGCCAACAGATTACCCAAATGTAATGACTGCAACAGTGAAACATGAAGAACATCCAGGACTGCAACAGTGTATACACTCGAACATCTACATTTATGGTAAGTGTACACAACTGTACTATGTTCTTCGTGTTTCACTGTTGCAGTCATCACATATGGGTACTTTCCCAAAGCTAAGTATGTGAGGAGGTAATTAGACAGCATTAGGACCAGCTATAAGGCCCTGCAAGACTGCAGTGGTAAAGCCAGCTCTGGTTTTAGAAAAAATTGGCAAGTGGTAATGCTAGCTGAAGGTATGTACAGAACTCTAGGTAGCAGCTTCTAGGATGTCCCTGGTAGGGACACCTCTGAGATAGGCTGTAGAGGTAGATACAGCCCTGGTTGAATGTGGTCTTATCCCTTGTGGGGTAGGTTTTCCATGGTGCTTATAGCAGAAATAGGGGCAACCAGCCGGTGGCTCCCAAGGCTGTGGGTCTCTGCCGTCTCCGGAGAGATTAGGTAATGAGACCGAAGTGGGAGCCATGGGGGGAAGAGTGCTTGTACCACAGGCAGGGGCTGTATATTGCGACAGCACACTCCTCATCACTTCAAAAGCAGATCTCTCCGGCTCCGAAGACTGTCCCCACTCCGAAGAGACAAAGGACGGTGCCGGAGCCAGAGCCATCGGCTCCGAGATAGATGCAGGGTCCGAGCTCACCCTGGCAAAAGCACCCAGAGGAAGGCTCAGAACCGACGAAGATCGATTCAAAACCTTCCCCTTGGCGCCGAAAGAAGAGCTTCGGTCCCTGGACACGACGGATGGAGCCGAATGTGTCGGAGCCAAACTCGGCTCCAATGCAATAGCAAGGTTAGCCAGAACAGAGGGTTCCTCCATTGGTAACAAGCACTGGTTCGGGGAAAGCCAACATGGCTCGGAGGAGGAAACATGGATGGAGACAAGACTGGTTCGAGTGGCTCCGAGGCCAACTGGGTCGGAGCCAACAAAAATTTAGGCAGGGCAGATGACTTGGAGTCTCAATACTACCCTCTCCACATCTTCTTCCGAAAGACTCCTGGAAGACCTGGAAGATAAGGTTGGGGATCTCGACCTAGCAGGCACTGGAGATTTGACCATCACAGAGAACGGATGGGACTCTATAGACCGGCTCCGAGAAGCAGAGTCAACTATCTGCAAGGATTCAGCAGTCGGCACCGAAGTATCCGTGACAGACTCCGAAACCACAGTACTCTCCTTCGGCTCCGAAGACTGAGTCGTCGAGGAGGCAGGTTTTATTAATTTGGCAGGTGGCTCCGAAACAGTAGCTGGTGCCAGAGAAGGCCTTTTTGAACCTTTAGATTTTGAATCAGATCTTGACTTAGATGACTTAGTAGAGGTAGCAGAAGAACCAGACAAAGCTTCCTCGAAGGTTGGCTTCAAAAGACCCCTGAGTGTCAGTTTGTTCTTTCTCTCCTGTAACACTCTAGGAGAGAAAGCATGACAAAACA
The DNA here is from genome assembly GCF_019279795.1 of Protopterus annectens. NCBI lineage: Eukaryota > Metazoa > Chordata > Ceratodontiformes > Protopteridae > Protopterus > Protopterus annectens. Next base: position 761,413,612 of record NC_056749.1, read on the forward strand.
AACATGATTCTTGCAAATGGATGGCTCCCAAACAGTAGACACAGCTACTGTGGCCATCGGTCAAAGACATTTTCTGGGAGCACTTCATACATTTTTTAAACCCAGAGGGTTTGTGCTCCTTGCTATCCTTAGACACTGAAGCCCACAATCAACGGGAGAAAGAAAATGACTGAGGACTAGATCCTCTAACTAAAACGGGCCTAGCCCTACAGACGAATTACACGCGTGCGCACACACACACACACACACACACACACACACACACACACACACACACACACACACACACACACACACACACACACAGGGTAGCAATTGACAAGTGTACAAAACTAAGACTTTAGCGGGTCCCCGCTAAAGGCCACCAGTCAACAATAATCACTTGACAGGAAATAATCAAAAGGAGCCCCTATTGATTAAAAACGGCGAACTCACCGAACTGATTTTCTAGACACGAAAAAGCAAGTGCGTCTAACTACTGAATACAGGAGACTACTATACTAGTCACACAAGGCCACAAGGCAATTTAGGTAAATCCTAACTGTAAATAACAGGAAAAAAAGGCGAAGCCGCCAAAACTAACTGTTTAGGAGAAGTGCAAATGCGCCTAACTACTGGTACACAGGATACCACTAAAAAGATCACACAACAACCACATGACAATAAAGATAAGTCCTATAACATATATATTCAATAATTAAGCACAAGATACTAGAATAATGAAAATTTGCAAAAACTTAGCCAGAGCCAAGAGAAGCACATCAGAACTAGTCTACACGGCAAACGAGATCTGTGGATTCCACTGGTGCACCATGGGATACCTGCTTAGCCATGAGCCAACCAGAAGTCTTCGAGCTTGAAAATCGGCCGAGATGGAGCCGAGGATCGGCTCCGAACCCATATGTAAAAATGAAGGTGAGATTGGACTACCTAACATTCACTGTTTCCAGGTCCTGAGAATGTTGACAGCAGAGACTTTTTAAGTACCATTGAAGTTTCCTCATATGCAGTCTTGCATATGGAATTAGTAGAATGCATGAGGCCATAAACCCTAGGTCTTGCAGATAGCTGGTTTTTGGTGGCCATTAGTTTGAAGTAGTTTGTCAAACAGACCTGTTTTTCTGGAGTGAGGAATGCCATCTGGGAAGTTGTGTTCAAGCTTGCTCCCAGGAATACAATCTTTTGGCTGGGCACCAGTTGTGATTTCTTTTCATTGATGGTGTACCCCAGAGAAGTTAGGTGCGTCTTTACAAATGCCAGGTGCTGAAGTAGCAACTCTTGACTGTCCGCCTGTATCAGGCAATCGTCCACGTATGGATAAATTTGAATATTTCTCTGCCTGCAGAATGCAATGGCTGGAGCCAGGCACTTTGTGAATACCCTGGGCGCAGTAGCTAAGCCAAAGGGAAGTGCAGAGAACTGATAGTGCATAGAGCCTGCCCTGAAACGTAGATATTTCCTGCAAGTTTCCCTTACGGGGATGTGCAGATAAGCTTTTTTAAGTCTAGGGTGAGGCATCCTTTGCTAGCATAAGAAGAAGCTGTTGCAGTGCAAGCATTTTGAATTTTGGGACCACCAGGAAGGTGTTGAAAATTGACAGATCCAGGAAAGGGCACCAAGAGCTCTCTTTTCTGGGCACCAGGAACAGTCTGGAGTAGAAACCTTGTCTCCTTTGTTCTATTGGAACAGTTTGAATAGCCCTGATATTGAGAAGAGGGAGTACTTGCTTTTGAGCCTCTCCCCACTGGTTTGGAGGAAGGTCTGGCAGCCCACTTGGGGTTGGCAGCGAGTGGAAGTAGAATCTGTATCCCTGGGATACAATGTTTAGAACCCATCGGCTCTGGGTAATGGAAATCCAGTTTTTTGCACGAAGGGCGGGTTTACTTGGGCATGGCTGGGAAGGATGAAAGAAAAGTCATTGGGAACTTTTTCCATAAGGGGGTGACTTACCACTCCCTGTTTTTGAGGTGGGAGCACTCCATTGTTTAGATCTCTGCATATCCTGAGACTGCAGTCTTGGTGGCCTGTTGCCCCTGGGTTTAGACTGAGAAGGCCTAGGAGGGACTGGAAAGGACCAGTTTTTAGAAGGCCAATGCCTACTTAATCTAGGTGGCTGTACCTGTAAGAAATCTTTAACAGTTTGCATAGATTTAGCTTTTTCCTCCATCTTTTTAAGAACCACTTCTGCTTTTGTGCCAAACAAATGTTCCTGGTTTAGTGGAGCATCTAGTAATTTTGCTTTGACATGGTCAGGCAAGATTTGTTCCTTCAGCCAAGCATGCCTTCTCAGTACAGACCCACTGACAGCAGCCCTGCAGGATGCTTCTAAGGCATCAAAACCACACTGCAAAGTATGTTTACTAACTTGGCTTGCAGAATGCATCAACTCTTGTAAATCTTTATTTTCTGTACAATCTGGAAGCAACAACATTTTTTGTTTAATTAGTTCCATAATATGTTGTTGGTACTTCAACATGTGAAACTGGCAATTTAAAGCCCTGATGGCAAGAGTTGCAGAGGTATATACCTTCTTACCCCATCTATCTAAAGCTCTAGAATCCCTATCCGAAGGGGTAGGGTTTTTGGCTGTAGTAGCCTTAATGCCTTTAGGTCCCTGGGAAATGGTCTCAGGATTCGCAGTGGGATTCTTAAAGTGAAATTTGTGAGAGTCAGGTACTCTGTAGTACCTGTCAGGCTTTCTAGGAGCTGGTGGTAAAGTAGCAGGAGTAAGACTGGATTCCATGAAGACATCATCTACAATATCCAGGACAGGGGGTATAGCTAGAGGCCTGTGCTGAGGCAAGTCTAAAAATTCTCCGAGTCTCCTTTTGGACTGAGGAAAGTCCTGGCATTCCCAACAGAAATGCTCTCTTACGGTATGCAAGGTTTCACCAAAAGAAAAATCCTCTGAAGGGGAGGCAGAGGGAATGTAATCCTCTGCATCTGAATCCTCATAGATAGATAAGGGTATGTCCTGGTAATCAGAGGGATCAGAGTCATTGGACTCATGGTCTGTAAAATCAGAAGGAAAATCAATTCTTTGTCTTTTAGAGGGGGAAGGCTGGCTTCCTCTAATTAAAGTTATAAGATCTTCAGCCATTCTAAGCATTTGTTTCTGTGGTATGGGAGCTTGAGCATGCGCTTTGGTCATCGGTTTTCTAGGTGTAGTGCGAACTCTGGGCCTAAAAAACTCGGTAGTTTTAGTCAATACGAACCGGAAGGTCGGAATACACCCTCAGAAGCCAGTGTCTGCACAGTGGCTCCGGACCCATCCACAGGTTCCATAGTCTAAGAAGCATCTCATGGCATACCAGACTCCGAATGGGTCTCAGCAGAGGCCTGTGAATCTGTAGAAGCGGGTATCAGGGGCTGTGAAGGCGTCTCACTGAGTACCGGCGGATTGGTGACTAGCTTAACGGAAACGTTGTTGCAGTTTTGGACCTATGCGGTCTGTCTCTGTATTTATCCTTACGTTTTTTCGGAAGATCAGTAGTCTGATGGCTTATCGAAGCCATTTCGGAATAAGGAGAACGAGAGCGAAAGAATTTAGCAACAAATATAGCCCACCGACGAATAGTTTGGACATTAAACAGGGCATAAACCGACAGCAAGGGAAGTCATAGTCTGGGCCTAAACAGGTGACGCAGTAAGAATGAAAATCTCTGTGAGGTATTTGCTTTCCACAGGCAAGGCAATTGTTAACTTTTTCTGACATCGGTTAGAGCAAGAAAAAGGATCCCAATGGGGTACTTAGCTTTAGAAGACTTCAGGTTTGAAACTCGAAAAACAAAATTTTCAGGTAGCAGCCGACCAGCACTTGAGAACTGCTTCTGCTTTGGGCTTCCACGCAGCAAGAAAAGCTGATGTAATGGTGTCGGTTGCATGTTTTATACCCCTGACGACCTGATGTCATGGAAGAGGAGGCAGCATCCGATGCAGAAATCCCAAGAATCTGGTATTCGGGCTGACTGAGGGCTACCTGCAGCCAGATAACTCAAGTGTGATGACTGCAACAGTGAAACACGAAGAACATCCACAGTGTGGATTTTGGTTATGTGAAAGACACCAGATAGAAAACCTCTTCCATTTGGATATGTAGGATTTCCTAGTATTGAGTTTCCTAGATTCCTGCAAAACCCTATGCATGTCCTCAAAAAAAAAAAGGTGTCTGTAAGGAATCAAAATCTTATCATCCACACATTCAGTTGAAGAGTGGCAGGTGGGAATGAATCAGAGATCCCTTGTCTTGTGCGAGTAGGTCCACACTGTCAGGTGACTTGCGATGATTGCACTTGGCTAAATGCAGAAGAGGGAACCAATGCTGTCTTGGCCAAAAAGGAGTCACAAGCAAGATTTTGGGTATGTCCTGTTGAACTTGAATAGAACTTTCAGAATGAGCGGAAAGGGGAGAATGCATATAGAAACATCCCCTTGCAAGAAAAAGAGTGGGTGTCCACCTTCCAAACCAGAGGACTTGGGACTCTGGCATAAAATTAAGTAAGTTGTCTGTGCAGAAGGGAGGCAAAAAGATATAGTTGAGGAGTATCTCACCTCTGGACAAGATCCAGAAACAAATCCCTGTGAGTCATCCATTGATGGGATTGAGTCAAAGACCTGCTCATTGTGTCTGCCACATACTTTTGACCTGATGGAATATAAACTGCCTGAAGAGTCACATGATGCCGACTCCCATACCTTGAGAGAAAGCCTGCATAGAAGGTACATACCATGAGACTGTAAACGCTTTGAGAGGGCCTGGAAATAAAAGAGGATGAAAGGCTTGAAGGGTCAAGCAGGATGTTGATGTGCTCCTTTTGCTGAAGAGGAGACCAGACCCCTTGCACTCTCATTGTTCCAAAGGCTGCTCCCCAACCTACCTCTGAGGCATCTGTGAACAGCTCCTAAGATGGAAGAAGGGGATGAAAAGGAAGGTGCGAGTTTATAAACAACTGCTGAATCCACCAGTGAAGATCCTTCTTTAGACAGGGAAGAAGAGGAAAGTACAGTTGTGTACACTTACCATAAATGTAGATGTTCGAGTGAGTCATTACATTTGGGTAGAATCCCAAAGCTATGGATGGGAGGCTGGATCTAAACTGCATTAGGGGTGGCTATAAGGCCCTGCAGAACTGCAGTGGCAAAGCCTGCCCTGGACTTAGAGTAGAGAGGCAAATGATAATGCTTTGTAAAAGTGTGAACAGAACTCCAAGTAGCAGCCTCTAGAATGTCTTTGGTTGGTACACCTCTGAGAAAAGCTGTTGATGTAGCTGCAGCCCTGGTGGAACGAGACTTAATGCCCTTGGGCACTGGTTTGCCATGGTGTAAGTAGCAGAAATGAATGCAGTGGCTTATCCACTTTGAAATAGTCTGCTTTGAAATAGCCTTTCCCTCTGATCCTGCAGCAAATGTGACTAGTAACTGCTCAGTTTTTCTAAGAGCTTTAGTCCTGCTCAAGCAGAATCTTAGTCGTCTGTGTACATCCAAGGAATGTAGAATCCGCTCCCGCTTGTTCTGCAGATTTTGATAAAAAGTTGGCAGATGAATAGCTTGGTTAAGAGCCACACTGGAAACCACCTTAGGTGTAAATGAAGGATTGGTCCTGAGGGACACCCTGTCTGGGTAAAATATGATAAAAGGCTCTCCAGCCATGAGGGCCTGTAGCTCTGAGACCCTTCTTGCTGAAGTAATTGCCAGTAGCAGAGCTGTTTTCCATGATAAGAACTTTAGATCTGCAGTAGCAGCCGGTTCAAATGGAGGCAGGGTGAGCTTTTCCAACATAATTGAGGTCCCATGCAGGAATTGGTGATCTTCTGGGAGGCCTTAAATTTTTGGCCCCTCTAAGATACTGCTTTAGTAATGGATGAGAAAAGATTGGTGGCTCTGTGTTGTAATGAGCCGAGATGGCAGAGGCATGGATTTTTATTGATGAAAAAGATAGGCCTTTAACAAGCATCTCAGTCAAGTATTGTAAAATCTGAGGAATATTTGGCTCTGCTGTGTCAGTTCCTTGTGCTTGGTTCCAAGCACAGAATCTCTTCCATTTACCAGCATAAGATTTTCTAGTACTAGGCCTTCTGGCTTCCAAAATGACATCCATCACAGCTTTACTCAGAGGTGTCGTTTGAATAAATACATGATCAGCCATGCTGCCAGGTTCAGTGTTTGGAACTGATTGTGCATCTGATTGTTTTGCTGGGACAGTAAGTGAGGTATTTGAGGCAAGTACCACGCAGGGAATTGATTCATATTCCTTAGGATTGGGTACCAGTATTGGCAGGGCAATTAGTATCATCTTTGTTTTTTCTTGTCTCACTTTTAGTAGGACCTTGGGAAGTGGTGGCAGAGGGAAAGGCGTAAATTAATAGGTTTTTCCAACTGAAGGATAGGGCATCCACTTTCCATGCTTATCTGTTAAGTCCTTGTGCAGAATTTTTCCAGTTGATAATTCCGAAGGGAGGCAAATAGGTCTATGTCTGGGCTCCCCTATTTCTGTGTTATCATGCTGAAGACTTGTGGATCTAGTTTCCACTCGTAAGGGTCCATAAGGTTTCTGCTTAAATAGTCTGCCAGAGTATTTTGCTTTCCTGGCAGGAACTGAGCTTGAAGATGTACTTGGCAAGTCAAGGCTGTGTCCCACAGTGTCATGGCTAGTCTGCAAAGGGGGTAGGAGTGCGTGCCTCCCTGCTTGTTTATGTAACAAATAACCGTGGTGTTGTCCATCTTTATCAGTAGTTGTCATGGATGAAGTAAGTCCCTGAAGGCTGTCAGGGCATTTTGAACAGCTAACATCTCTTTTTGGTTGATATGCAGATGCATTTGTTTTTGGGTCCATTTGTCCTGAATGCATCTTCCCACTAGATGGGCCCCCCATGCATAATCTGAGGCGTCTGTTGTTAAGGTTTGGCTGTCAGGGGTTAGAGTGAAAGCCTGTCCCATGTTTTGGTGACATGCCTTTGCCCACCATAGAAACTCCTGTTGTAGGCAGGAAATGAGAGGAATCATTGTTTCCAGACTGTGACAATGTTGAGTCCATAAACTTTTTATGTACCATTGAAGTTTCCTCATATGCAGTCCTGCATATGGAATCATTAGAATGCAGGATGCCATGAACCCCAAAGTCTGCAGAGTTTGTCTTGCAGATAACTGGGTTTTTGTTGCCATCAGTTTGAAGTAAGTAGTAGTTGCCTTTGTTTGTCTGGCGTGAGGAAAGCCATCGGGGCAGTTGTATTCAAGCTTGCACCCAGGAATGTTATCTTTTGAGAGGGTACCAGTTGTGATTTCTTTTTGTTTATTGTGTACCCTAGGCATGTTAGAAGCCTTTTCACAAATGCCAGATGCTGAAGAAGAATGTCCTTGTTCTCTGCTTGAATGAGACAGTCCAAGTAAGGATAGATTTGTATACTTCTTTGTCTGCAAAATGCAATTACTGGTGCCAGGCATTTTGTAAATACCCTGGGCGCAGTAGATAAGCCAAAGGGCAGTGCAGAGAATGGGTAATGCATAAAGTCAGCCTTGAAACTGAGGTATCTTCTGCACGATTCCCTTACTGGGATATGCAGGTATGCCTCTTTTAAGTCTAATGTCACCAGCCAAGCGTTTTTGCCCAGCATGGGCAGAAGCTGCTGCAAAGTCAGCATTTTGAATTTTGGAATGTCCAGGTATGTGTTCAAAATTGATAAATCCAGTATTGGGTGCCAGGCCTTGTCTTTTCTGGGTACCAAGAACAGTCTTGAATAAAACCCTTGTCCTTTTTCCTGTTCTGGTACTGGCTGAATAGCACCCATATCCATGAGGGACTTAACCTGTTTCTGTGCCTCTGTCCATTTATTTTTTGGCAGATCTGGCCAACCATTTGCGATTGACAGTGTGTGGAAGTGGAATCTGTATCCCTGAGATACTATGTTTAACACCCACTTGTCCTGGGTTATTAACTGCCAATTTTGACCATAAAGTGCTAATTTTCCCCCTAAGGGTGCTGCCAAAAGATAAGTGCTTGGTGACAGCAGAGGGAAGTCATTGATACTGTTTATTGTAGGGTTGAGCTTTATTTCCTCCAGATTTGGAGGTAGAAGCACCCCATTGCTTTGACCTGTAAGAATCCTGTGACTGGTATCTAGAACCTTTAGGGTGCCTGGACTTGCCCCGTTGAGCTCTGCCGGACACAGGAAAGGACCAATTTTTTGTAGGCCAGTGTCTACTGAATCTCGGTGGCTGCACTTGTAAGAAATCTTTTACAGTTTGCATAGACTTAGCTTGGTCTTCCATTCTCTTTAAAACCTCTATTGCCTTAATACCAAACACAGTACCATGCTGTAAAGGTGCATCCAGCAATTTAGCTTTAACATGATCAGGCAAATTTTGCTCTTTTAGCTAGGCATGCCTCCTAATCACAGATCCAGTAGCTGCGGCCCTGCAGGAGGCCTCTAAGGAATCAGAACCACATTGCAAAGTATGCTTTCCAACTTGCCCTGCTGCATGCAATAATTCCTGCAATTCTTTATTTTCTGCACATTCACAAATTAGCATCATTTTCTGTTTCAATAATCCCATAACATGTTGTTGATACTTAAGCATATGAAACTGGCAGTTAAGGCCCTAATTGCCAAGTTGCAGATGTAAAAACCTTCTTTCCCCACTATCCAGTGCCCTGGAATCTCTGTCAGAGGGGGTAGGATTTTTGCTGTTGAGGCCTTAACATCTTTTGGACCCTGTGAAATAGTTTCAGGGTCAGCAGCAGGGTTTCTAAATAAAAATTTGTGTGAGTCAGGAACCCTGTAATACATGTCTGGCTTGCTAGGAGCCGGAGGTAAGGAGTCTGGAGTCAAGCTTGACTTCGAAAACACATCAGCCACAATGTCTAAAACAGCAGATATGGCTAAAGGCCTATGCTGAGGGAGAAGAAGGAAATCCCTGAGCCTCTTTTTTGATTCTGAGAAATCTTGACTCTCCCAGTGTAAATGCTCCCTCAAAGTATGCAAAGTTTCTCCAAAGGAATAATCTTCAGGAGGAGATGCAGATGGAATAGATTCCTCTGCATCAGAATCCTCATAGAGTGCTATAGATAATTCCCGATCAGAAGAGGAATCAGAAGAAATAGAAACCTGACCTGAAGATTCATAATCAGTGTCTTGCCCAGGCCTCTTATCAGGAGGGGGTTGGGAACCTCTGATCAAGGTAATTAGGTCTTCAGCCATTTTGATCATCTGCTTTTTGGGCATAGAGGCCTGTGCACATGGCTCATGCGTTGGTTTTTTAGCTTTAGAAGTTGCTTTTGTCTTTGATTTTGAAGCTGGCGTCTGTTTTATATAGAAATGTTGTGGCCTGAATACACTCTCAGAAGCCGGTGCCTGCACAGCGGCTCCGGACCAATCCGAGGGAGAGACATCCGCGGGTACAATACTTTGAGAATCTCACGATGTGCCAGACTCCACATTGGTCTGGGCAGGGGCCTGCGACTCAAAAGTAGTGGGTATCAGGGGCTGCGAAAGCACCTCACTGAGTACCGGTCAACCGGGGACTGGCTTAGGAGAAGCTTCGTAGTCGGTTTTGGACCTCGACGGTCTGTCTCTGTCTTTTTCTTTGCGTTTTTTGTGTACCCAGGTAACCGGATTGCTAACCGACATCTCAGGGTAATTAAATCTGGATCCAAAATATTTTGAGGCAAAGATATACTAACGGTTAATAGTGTGTTGGTTAAATCTAGCACAAAACCGACAGCAAGGCATGTTATGATCTGGGCCTAGGCAAGGAATACAGTACAAATGAAAATCCTTATGAGGTATTTGCTTCCCACAAGTAATGCAATTATTAACTTTTACTGACATCGGTAAGGAGCAGGAAAAAGTTTCCCCAATGGGGTACTTAGCTTTAGTTGAAGACTTCGATTCTGAAACTCAAATTCGAAAATTTCAGGAGTCGGCCGACCGGCACTTGCAAACTGCTTCTGCTTCGGGCACAGCGTGGCAAGAAAGTCTGAATAAAATGGTGTCGGCTGCATGTTTTATACCCCTGACGACCTGACGTCATGGAAGAGGAGACAGCAACCGACGCAGGACCCAAGACTTTGCTATTCAGGCCGACTGAGGGCAACCTGCCAGCAGATTACCCTAATGTAATGACTGCAACAGTGAAACATGAAGAACATCGTGTAGCCGATGCCATTACATCAGTTTTTCTTGCCCCAGATGTCAGGTGCCCCCTAAAATAGGAAGCAATTATACGGTGTGGAAAGTACAGTTGTGTACACTTACCATAAATGTAGATGTTCAAGTGTATTCCCTGTTGCAGTCATCACATTTGGGTTATCTGCTTGCAGTAGCCCTCAGTCGGCCTGATTATCAAAGTCTTGGGTCCTGCATCGGTTGCTGTCTCATCTTCCATGATGTCAGGTAGTCAGGGGTATAAAGCATGCAGCCGACACCATTACATCAGTTTTCTTGCCCCAGACCCATAATGGGAAGCAATTATAATACAAGGTTACACCCTCAACAAAAAAGCAAATACACCAAAAAGTTTTAAGCACAGTAAACAAGAATAAAGGTATAATCAATAGAAGTCAGTGGGATGGAGGGAGGGAGAGTAACCAGGACTGCAACAGTGAATACACTTGAACATCTACATTTATGGTAAGTGTACACAAAGTACAGTTTTGTACCTACCATAAATGTAGATGTTCGAGGGCTATTACTGCTGCAGTAATTACATATGGGTTTTCAGCCGGCAGGCGGTCCCTCGGTCGGCCGAATTCCAAAGTCTTGGTCCGGCGTCGGTTGTTGTCGCGTACTCTTCTGACGCCAGGAAGGCTAGAGTATAAAAGACACAGCCGACGCCATCTTCTTCAGTCTTTCTTGCCCCAGATGTCAGGTGCCCCCAAAAGGAAGGCAATACATAAATTAGTGTAATACACAAAAGTAAGCAAATAAAACATAGCAGGATAACCCAGTCAGCAGGTATGAATAGTTATTCAAACCCCAAGGTCTTACCAAGTGGGGAAGGAGGGTGGAATTCTGTACTGCAGCTGTAATAGCCCTAACATCTACATTTATGGTAGGTACAAAACTGTACTATGTTCATCGTGCATTACAGCTGCAGTAATTACATATGGGTAGAATCCCAAAGCTATGTATAGGGTGGTAGGTACTATACGGAACTGGGTTGAGCTAGAATGCCCTGCAAAACTGCAGTAGCAAAGCCTGCTCTTGTTCTGGAGTATAAAGGCAGATGGTAGTGCTTTGTGAAGGTATGTACAGAACTCCAAGTGGCTGCCTCCAAGATATCTTTAGTAGGCACTCCTCTGAGGAAGGCTGTAGAGGTGGCTGTGGCCCTAGTGGAGTGTGATCTGATGCCAGTAGGTACGAGCTTTCCATGATAGGAATAACAGAAGCGTATGCAGTGACCAATCCACTTGGAAATGGTCTGTTTAGTTACAGGCTTCCCTTGACCCCCCACAGCATAGGAAACTAGGAGTTGATCTGATTTTCTGAAGGGTTTTGTTCTGTCCAAGTAGTAACGTAGCTGCCTATGGATGTCTAAAGAATGAAGCAGCCTCTCCCCTTTGTTTTGAGGATTAGGGTAGAAGGTAGGAAGGTGTATGGCCTGGTTTAGGGCTACCCTAGATACCACTTTAGGCATAAAAGAAGGGTTAGTACGCAGGGAAACCCTGTCCTGATGGAATATGAGGAATGGCTGCACCGCCATGAGGGCCTGTAACTCAGATACCCTACGAGCTGAAGTGATGGCCAGGAGAAAAGCTGTTTTCCACGACAAATATTGTAATTCTGCTGAAGCAGCTGGTTCAAAGGGAGGCAATGTCAATTTTTCCAGTACATAGTTAAGGTCCCAAGCTGGCACTGGTTGTTTCCTTGGAGGCCTTATGTTCTTAGCCCCTCTGAGGAACTGTCGCAGGAGTGGGTGTGAGAATAAAGGAGGATCCATATTGAATTCTGCAGAGATTGCTGAAGCATGTATCTTTTTTTTTTCAATAATAAATCTTTATTGTTTTAGCATTTTCCATACAAACTTAAACAAAACAAAAAAAAATATTAATACTTTCTAACTATCCTATCTAGTTCAATCCCAAAAACATATATACAATATTTACATGAATGCCTCCAAATGTAACATCAAGTTATACAGAAACATATAACAAAAGAATTTTACATAAGTCAGTTATCTCAATCTTTACTTATTAACATCTTTTCCCGTAATGAGTATATATGTCTCACATACACTTGATCTCCATATATTATGCCAGTATGATATTAAAAATTTGTTCCCATATCTTTGGGTTATTAATATTTTTATTATGATCCTTCAAAAGTAGTTTGTGAGCTAATATATGTCTTATTGCTAAAGTCCTAAAATTGTTCCATGAGGTTTGAGATGGATTTAACCAGTTTGTGACTATATAAAGTTTCATTAGTAAGAAAATATTAATAAATATAGTGACTTGGGATCTAGGAAGTTGTTTTGGAGGGATATGTAATATCATGAATTCCCATGAAAGTGTTGAACTTTGATATCCCATCTTTTGAAGTTGCAATTTTAACGAATTCCAGAGTTTATAGATACATTTACAGCTCCAGAACATATGAAGAAGATCTGCTGTTTGATCTGTACAATATGGACAGTTTGGAGAGTTTTTAGAATTAAACTTGTGCAATCTGAGGCGTGTATAATAGGCATTGCCAAAATCATAAGTTGAGTATACATTAATTTTTGGAAAGATATTGATTTCGTTGTTAGATTAATTGCCTTCCTGAACTGCTTGTCCTCTGTAAGTGGTAATTTCTCCCTCCAATATTTTGAAATAAGCACTGTATTCTGAAATTTAAAATCCTTTATTAATTTATTAGTGGCTGCTATACATTTGACATCTTGTTGAAGAGATTGCCATAAGTTGAAACATTTTGTTATTTCCTCATCTTTAATTTTAAAGTCATCAAAATAACTTATAGCTAGTTCCTTAATCTGTCTCAAAATAGTTAAATATGATTTGGGCAGATTCATTTCTTGTCTTATTGTATTAATGGATTCTTTTAAGTAAGGATATATATCAAGTAAGGTAAGATTCATCATAAGAGGAAAAATTTTGAGATTTATTAGTTTATTATTAATTTTCAAGTTAGGATTTTTATGAAAAGGTTGGAAGACCATCATATGCTGGATAAGATTTAGAGATCCAAATAGATTCTGTACTGACGTTATATATAATTTAATGTGATCCATTATATCATATGATTTAATCATTTCCTTTTTTAAAAAAGGTACTGCTTTGGGGTTAATATTCAAATTCGAGATATATTTATAGTTCACAGTTACCCACATTGGTGTCCATTTATTGCTAGATATATCATAGTTGGCAATTCTTAAGATCCTGTTCGAATTTATTATTAAATAGTACATTTCGAAATTTGGTAGGTCTAGTCCCCCTTTATTTTTTGGGGTCATCAATTTATCATATGATATTCTGGTCTTTTTTGGATCCCAAATAAACTTAGCGGATTCCCTGTGGATTTGTTTAAAAAACCCTTTGGAAATGAATACTTGAGCAGATCTAAATACATATAATAATCTGGGTAAAACATTCATTTTAATAATTGCAACTTTTGCTAATACCGGTAACTTTAGATTTTTCCATCTTTTAAAATCAGATATTATGTGATCCCAGACTAATTTAATGTTAGTGTTATAAAACTCCTTATCTGTAGAAAAGGTAATACCCAAGTATTTAATTTTCTCTTCAGATTTTACCTGTCCCACCAATGAAAGAAGTGAAAATGGTTTCGGAGTCCTTAAGGGAAATATGCTTGTTTTTTTAAGGTTAATTTTGTAATTAGATATTACCGCAAAGTTCTCCACCGCTTTCAGTAATTTTTCAGTATCTGATATTGGTGTTGTGCAGTAAATATTAAGGTCATCAGCAAACGCCGCCATGGATATTTTTGTTCCATATAATATGGGTGCATTATGATATACATTCTGTTTAATATATAAAAATAAAGGTTCTAAATATATATTGAACAACAAGGGAGACAAAGGACAGCCCTGTCGTGTTCCATTTTTAAGTTGTATTCTTTTAGAGAAACTTTTGTTAATATATAAAGTAGTGTAGGGATTAGTATATAAAATTTGCAACCATGATATAAATTCCTTGGATATGTTGAACTGTGGCAGAGTGTCAAACAAAAATCCTACATCAACCCTATCAAAAGCCTTTTGCGCATCAATTATGAGTGCATAAATATTTAAATTCTTTTGCTTAGCATAAGAAATTAATGAATGTAGTGTTAATGTATTATCACTTGTTTGTCTGGCAGTTACAAAACCAGCTTGTTCACTAGAAATTATTTGATTCATAATTCTTTTCAATCTGTTAGCCAAGATAGAAGTCAAAATTTTCATATCAACATTTAAAAGTGAGATAGGTCTATAATTATCCGGATTCTGAGTATCCGTATTCATTTTAGGTATAAGAATAGTTTTGATGCTAAAATGGAGATCATTAATTTTATTATCAATTATATAATTAAATACAATCAAGAGTATTTTACCCAGAATATCACAAAAAGTTTTATAAAATTCAGCAGTCAGGCCATCAGGCCCGTGCCTTATATGACTTGAAATTTTGATTCTATCAGTTATTTCTTCCCTCGATATAGGTTTAATTAGATCTTCTTGGGAAATGTCATCTATTTTTGGGAAACTAATTTTCTGGAAAAATTCCTCAGTAGATCCATTTAAAGATAGATCCTTTTGATCCGCATAAATATCCGAGTATATTCTTTCAAAAACATTAATAATATCTGTGGTTTTAGAATATATTGTATTGCCAAGCTGTATTTCTGAAATTACAGATGCTGATTTTGATTGATTAATAATTCTAGCTAATGCCCTTGATGGTGTTTGAATATGATTAGCATACCTCGCTAACATTTTATGCTCATAAACGTCAACCTATTATTTTGAATTAAGAAAAGATCTTTTTGGCATTTGAATAATTCCTCCTCTGTTTGACTGTTGTAATTCAGAATCAGCTTTTGATCAAGTGAATTTATTTTATCTTCCAAATCTTGTATCTCTCTAATATACATTTTTTTATAATATGAAGCTTTTTGCAAGAAAATCCCTCTTATTTAAGGCCTTAACTGTTGCCCATTCTATATCAGGAGAATGTTGAGAATTCTCCAACTTAACTAATAAACTATTAAGAACATCTATGATTTCCTGTATTATTTCTTCTTTATTTAATAGATTTGGGTTTAAAGACCAATTATATCCCTGTGAGACAAATTATGCATAGAATCTTTAGAAAAGTGTAATGAGATTTTGAATGATCCGACAAATAACGCATGTATGAGAACTGATGGTTCAAAATTAATCATTGTTTGTGAAATCAGAAAAAATCTATTCTCGACCACATTTTGTGACACGGTGAGTAAAAGTAAAATTGTTTGTATTGGCAGGATTATTCAGATATTTAAAAGGGTCATATAGTTGGAAATCTTCTTTCAAATCATTTAATGCAACCACCGCTTGCCTATTAAATGACCTTTGTGAACAAGACCTATCCAATTTTGGATTTTGATAAGAGTTCCAATCTCCTCCTATTATTATATGATATTTATTATATTGGTTTAACACGCATACAATGATGCTATAAAACACTGTTGATTACTACATGGTACATATACATTACAAAGTAAAATAGGTTTATCGTGTATCTTAGAAGAGAGAGTAACAAAGCACCATCTTCCTTCCTTATCTATTTTAGAGTCCAGAATCTTACCTTGATATTGATTTTTAATAACTATGGCTACCCCTGCACTATTGGTCTTACCTTCTGAAGCTATGACCTCTTTAATCCATTTCCTTTTTTTGATCTCTGCCCATTGATCATTAGTTAAATGTGTTTCTTGAAGTAGTGTAAAACATGCCCCAGACTGCAAAAGTAAATGAAGAAATAGTTTCCTCTTCTTTAAGCTCTGGAGCCCTTTTATATTCCATGAGTCTATTTCCCACATTTTACTCTGTTATTCATTTTTTGAAACCTTTAAAAAGAAAAGATCAAGTGTACTCAGAGACTTTTTGAGAATATATATGATTTGGAAGCATTCTTGATATCCCGTCCCGTACCAGTGCCTACCACTCTACCCTCGGACCAGGACATATATAGGTTTTGCATAGAGTAAACAATTGTATTAACTACTAACATAGTCCTTGATATATACTTCAGGTAACAATAAATAAAACATATAGTATAATCAAAACCTATAACACCTAACTCTAATTCTACAAAGCCTAATCTAAACATTCCCTATTAAACACCACTCTTACTCCACATCTCTTGTATCAGTTATTTGTGAGTAAATCATTAATTATCTAACTAGGAACATCATATAAGTATTAATTGTCTCATCCTAATAAAAAGTTATTACTGTCTGAAAACATCAAATCAAAACATTACATATACATCTATTGTGTAAAAATAGTTAACTTTCCTTATTTTTAACCAAACTTCAAATGAACACTTCAGATTACCTATATTAAAACCCCTTGTTTATACAATAAAATGAGAGTTCAGTTTTTAGACAAGATTATTTATATTTAAAAACCTGCATTATTGTAAAAATATAGTCCTATAAGCATCCAACCACCCCTAATGTTTAGTTATACATTTTCACATGTTTAAGCTAATAACATCAGCATTTCTCAGTGTTATGCCCAAACATACAGACATTTAATAATGTTAAAGGAGAATCCTGCCCTAAATGCTTACCTGTCTAACCATTCCTTGTTCAGCATTATTATACTTTAACATTAAGAAGTTTTGACCATTAGGGGAAATAAACATGCAGCATCTTGAACATATGTGCTTAAAGTACTATTATACAACTTTCTTCGATGTTGCATTTACTTTAAATCAGTCCAGCATAGTCCTCTTCGTCTTCCCAAGCCTGAAAAACAGTCTAAACGATCGCGAAGGGGGAACCTTGACAGCGACGCACTCCCGGAAGTGCCACAGTGAATAAAGCCCCCTTAGAAGCTACAGAATCATTTCCTGTCACTACGCAGAAGAGCAGAATTCGTAAAGGCAATAAAACTTCGGAAAACAGTCTCGAAAGTCTAGGATTTAAAAAACGAACTCTTATCTCCACAGAAAGGGGCCCAACACAGAACAAGAAGCAAACAAAGGATTACCAAGACCACGATCCACAGTAGCAGCTAAATCCAGCTTCGGATACCATGCCAGTCGCTACGGAGAGCCAGATCAAGTCTCTGAAGCAGGCAAAACCTTAAAAAGCTTCAAAAAGGTAGCTTTTGCTTCATTTTTGACTAAACCGAATATTTGGACCCTTCGACTGTGAATATTAAAGTATTGGGAAACTTCATCTGAAACTTAATATGCTTTTCAATAAGAAGTTAACAATAAGGGATAGCATTTGTCTAGCTTGCCTGATCTGGAGAGGTAAGTCCTGAGTCACAGAAATTCTATTATTGTTCCACATAACATACCCTCCATTTTTTAATAGTTGAGAGAATCTTGCTAACATCCTGATAATTCAAAATTTTAACATATACAGGTCTTGGACTGTTAGAAGCCTGTGATTCCCTTAGAGCTCTGTGGGCTCTTTCTATGATTATTTGTTTTGACAAATCAGGATCTGCAAGAATACTTGTAAATATTTGTAGAATGGATGTAATTAAGTCATTATATTGTACAGACTCCGGTATTCCTCTGACAATTACATTGTTACTTCTAGATCTTGCCTCTAAATCAGTTATTTTGGCTTGCATAGTTCGAATCTCAAGCTCATATGCATCTGATTTTTTGCTAACAGATTTAGTTTATCTTCATTGTCTGCTATCCGGGCTTCACTTTTATCCATTCTCTCAAGGATTTGAGTACAGGATATTCCAAAAGTTTGTACCTGTACAGTTAATTCTTTTAGAGCTTCTTGAATGGGTAACAGAGCGGCTCTGATATCCTCCATGTTCAGCATTGAATCTGGCTTGGTTTTAGTCCCTGCTTTTAATTGTTCCTGTTGTTTAATAATTTTTTGTCTTTTCGAAGTAACATCTTTCTCCGGTGATTGCAGTTCTGAGAGTTTCGTTTTTGTGGTAGTTGTGTCCATCTTTTGTCTTCCTTCACATTAATGTCAGCAGTAAAACTCAGAGTCTTCTGAATAGACAGTTCCTTTGTTTGGGAATCTCTTCAGAGACAGATACTCTGTAATAATCCTCTTAGATAGTATATTTTCTCTTAGTTTGTTCACTTCCTGGATACTAGATGGATGCAGCTGAAGTTATTTTTACCAAGATTTCTTGTTTAAAAGTTCTTGATACCACCTCAGGGTTTAGATTTCCACAGGTTATATGCAGAGATGCAGATCAGTAGTGTTTACAGAATGGCAGCCATCTTTGAATCCTGAAGCATGTATCTTGATTGAGGAAAATGAAAGTCCCTTGCTCAAAAGTTCAGCTAGGTACTGTAAGATCTGAGGCAGGTTTAATTTTCTAGGATCCTGCCCTCGTTCTTCATTCCAACAGCAAAACCGCTTCCATTTTGCGGAGTAAGCTTTTCTTGTAGATGGTCTTCTGGCCTCCAAAATGACATCCTGCACTTCTTTGGAGAGTAGTGTCTGATGTGAAGTTAAGGAATTTTCCATGCAGCTAGGCTGAGAGTTTTCAGCTGACTGTGTAGGGTTTTGAAATTGTTCTGCGTCAGCAGTAGAGGTGTTAGAGGCAGGGGCCACGGAGGAGTGTGTGTTAGGCTCCTCAATAGTGGATACCAATGTTGTCTCGGCCAGTCTGGAGCAATCAGTATCATCCTCGGCTTGTCTGTTCTTACTTTCAAAAGCACCTTGGGCAGCAGAGGTAGTGGTGGGAATGCATAAACTGACCAAGTTGTCCATGTGAATGAAAGGGCGCCCACTTTCCAAGCCTTTGGGTGGAAGGTCCTTGAGCAAAACTTTTTTAATTGATGATTTTGTGGGAGGCAAAAAGGTCTATGTCTGGCCTTCCCCACGCTTGAACAATCTCCATGAATACGTGTGGATGTAGCTTCCATTCGTGAGGGTCTGTCATATGCCTGCTCAGAGTGTCTGCCAGTGTGTTTTCCATTCCTGGCAGGTACTGAGCCTGAAGTTCCATTTGTCTTTCCAGAGCTAGATTCCAAAGAGTCATGGTTAGTCTGCACAAGGGGTATGAATGAGTTCCTCCTTGTTTGTTTATGTACCACATTACTGTGGTGTTGTCTGTTCTTATGAGCAGTTGTCCTGGATGCAGGAATTCTCTGAACGCTGAAATTGCATTTATTACTGCCAGCATTTCTTTTTGATTGATGTGAAGGTGCTTTTCTGTTTGGGGCCATCTGCCCTGAATGCACCTGTCCTTCATGTGCGCACCCCAGGCGTAATCTGAGGCGTCTGTGGTTATGACTTGTGTAGCTTGAGGCTTGCAGAATGGGAGGCCTTTGTTTACTTGGCATGCTTGGGCCCACCATATGAATTCCTTTTGAAGACAGGGAATTATTGGAATCTCCACTTCTAAACTGTGACTGTGTTGAGACCATAGATTCTTTAGGTACCATTGAAGTTTCCTCATGTGCAGCTTTGCACATGGGATTAGAAGAATGCAAGATGCCATGAATCCCAGAGCCTGCAGGATTTTCCTTGCAGTAAGCCTGGTACTTTTTGCTAGTATTTTGAAGTAATGAGATAGTTGCCCTTGTTTTTCTGTTGTAAGGTAAGCCATCTGGGTGTTTGTGTCCAAGTTGGCACCCAGGAAGGTTATTTTCTGAGAGGGTGTTAGCTTTGATTTCTCCTTGTTGATGGTGTATCCCAGAGAAAGCAGTAAACGTGTTACATATGCCAGATGTTTCAGAAGTACGTGTTTGCTGTCCGCTTGGATCAGGCAGTCGTCCAGATAAGGGTAAATTTGTATCCCTTGAAGTCTGCAGTATGCAATCACTGATGCCAGGCACTTGGTGAATACTCTGGGCGCAGTAGATAAGCCAAAGGGCAATGCAGAGAATTGGTAGTGGTTTGAACCTGCAAGAAATCTGAGGTATCTTCTGCAACTTTGTCTGATTGGGACATGCAGGTATGCCTCCTTGAGGTCCAATGTTACCAGCCAAAACCCCTTGCCCAGCATGGGAAGGAGTTGCTGTAATGTGAGCATCTTGAATTTTGGCACGAGAAGAAATGTGTTGAGAATGGATAAGTCCAGAATGGGTCTCCAGTCGCTTCCTTTTCTTGGCACCAGAAAAAGCCTTGAATAAAAACCTTGTGCTTGTTGGTGCGTAGGTACCTTTTGTACAGCCCTCATGTTTAGGAGCTTTGCGATTTGTAGTTGTGCCTCTACCCTTTGATTTTGTGGTAGGTTTGGCATGCCTCTCATCTTTGGAAGAGTGTGAAAATGAAATTTGTAGCCTCTGTTTATTATGTCCAGAATCCATTTGTCTGTTGTGACAATATGCCAATTGTTTGCAAATAGTGCCAGTTTTCCTCCCAAAGGTGCTGCCAGTTGAATTTTGCTTGGCATGGAAATGAGGGAGTCATTGAGTCTGTTTTCTGTACTGCTGTGCACTGTCGTCACCACCTCTTGGTGTTGGTGATTGCCATTGTCTGCCTCTGTAGGACCCTTGGGGTTGCCCTCTGCCCCTTCCGCCTGTATCTGCCTCTTTGGGCCTTGTCAGTGGCTGGAAAGGACCAGTTTTTTGACGGCCAATTCCTGCTGAACCTTGGTGGCTGAACCTGTAAGAAAGCTTTGACAGTTTGCATAGATTTTGCTTTTTCTTCCATTTTACGTAAAATATCCTCAGCATTACCACCAAAAAGAACATCCTTATGTAACGGTGCATCCAGAATTTTTGCTTTCACCTGGTCTGGAAGATTTTGTTCCCTTAGCCATGCATGTCTGCGAATGACTGCTCCGGTGGCGGCCGATCTGCTGGAGGCCTCTAGGGCATCATAACCACATTGTAAGGAGTGCTTGCCCACTTGTTCAGCACTATGCATCATATCCTGCAACTCTTTTAAATCTGTTTGTTCAGGCTGTGACATTTTGGTTTTTAATTGTGATAACAGAAATTGCTGATATTTAATCATATGAAACTGGCAGTTTAAGGCCCTCATGGCAAGGGTGGCGAGGTAAACCTTCTTACCCCACCTTTCTAGAGATCTAGATTCCCTTTCCAGGTAGTGGATTCTGGTGGAAGCCTTAATTCCTTTAGGGCCTTGAGAAATAGTTTCAAGGTCTGCATTATGGCCTTTATAGAGGAACTGATGAGAATTAGGAACTCTGTAATACCTATCCGGCTTAACTGGTGCAGGAGGCAGAGAATCAGGATTAAGACAGGCCTCCGAGTATACATCATCCAAAATCTCCAAAACAGGGGGAATAGCCAAAGGTCTATGCTGAGGTAACCAGAGGAATTCCCTAAGCCTTTTCTTGGAGTCTGAAAAGTCTTGGCCTTCCCAATGGAAGTGCTCTCTCAAGGAGTGTAAAGTTTCCCCAAAGGAAAAATCCTCAGGGGGGGATACAGAAGGAATAGACTGCTCTGCATCCGAATCCTCGAAGGGTGAATAAGAGTGTTCTTCAGCATCAGAATGTTCTGATAAAATGGATTCTTGGTCAGAAGGAGGAGAATCCTCCTCTACTCTGGGTCTCTTGTCCGGAGGGGCCTGGGAGCCTCTGATAAGAGTGATCAGGTCTTCAGCCATTTTAAGCATGTGCTTCTTAGGCGTAGGCCCAGGTCTTGGGCCTTGTGAGGCAGGCCTAGAAAGTTGCTTGGCTGATTTGGCTTTAGTAAAGGCCTTGATGGAGAAAGAAGATGAAGGCCTAAATACACCATGGGTGGATGTAGATCTATCCACATTGGTGGGTTCGACATGAGCAGGGGCTTCGGTTGTAGTTTGGGAAAGGACCGAAGAACCAGCGGTCTCAGGTACAGACGACCCCGCCGAGGGAGTGTCGTCGGTAGTCAGGGACTGCAAAGGCGTCTCGCTGAGAACCGGCCCACGTGGAGCTTGTTTCGGCGTGGTGTCGGTGGAGACCGCAGTTCTCAACTGACGGTCCTTTTCTTTGCGTTTTCTGGACATAGCGGTAGTCGGAGTATCCGACGACATTTTATAATTAAACGCTTTACCAAAATAGTGCTGGGCGAACTCCGCCCGGCGCTTGATAGTGCGTTTATTGAAGGTAGCACAAAGCGGCAGCCCGAGACGGCGTGGTCTGGGCCCAAACAAGGTATGCAAAGGGAATGGAAATCCTTATGCGGTATTTGCTTCCCACAAGAAATACAATTATTAACTTTTTCTGACATCGGTCTGAGGCAAGAAAAGGTTCCCGAACCGCGTACTTAGCTTTAATGAAGACTTGGTTCTAAATTTTTCGTAATTCAGGAGCTGGCCGACCGGCACTTGCGAACTGCTTCTGCTTCGGGCACCGCGCGGCAAAAAAGACTGAAGAAGATGGCGTCGGCTGTGTCTTTTATACTCTAGCCTTCCTGACGTCAGAAGAGTACGCGACAACAACCGACGCCGGACCAGGACTTTGGAATTCGGCCGACCGAGGGACCGCCTGCCGGCTGAAAACCCATATGTAATTACTGCAGCTGTAATGCACGATGAACATCTGTACTATGTTCTACGTGTTTCACTGTTGCAGTCATCACATTTGGGTAGATTCCCAAAGCTAATGATGGGAGGAGGTAATTAGATATCATTAGGACCAGCTATAAGGCCCTGCAAGGCTGCAGTGGAAAAGCCAGCTCTGGATTTAGAAAAAATTGGCAAGTGGCAACACTTGGTGAAGATATGTACAGAACTCCAGGTAGCAGCTTCTAGGATGTCCCTGGTAGGGACACCTCTGAGAAAGGCTGTAGAGGTAGATGCAGCCCTAGCAGAATGTGGTCTTATCCCCTGGGGGTAGGTTTTCCATGGTGCTTATAGCAGAAATGAATGCAATGGCCTATCCACTTAGAAATGGTTTGCTTTGAAATGGCCTTCCCCTCTGTCCCTGCAGCAAATGCAACCAGCAGCTGTTCAGATTTCCTGAGAGGCTTAGTCCTGTCCAAGTAAAATCTAAGTTGCCTGTGCACGTCCAAGGAGTGCAGTATTTGTTCACCTTTGTTCTGTGGATTAGAAAAGAAGGTTGGCAAATGAATGGACTGATCAAGGGCCACACTGGATACCACCTTGGGCATGAAGGAGGGACTGGTCCTGAGGGACACCCTGTCAGCATGAAAGATGATGAAAGGTTCCACTGCCATGAGGACCTGTAATTCAGACACCATTCCTGCTGAAGTGATTGCTAGAAGGAAGGCTGTTTTCCAAGAAAGGAACATCAACTCTGCATTTGCAGCTGGCTCAAAGGGAGGTAGAGTGAGCTTTTCCAATACAAAGTTAAGGTCCCAGGCTGGAGTAGGGGCTGTCCTGGGTGGTCTTAAGTTTTTGGCCCCTCTGAGGAATTGCTTCAGCAGTGGATGAGAAAAGAGGGGTGGTTCTGTATTGTAATGAGCTGAAATGGCTGAGGCATGAATTTTGATGGAGGAAAAGGAAAGGCCCTTGTGAAGCATCTCAGTTAAGTATTGAAGAATATGGGGTAAATTGGGCGCTGCTGTGCCCATCCCCTGAGTTTGGCTCCAGGAACAGAATCTTTTCCATTTTTCAGCATAGGATTTTCTAGTACTAGGCCTCCTTGCCTCCAGAATGACATCCATCACTTGCTTACTGAGGGATGGTAACGGAGAGATCAGGAGAGGAGAGGCAGAGGGGGGAAAGGCATAAACTGATAGGTTTTTCCAGGTGAAGGACAGGGCATCCACTTTCCAAAGCTTGTTTGTGGGGAGTCCTTGAGCAGAATTTGTCCAACTGGTAGTTCTAGGAGGAGGCGAACAGGTCTGTCTCTGGGCTCCCCTATTTGTTTCTGAACATGCTGAGTATTTTTGGTTCCAGTTTCCACTCCCGTGGGTCCATGAGATTTTTGCTTAGGTCGTCTGCCAGTGTATTTACCTTTCCTGGCAGGAATTGAGCCTGTAGGTGCACTTGGTAGCTCAAGGCTGTGTTCCACAGAGCCATGGCTAGTCTGCAGAGAGGGTAGGAGTGAGTTCCCCCCTGCTTGTTTATATACCACATAACACTGGTGTTGTCCGTCTTTACCAATAATTGTCCTGGAAGAATGTAGTCCTTGAAGGCTGTCAGAGCATTCTGTACAGCTAACATTTCTTTCTGATTGATATACAGGTGCATTTGATTTGGGTTCCATTTGCCCTGAATGCACTGCCCTGCCAAGTGAGCCCCCCATGCATAATCTGATGCGTCTGTTGTTAGGGTTTGGGGGCAGGGGGTAGAGTGAATGGCAGTCCCTTGTTTTGGTGGCAGGCCTCTGCCCACCAAAGGAACTCTATCTTTAGACAATGTATGACAGGAATCATTGATTCTAGATCCTGAGAATGTTGACATCATAGGCTTTTTAGATACCATTGTAGTTTCCTAATATGCAGTCTTGCATATGTAATTAGTAGAATGCAAGAGGCCATGAACCCCAGGGCTTACAGTATTTTCCTTGCAGATAGCTGGGTCTTTGTGGCCAGCAGTTTGAAGTAGACTGTCAAATGAACTTGTTTCTCTGGCGTGAGGTAGGTCATCTGGGAAGTTGTATTCAAGCTTGCTCCCAGGAATACAATTTGTTGGCAGGGTACAAGATGTGATTTCTTTTCGTTTATGGTGTACCCTAGAGAAGTTAGCAATATCTTTACAAATACCAGATGATTTCATAGTATTTCCTGGCTTTCTGCCTGAATTAAACAATCGTCCAGGTATGGGTATATTTGAATATTTCTTTGCCTGCAAAATGCAATGACTGGAGCTAGGCACTTTGTGAATACCCTGGGGCATGTTGATAATCCAAAGGGCAGTGCAGAGAACTGATAGTGCATGTAGCCTGCTCTGAAGCGTACGTATCTTCTGCAAGATTCCCTTATTGGGATGTGCTGGTAGGCTTCCTTTAAATCAAGTGTTGCCAACCAGGCATCTTTGCCTAGCATGGGAAGCAGCTGATGACGAATTAGCATCTTGAATTTTGGGATTACCAAAAATGTGTTTGGGATATACAGGCCCAAGGTAGGATGTCAGGAACTGTCTTTTCTGGGTACCAGGAAAAGTCTTGAGTAGAAACATTGCCCCCATTCTTCTTCTGGGACAGGTTGAATAGCCCTGATGCTTAAAAGAGAGACAGTTTGCTTTTGAGCCTCTGCCCACTGATTTGGGGGTAGGTCTGGCCAACCGTTTGGGGTTGGTAAGGAGTAGAAGTGAAATCTGTATCCTTGGGAAACTATATTTAAAACCCATTTATCCTGGGTAATGAGTTCCCAATTTTTTTGCATGCAGGGCAATCTTTCCCCCTAAAGGAACAGTTAGTTGAGGAGGGCTTGGAAGATTTAAAGTTAAGTCAGTGAGATAGTTTACCATAGGGGGGAGTATTACTACTCCCTGCTTTGAAAGTGGGAGCCCCCCCCCGCACTGCTACGGCCTGTGAGTACCTTGGGACTGAAGCCTGGGTGTTCTGCTCGCTCTGAGTTTGAACTGAAAAGGCCTGGAAGAGGCAGGAAAGGACCAATTTTTAGAAGGCCAATGCCTACTAAATCTGGGAGGCTGTACTTGCAGGAAATCTTTAGCAGTTTGCACAGATTTAGCTTTTTCCTCCATCTTTTTAAATACTTCTTCTGCTTTGTTGCCAAACAGGCGGTCTTGGTTTAAGGGAGCATCCAGTAATTTAGCTTTAACATGATCTGGCAAAAATTGCTCCTTAAGCCAAGCATGCCTTCTAAGGACAGGCACAGTTACCGCAACCCTGCAAGATGCCTCTAGTGAATCAAAACCACATTGCAACGTATGTTTATCAACTTGTTCAGCAGAATGCATTAAATCCTGTAAATCCTGATTTTCAGCACAATCGGGAATCAACATCCTTTTCTGTTTAAGCAATCTAATAATATGCTACTGATACTTTAACATATGAAACTGGCAGTTCAAGGCCATAATGTCCACAGTTGCAGAAGTGTATACCTACTTACCCCATCTATCCAGCACCCTGGAATCTCTATCAGAGGGGGTAGGATTTTTGGCAGTAGGATTTTTAAAGAGGAACTTGTGAGAGTCAGGTACCCTGTAATACCTATCAAATTTTTTGGGAGCAGGAGGTAAAGAGTCAGGGGCCATGCTAGATTCAGAAAAGGCATCATCTACAATGTCCAGTACAGGAGGGATAGCTAAAGGCCTGTGTTGAGGCAGGAGTAGGAATTCCCTAAGCCTCTTTTTGGAGTCAGAGTAATCCTGGCTTTCGCAGCAGAAATGATCCCTAAGAGTATGCAAGGTTTCACCAAAAGAGAAATCCTCTGGAGGGGAAGCAGAGGGAATGGAGTCCTTTGCATCAGAATCCTCATAGGTAGATAAGGGCAAATTCTGGTCATCAGAGAAAAAGTACAGTTTTGTACCTACCATAAATGTAGATGTTCGAGGGTATACACTGCTGCAGTCATTACACTTGGGTTATCCTGCCGTCAAGTGGTTCCCCAGTCGGCCTGAGTTCCAAAATCTTGGTCCGGCGTCGGTTGCTGTCGCCTCCACCCTGACGTCAGTGCGACAGGGGTATGCAAGATGCAACTGACGCCATTTTCTTCAGTTTTTCTTGCCCCAGATGTCAGGTGCCTCTAAATAGGTAGGCAATTCAAATTGCTAATAAAACATACATAAGAAAAGCAAACAACAACTTACAGCTACCAGCATATACTCCCCCATAGGTAGTAAAGGGTAGAAGACATAGGTACGTACCAGCCAGTAAGAGGGGAAGGAGGGATGGTAACCTGGACTGCAACAGTGTATACCCTTGAACATCTACATTTATGGTAGGTACAAAACTGTACTATGTTCATCGTGTTACACTGCTGCAGTCATTACACTTGGGTAGAATCCCAAAGCTGAGGTAGGGTGGCTGGTTCTATAAGGCATTAGGGGTAGCTATAAGGCCCTGCAGCACTGCAGTGGCGAAGCCAGCTCTGGATTTAGAGTATAGAGACAGATGGTAATGCTTGGTGAAGGTATGTACAGAACTCCAAGTTGCTGCTTCCAAAATATCCTTGGTAGGTACTCCTCTGAGGTAGGCAGTTGAAGTGGCTGTTGCCCTGGTGGAGTGAGATATAATGCTGCTAGGTACAGGTTTTCCATGGTATGTGTAGCAGAAATGTATACAATGCCCTATCCATTTTGAAATAGTCTGTTTTGAAATGGCTTTTCCCTGTGCTCCTGCAGCATATGCTACCAATAATTGCCCAGATTTTCTGAAAGCTTTGGTTTTGTCCAAGTAGAAGCGTAACTGCCTGTGAATGTCCAAAGAATGAAGTAGTCTCTCCCCTTTATTCTGTGTTTTAGGATAAAAAGTTCGCAGGTGAATAGTTTGGTTTAGAGCCACACTGGATACCACCTTAGGCATAAACGTACGGTTAGTTCTTAAAGACACCCTGTCCTGGTGGAAAATGAGGAAAGGTTCTACTGCCATTAGTGCCTGTAATTCTGAAACTCTTCGTGCTGATGTTATTGCCAGGAGCAGAGCAGTTTTCCAAGAGATATATTTTAATTCTGCTGTGTTAGCTGGCTCAAAAGGAGGTAAAGTTAATTTTTCCAAAACAAAGTTGAGGTCTCAAGTTGGAGTAGGTGCTCTACGGGGCGGTCTTATGTTTTTAGCCCCTCTGAGGTACTGTTTTAAAAGAGGATTAGAGAAAATTGGTGGATCCGTGTTGTAATGAGCAGAGATGGCAGAGGCGTGGATCTTGATGGATGAGAAGGAGAGGCCTTCGTCCAGCATCTCAGTTAAGTATCGTAGAATCTGAGGAATGTTTGGGACAAGAGGGTCAAGGCTGTGAGCTTGGTTCCAGGCACAGAATCTCTTCCATTTATCCGAATAGGCTATCCTGGTACTAGGCCTTCTGGCATCCAGAATGACATCCATAACAGCTTTGGAGAGAGAGGCATTGCTTGCTTGACTAAGGAATCTTCCATGCAGCTAGGTTTAAGGTCTTTAGCTGGCTGTGTAGTATTTGATTGTTGTGCTGAGTCAGCAGATGTGGGATATGAGGCAAAATCCAGGATGGTTCTTGTGCTAAGCTCTTTAAGATTGGGTACCAGTGCTGGCGTGGCCAGTCTAGTGCAATCAGGATCATCTTTGGCTCTTCTTGCCTAGCTTTTATGAGTACCTTTGGCAGGAGAGGTAGTGGTGGGAAAGCGTATACTTGTAGGTTCTCCCAGCTGAATGAGAGGGCATCCACTTTCCATGCTTGTGGATGGTAACTCCTTGTGCAGAATTTTTGTAGCTGGCAGTTCATTGGGGATGCGAACAGATCTATGTCCGGGCTCCACCATTTCTGTGTCATCATTCTGAATATTTGTGAATTCAATTCCCATTCGTGGGGATCCATGATGTTTCTGCTTAAGTCGTCTGCCAGTGTGTTTTTCTCTCCTAGTAGGAATTGTGCTTGCAGATGAACTTGATGGATTACAGCTGTGTTCCACAAGGTCATGGCTTGTCTGCAGAGGGGGTAGGAGTGAGTGCCCCCTTGCTTGTTTATGTACCACATAACTGTGGTGTTGTCTGTCTTTAGTAGTAGTTGTCCTGGATGCAGCAGGTCCTTGAACGCTATAAGGGAATTTTGTACAGCTAGCATCTCTTTTTGATTGATGTGAAGATGCTTTTGTTCTGCGGGTCACGTGCGCTGAATATATTTGCCTGCCATGTGTGCTCCCCAGGCGTAATCCGACGCATCTGTTGTCAGTGTTTGCCTGGCTGTGGGTTGTGTAAAAGGCTGTCCCTTGTTGAGGTGACAAGCTTGAGCCCGCCATTGAAACTCCTGCTGAAGGCAAGGAATTAGTGGTACAACTGTTTCCAAACTTTTGACAGTGTTGAGACCATACATTCTTTAGGTACCATTGTAGTTTCCTCATATGCAGTCTGGCATATGGAATTAGTAGTATGCAAGATGCCATGTAACCCAAGCCCTGCAGAATTTTTATTGCAGGGAGCTGGGTCTTTGCTGCCATCAATTGAAAGTATTAAGTCAGTTGTCCTTGCTTGTCTGGCCTGAGATAAGCCATCTGGGCCGTTGTGTTCAAGCTGGCACCCAGGAATATAATCTCTTGTGAGGGCACTAGTTTTGATTTCTTTTCGTTTACTGTGTACCCCAGGCAACTTAATAACTTTTTTACAAATGCCAGATGCATTAGAAGAATGTCCTTGCTTTCTGCTTGAATCAGGCAGTCGTCCAAGTACGGATAAATTTGAATTCCTTTCTGTCTGCAAAATGCAATTACTGGTGCCAGGCACTTTGTGAAGACCCTGGGCACAGTAGATAAGCCAAAGGGCAGTGCAGAGAATTGGTAGTGCATTGAACCAGCTATGAATCTGAGGTATCTTCTGCAGTTTTGGCTGATAGGGACATGCAGGTATGCCTCCTTGAGGTCCAAGGTCATGAGCCAAGCTTTCTTGCCCAGCATGGGAGGAAGCTGCTGTAATGTCAACATTTTGAATTTCGGAACATCCAGGTGTTTAGAGAAGAAAGATGCAGAATGGGCCTCCAGGCTTTGTCTTTTCTGGGTACCAGAAAGAGTCTTGAGTAAAATCCTTGTCCTTGCTCCTGTGATGGTACCTTTTGAATAGCTCTCATATCCATGAGTGCTGTAATTTGTTTATGAGCCTCTGCCCATTGATTTGGTGGCAAATTTGGCATTCCTTTTAACCTTGGCAGAGTGTGAAAGTGGAACCTGTAACCTTGAGATACAATGTTGAGAACCCATTTGTCTTTGGTGATCATAAGCCAATTGTGGTAGAAGAGTGCCAGTTTTTCTCCCAAGGGGGCTGCCAATAGAGATTTGTTTGGCAGCTGTAGTGGGAAGTCATTGGAGCTGCTTTTTATATGGTTGGGCCCTGTCTTTCCCTTCTTTCTGGCCTGATGCAACCCATTGTCGAGGCCTGTAAGGACCTTGTGTTTGACCTCTACCTCTTGGACGTCTGTATCTTCCCCTTTGAGGTCGGTCTGTAATTGGAAAGGACCAATTCTTAGTTGGACAATTTCTGCTAAATCTAGGAGGCTGAACCTGTAAGAAATCCTTCACCGTTTGCATAGATTTTGCCTTATTCTCCATTTTCTTTAATACCTCTTCTGCCTCAACTCCAAATAACACATCCTGCTGCAAAGGTGCATCCAATAATTTTGCTTTAACATGATCTGGTAACATATGTTCTTTTAACCAAGCATGTCTTCTAATGACAGAGCCTGTAACTGCTGCTCTGCAGGAGGCCTCTAAAGAATCAAAACCACATTGCAAAGTATGCTTTCCCACTTGCTCAGCTGCATGCAATAAATCCTGCATTTCTTTAAAATTAGGAGGATCTGAATCTAGAAGCATTTTTTGTTTCAACTGAGAGAGTAAAAATTGCTGATATTTTAGCATGTGAAACTGGCAATTTAAGGCTCTCATTGCTAAAGTTGCAGACGTATATACTTTCTTTCCCCATCTGTCTAATGCTCTGGAATCTCTGTCTGAGGGAACTGGATTCTTGGCTGATGAGGCCTTAACCCCTTTGGGTCCCTGAGAAATAGTTTCAGGGTCAGCTACAAGGCTTTTATACAGAAATTTGTGAGAGTGAGAGACTCTGTAGTATCAGTCAGGTTTAACAGGGGCTGGAGGTAAGGAATCAGGATTTAAGCTGGATTCAGTATACACATCATCCACAATATCTAACACTGGCGGAATAGCAAGGGGTCTGTGTTGAGGTAATAAAAGGAAGTCTCTAAGCCTTTTCTTGGATTCGGAGTAATCCTGGCCTTCCCAATGGAAATGCTTCCTCATGGTATGTAGGGTTTCCCCAAAGGAGTAGTCCTCAGGCGGTGAGGCTGATGGAATTGATTCCTCAGAATCAGAATCCTCATAAGGGGGTAAAGAATATCCTAGGTCTGAGGATGAATCTGATGAGATGGACACCTGGTCGGATGAATCATAGTCTGCATCCTGTCTAGGCCTTTTATCAGGAGGGGTATGGGACCCCGTGATTAGGTCTTCGGCCATTTTGAGCATTTGTTTCTTAGGCATGGAGGCCTGTCCTGGAGAATGCTGTATTTGTTTCTTTGATTTTAAAAGAGGCTTAGACTTAGCTGAGGGTTTAATGCTTAACTGAGTAGGTCTGAAGACACCCTCTGAAGCTGCGGGTAGCTCAGCTACTCCGGGTCCCTCTGAAAGGTTAGTTTCGGTAGGCTGAATAACTTGTGCGTCCGAAGGCCCAACCATCTCAACGTGGGAGTCAGAGGCAGCCTGTGGTTCTACAGAAGCGGTCGTCAGGGGCTGCGAAGGCGCCTTGCTGAAAATCAGAGAACCAGCGACTGGCCTAGAAGAGGCTTCGTCGTCAGTTTTGGGCCTCGGATGCCTATCCTTGTCTTTGCGCTTTTTGTGTATTCCGGTCGTCGAAAGTTCCGACGGCATGGTATAATTGAATTTTCTACCAAAATAATGTCTGGCAAAATCAAACCGACGTTTAACAGTGCGCTTGTTAAACCTAGCACAAAACCAACAACCAGTGACGTTGTGGTCTGGGCCTAGGCATGGGATACAATAGGAATGGAAATCCTTATGAGGTATTTGCTTCCCACAAGAAATACAGTTATTAACTTTTACTGACATCGGTCTGAGGCAAGAAAAAGTTTCCCGAACGGGGTACTTAAGCTTTGTAGAAGACTTCGCTTCTGGATTTGGAATGAAAATCTTAGGAGACGGCCGACCAGCACTTGCGAACTGTTTTTGCTTCGGGCACCACGCGGCAAGACAGACTGAAGAAAATGGCGTCTGCTGCATCTTATATACCCCTGCCGCACTGATGTCAGGGAGGAGGCGACAGCAACCGACGCCGGACCAAGACTTTGGAACTCAGGCCGACTGGGGAACCGCCTGACGGCAGGATAACCCAAGTGTAATACGATGAACATCAGAAATTTCAGAATCCTGATCAGAAGAATCAGAAGGAAAATCAGTCCTAGGTCTCAGAGGGGGAAGGGTGGCTTCCCCTGATTAGTGTAATAAGGTCTTCAGCCATTCTTGTCATTTGCTTTTTAAGCATAGGGGCCTGACCATGCAGTCTGGGCGTCGGTTTTCTAGGAATGGATCGAGTTTTAGGCCTTGAAAAAGAAGATGGCGTTGGTTTAATATGCAAGTCAGTAGGCCTGAATACACCCTCAGAAGCCGGTGCCAGCACAGCGGCTCCAGACCCATCCAAGGTAGAGACATCAGCAGGTTTCACAGTCGAAGAAGCATTTTGCGGCATACCGGACTCCGAATGGGTCACACTAGAGGCCTACGAATCTAAAGTAGCGGGTATGAGCGGCCGAGAAAACGCCTCACTGAGCACTGGCGACTAACTTAAGAGAGGCATCGTTGGCAGCTTTGGACCTATGCGGTCTCTGTCTTTATCTTTGCATTTTTTCGGAATGTCAGTAGTCGGGTGGCTTACCGAAGCCATTTCTGCATAACTGAACCAAGTACCAAAATATTTATATGCGTAAATAAACAGACGACGGATAGTACGAGGTTTGAATAAGGCACAAAACTGACAGCGAGTTACTTCGTGGTCTGGGCCTAAGGAAGGAATGCAGTACAAATGAAAATCTTTATGAGGTATTTGCTTTCCACAAGAAATACAATTGTTAACTTTTACTGACATCGGTTTACAGCAAGAAAAAGGAGCCCCAACGGGGTACTTAGCTTAGTTGAAGACTTCAGATCTGAAACTCGAAAATGAAAATTTCAGGAGTCGGCCGACTGGCACTTGTAAACTGCTTCTGCTTCGGGTACCGCATGGCAAGAAAGACTGATGTAATGGCGTCGGCTGCATGCTTTATACCCCTGTCTACCTGACATCATGGAAGATGAGACAGCAACCGACGCAGGACCCAAGACTTTGATAATCAGGCCGACTGAGGGCTACTGCAAGCAGATAACCCAAATGTGATGACTGCAACAGTGATACACGAAGAACATCTGGGTTTTCCCAAGGGGGATGACGACACATTTTTTGGCATTCAGCTTACGGCCATGGTTCTGACACCAGTCTTTGGTGTCATTGAGGCCTTTCTGTGGGATGTCAACATTTCTTGTGGAGTTAATAATAGATTCCACCTTGCAATCATTTGCGAACTTTGTCAGCCAGAGTCCCTTTGTGTTGGCCTGGACTTCAGAGAAGTAGATACCAAACAGGACAGGACACAGACCGAACCCTGTGGGACTCCACTCGTGACTCGTTGGCAGTCTAACTTGGAGTTAGCTACTTTCACACTGTGGATTCTATCTGTGAGCCAGTCTGCAATCCACCTAGTGATACAGGGGTTGATGCCTAGCTTAGTGA
Organism: Protopterus annectens; assembly: GCF_019279795.1. NCBI lineage: Eukaryota > Metazoa > Chordata > Ceratodontiformes > Protopteridae > Protopterus > Protopterus annectens. Next base: position 761,447,056 of record NC_056749.1, read on the forward strand.
GTTTCTCTATAATTCCTGAGTGGGGAATGGTATCAAAGGCCTTGGTCAGATCAAGGTAGGTTGTATGAATTACCTTGCCTTCATCCACAGTTCTGGTGACTGACTCAAAGAAGTCGACAAAGTTAAGCAGGCATGATCTACCCTTCACAAAACCAAACTGTGTAGGATCCAGAGTTTGGAGATTCCCTATATCCTTGTTTATTAGGTCCATAATGATGCGTTCCATAGCTTTGCACATCAGACTCATCAGTCTAATTGGGCGATAATTCCCACGGTCTGCAGTCACTCCTCCTTTGTGGAGAGGGATGATTGTATCAGTGCACCATTCAGTAGAAGCAAAGCCTGAGGTGAGGCTATGATTGAACAGGGCACACAGGTGAGATGCAAGTTCACTCTGTAATTCATGTAGAACACAGCCAGGGATATTGTCAGGTCTCACAGAAGGTGTATTATTGGCCTTGAACAGTGCTGTTTTAACCTTTGCAGCAGTAATACTGGGTGCCTGGCAATCTACTGGTATTGTGATTGGACCTTTGGGGGGGGGGGGGGTAATGTTAGCAATGAATTTGTTGGCCAGTATACTGGCAATATCTGTTGGCTCGGTATAGGAGGTACCATTTTGCAGTAGCTCAGAGCAAATCTGGGTATTGCCGTGTAGATTCTATACATAACTATAGAAAACCTTGTGGCTGTCTTTACTATCTGCTGCAATTCTGTTTTCATAGCTAGCTTTAGAGGATTTGATGAGGGATTTCAACCTTTTGTTGAGGCTGATAAGGGAGTTTTTCCAGTCTTGGAATTTCGCCGTATTCCACATCAGTTTCCTCCTCCTGTTGTAGAGTTTGTTTATGGCAGGGGACCACCAAATTGGCTTCCTTTTTTTGAGGAGAGCATCTTGGTTCTATTCTGTATGGTGAGATCCATGCATTTGTGCATGTGTTTGTACAGTGCAGTGGTGTATGATTCGGAGGTCATGCAACTATTCAACATTTGCATGGGTGCCGTGAAGTTACCCACCTCTGTTTTTAGGAGCCCAAAGTTAGTTTTTCATGGTGGTTACCTGTGTGTGTGTGTGTGTGTGTGTGTGTGTGTGTGTGTGTGTGTGTGTGTGTGTGTGTGTGTGTGTGTGTGTGTGTGTGTGTCGGTATGGGAGGGATGTGGATTTCCAAGGTGATTAGTTTGTGGTTGACTCTAACCAGGGAGGAGTTAACTATTGGTCGCCCATTTTAGAAATGACCAGGTCAAGGATGCTGCTACCTCTAGTGGGGGTAAGAACGAGCTGGTCCAGAGCATTGGAATTAATTAATTTCAGAAAGAAGTGGGCAAGTGTATTGGTACATGAGTAGTTTTACCATTTAATGGAGGGGTAAATGACATTGCCCAGTATGACAGTGTTAGGTTGGACCCTAATACTCTCCAGGGTGCTTAGGAACGTGGAATGTGAGTCTTGGGACATGGATGGGGACCTATAGCAGGCTACGACCTGAATAGCTGTCTTCCCCAAAAATATACTTATCAGGTGAGAAGCACACTCAGCACTCAGTCAGAACACAAGGAGATTTTTTTTTTGTTAGTAAAGTATCTCAGGTGCATTATGTTGGGCTACCAGTCTGCAGGTGTGCGCATCTGTTATGAATAAAGAAACACCACTGCATTTGGATCTTCATTCCAAGTTCTGGGGCCGAAAGGTGTGGAATGAGTTATACCCTGGTAGTGCAAGGGTGCTTTCTGCTGCCTTGAACCAGGTCTCTGTTACAGCACAAAGGTCGATCTTCTCCATTTTTAGGAGTGCTTCGAGCGAGTGGATTTTAAGATTTAGATTTCTAGCATTGAGCAGCATGACTCTCAGACTGCATTTGTTTGTAGCGGTTACGGTGGTAATTTGGTCTTTGGAACACTGCCTAAAAAAGGCACTATAGGGGTGGCAAGAGCCTTGGCCAGTATCCAGAAGCCCAGGGGTGACAGATACATGCCATCTCTGGCAAAGCATCGAGGTCTGTCAATCATGTCATCCCAGACAGACAGATACTGGATCCCCTTAGAATGACACCAGAGACTTAGCCAATTGTTGAAATCAATCACCTTCTTCTTGTACTGTGTTTTCATTCTGGGTGATGGTAGGATGCTGCTCAGGGCTAGGGTCATACCTGCCTGGGCTAAATAATCCAACAGCTCCTCCATGTGTCTTTTCATGTATTCCAGGGAAGTAAGTTTCAGGTCATTCACACCCACATGTACAATGACAGAGTCATATTTGTACCTGTTGTTGAGGGACCTGAGTGCATGTGTTGTGGCGGATCCTGGCACCTGACGGCAGCTGTTACTTTCTCCTTATTCAACCTAGTGAGTGGGACATCAGTGTGCCTTACTATCGAGTCACCTATGACTAGTGTGTTGGGCATACTGTTTTGCTTAGGGGATTTGGTTGAGTGGCACACTGTTTAGGAGATTTGTGTGTCTTGTGATTAATGGTGTGTTGTGGTGTGGTAGTTGGGTGCATTTCTGCCTTGGAGGTCTCTGCTATTTGGGTAGATTTTTATTGATAGCCTCTGCGAAGGTGGGTGTGTGGTTTGTGTTTTTATGGGAAGACTGTTCTGGTGTGTGTCCTGGAAGGCTATGTGTTTCATGTGGTGTGGTGCAAGTGTTGACCTTCTCCTCTTGACCAGTTGTTCCAGTCTTGGCTGGAGAGTGCGCGGCTTCCAATTTGGATATGTAAGTGCATCTCTTGCAAGTCTAAGTGTTGGGAGGCAAGAGGAGAGGGTTGTCAGTGTACATGAGGCAGTTGCTATATTGCCTCAGGATGCCCAAGTTCACCAAGTTAATAGAAAAAAGCACAAGGAACTGACCTTGAGACATGCCTGGGGGGTGTGGGCATTAATAAATACTAAAGCTGTTTCCTTGTAGAACATTTAGTGCTGGCAGCACTTTCGTGTGCTACAATAATTGCTACAAGAAGTTTGGTAAAGTGCTAAACTAATAAGCTAGTAAAAGTGCAGGAGAAGAGAGAACTAGCAGATCTAAGGGAAACTTGAAGAGCAGACTTAGACTTAGCTCAGAAGCTTACAAACAGTCCTGGTAACAGCAAATCTGTATCTGGACTAGAATAGTTACAGGAAAGGTGAGAAACAAGTGCAGATGTGGACAGTTAAACCAGAAAGTTGAAAGAGATGGAAAAAACTGCCCAAACGGTCAATAAACTACAATTTATGGGCCACAAGCCACTCCTCTTGTGGTAGATAGGCTACTTAGTGCTTACCACTCCCACTGATAAGCTAGAAGGCTTCCCTCCAACACAGAAAGGTTTGGGGGAGGGGGGCAGCTCAGAAGCTTACCAACAGTCCTGGATACAGCAAATCTGTATCTGGACTAGACTAGTTACAGGAAAAGCAGGAAACGAGCTTAGATTTTTTTTCCAGAAAGCAGCTAAAACAGCACTAAAAACAATTCAAGTGCAGTGCAAGCTAGCACACTTGAGAGTGTGGCAGTATTAAAGCAAATACAGTTTAAATAAATTCAATTTATTCGAAATGTATTCTGAACTAAATTCAACTGTTGTTTTACTCAACTCTGAACAGTTAAGAAGTGTCAAAAATATACTTATCAGCTGAGAAGCACACTCAGCACTCAGTCAAAACACAAGGAGAAAGGGGAAGGAGGAGGAGCAGAAGATAATTCAAAGTTAAGAAAGTAAGTGGGTTGACCTTCTCAAATGTTCTCTCTGTATTAGGTTGATATGCAGATGCATTTATTTTGGGCTCCATATGCCCTGAATGCATTTCCCCGCCAGGTGGGCCCCCCAAGCATAGTCTGTAGTTAGGGTTTGGGTGGCGGGGGTAAAGCGAATGACAGTCCCTTGTTTTGGTGACATGTCTCTGCCCACCAAAGAAACTCCTGTTGTAAGCAGGGAATAAGAGGAATCATTGTTTCCAGACTGTGACAATGTTGACTCCATAAACTTTTTAGGTACCATTGAAGTTTCCTCATATGCAGTCTTGCATATGGAATTAGTAGAATGCAGGTTGCCATGAACCTCAAAGCCTGCAGAATTTGTCTCACAGATAACTGTTTTTTTTGTTGCCATCTGTTTGAAGTATGTTGTCAGTTGCCTTTGTTTGTTTGGCGTAAGGTAAGCCATCTGGGCAGTTGTATTTAAGCTTTCACCCAGGAATGTAATTATTTGAGAGGGTACCAGTTGAGATTTCTTTTCATTTATTGTGTACCCAAGGCATGTTAGAAGCCTTTTTACAAAGGCCAGATGTTGAAGAAGAATGTCCTTGTTCTCTGCTTGAATGAGACAGTCGTCCAGGTAAGGATAACTTTGTATGCTTCTTTGTCTGCAAAATGCAATTACTGGTGCCAGGCACTTTGTAAAGACCCTGGGCACAGTAGATAAGCCAAAGGGCAGTGCAGAGAATTGGTAATGCAAAAAAACCTGCCTTGAAGCGGAGGTATCTTCTGCACGATTCCCTTATTGAGATATGCAGGTATGCCTCTTTCAAGTCTAGAGTCACTAACCAAGTGTTCCTGCTCAGCATAGGCAGTAGCTGTTGTAAAGTCAGCATTTTGAATTTTGGAATGTCCAGGTAAGTGTTCAAAATCGATAAGTCCAATATTGAACGCCAAGCATGGTCTTTTCTCAGCACCAGGAACAGCCCTGAATAAAAACCTTGTCCTTTTTCCTGTTATGGTACTGGCTGAATGGCCCCCATCTCCATGAGGGACGTAACTTGTTTCTGAGCCTCTGCCCATTGATTTTGTGGCAGATCTGGCCAACCGTTTGGAATTGGCAAAGTATGGAAATGAAATCTGTACCCCTGGGATACTATGTTTAATACACACTTGTCCTGGGTAATTAAATGCCAATTTTGAGCATGAAGTGCTAGTTTTCTCCCCAAGGGGGCTGCCAAGAGATAAGTGTTTGGTGAAGGTAGAGGGAAGTCATTGAGAGTGCTTACTGTAGGGTTGTGCTTTGTTACCTCCAGACTTGGAGGTGGAGGCACCCCATTGCTTTGACCTGTAAGAACCCTGTGATTGGTATCTGCAGCCTTTTGAGCATCTGGATTTGCCTTGAGAAGCTCTGTTGGACACAGGAAAGGACCAATTTTTAGTAGGCCAGTGCCTACTGAACCTGGGTGACTGCACTTGTAAGAAATCTTTTACAGTTTGCATAGATTTAACTTTGTCTTCCATTTTCTTTAAAACCTCTTCTGCCTCATCACCAAACAGATCATGCTGTAAAGGGGCATCCAACAATTTAGCTTTAACATGATCAGACAGATTTTGCTCCTTGAGCCAGGCATGCCTTCTAATCACAGATCCAGTAACTGCGGCCCTGCAAGAGGCCTCCAAAGAATCAAAACCACAAAGTATGCTTTCCCACCTGTTCTGCTGCATGCAATAATTCCTGTAATTCTTTATTTTCTACACAATCAGAAATCAACATCATTTTCTGTTTCAGTAAGCCCATAACATGCTGTTGATATTTAAGCATATGAAACTGGCAGTTTAAGGCCCTAATTGCCAAGGTTGCAGACGTATAAACCTTCTTTCCCCATCTATCCAGTGCCCTGGAATCTCTATCAGAGGGGGTAGGATTTTTTGGCTGTAGAAGCCTTTACACCTTTGGGACCCTGTGATATAGTCTCAGGATCAGCAGCAGGATTTTTTAATAGAAATTTGTGGGAGTCAGGAACCCTGTAATATCTGTCTGGCTTACTAGGAGCTGGAAGTAGGGAATCAGGAGCCATGGTTGATTCTGAAAACACATCATCAACAATGTCTAATACAGGAGGTATAGCCAAAGGCATATGCTGAGGAAGGAGAAGGAAATCCCTAAGCCTCTTTTTTGATTCAGAGAAATCCTGACTCTCCTAATGAAAATGTTCCCTTAAAGTATGCAAGGTTTCACCCAAAGAATAATCCTCAGGAGGAGATGCAGATGGGATGGATTCTTCTGCATCTGAATCCTCATAGGGAGGAACAGAAAATTCCTGATTAGAAGAGGAATCAGAAGAAATGGAAACCTGATCTGAAGATTCATAATCAGTGTCTTGCCTAGGCCTCTTAGCGGGGGTTTGGGAACCCCTGATCAAGGTAATTAAGTCCTCAGCCATTTTGATCATCTGTTTTTTAGGCATGGGGGCCCGAGCACGTGGCTCATGCGTCGGTTTTTTAGACTTAGAAACTGTTTTTGATCTTATTTTTGAAGTTGGCGTCGGTTTTATGTAAAAATGTTGAGGCCTGAAAACACCCTCAGAAGCCGGTGCACCTGCTCAACGGCTCCGGACCCATCCAAGGGAGAGACATCCTTGGGTTCAATACTCTGAGAATCTCGCGGCATACCGGACTCCACTTGGGTCTCGGTGGAGGCCTGCGACTCAAAAGTAGCAGGTATCAGTGGCTGGGAAAGCGCCTCACTGAGTACCGGCGAACCGGGGACTGGCTTAGGAGAAGCTTCGTCATCGGTTTTGGACCTCGATGGTCTGCCTCTGCCTTTTTCTTTGCGTTTTTTGTGACCTCTGGTAGTCGGGTTGCTAACCGACAACATCTCAGGGTAATTAAATCTGGATCCAAAATACTCTGAAGCAAAAATATACCGACGCTTAATAGTGCGTTGGTTAAATCTAGCACAAAACCGACAGCAAGGCACGTTATGATCTGGGCCTAGGTAAGGAATACAGTACAAATGAAAATCCTTATGAGGTATTTGCTTCCCACAAGTAATGCAATTATTAACTTTTACCGACATCGGTAAGGAGCAAGAAAAAGTTTCCCCAATGGGGTACTTAGCTTTAGTTGAAGACTTCGGTTCTGAAACTCAAATGTGAAAATTTCAGGAGTCGGCCGACCGGCACTTGCGAACTGCTTCTGCTTCGGGCACCACGTGGCAAGAAAGACTGAATAAAATGGCGTCAGCTGCATGTTTTATACCCCTGATGTTATGGAAGAGGAGACAGCCACCGACGCAGGACCCAAGACTTTGTTATTCAGGCTGACTGAGGGCAACCTGGCAGCAGATTACCCAAATGTAATGACTGCAACAGTGAAACACGAAGAACATCAGCAAATCTGTATCTGGACTAGAATAGTTACAGGAAAGGTGGGCACATTTAAACCAGAAAGTTGAAAGAGATGGAAAAAAATTGCCCAAACAGCCAATAAGCTACAATTTATGGGCCACAAGCCACTCCTCTTGTGGTAGATAGGCTACTTGTTGCTTATCACTCCGAATGATAAGCTAGAAGGCTTCCCTCCAACACAGAAAGGCTTGACGGGGGGCGGCTCAGAAGCTTACCAACAGTCCTGGATACAGCAAATCTGTATCTGGACTAGACTGGTTACAGGAAAGGCAGGAAGCAAGCTTAGATTTTTTTTTTCCAGAAAGCAGCTAAAACAGCACTAAAAACAATTCAAGTGCAGTGCAAGCTAGCAC
>NC_056749.1:761454987-761519987 GCF_019279795.1 Protopterus annectens
TAAATGTACTGGACTCAAAATTTACTGCAAGGGAAGACATGACTGGAAAACCTGTGGATAAGCAATGAGGTTTTATCAAGCAACCATAAGGACATTTAAAGTGTTGTAATCTTACCAGTTTGCAAGTACATAATTATTTTTCCAGAGAGTAATAAAAATCTGCATGATTGCATATTCAAAATGATAGCATGTCACTGAGTAGTTTCAGGTCTAGTACATTGTGTTTTATTTATTACTGTCTGTAGTGTTGGCTTAAATGTTAAAAGGCAGGTGATTCCACACTTATATTATTAAAATCTGAGAACAATGGGTACTGAATTGCAAGGATAAAAATTCATTTATTTACCATGTGATGAAAAGGATGTACTACCAGCACATCTAGCTGGAATTTTGTAAATAATTATGTCATTTATGAATGTCATAGGTTCATAGGTTCAAACTAGGCTATCTGCCCTAGGGCATTTATAAGCCTAGCCAGAGTGTGTTTGGCTTTCGCCACCCATTTTAAATTAATTTTGCTATGCCCTTTTTTGAGGTTAGTATACTGTGCCTCTGTCCAACAGTGACACAGAAGTGAAACCTGGGGTAAACCTATGATCTCCCATCCATTCATCAAGATTCCTCTTGAAGAGAGTCAATGAGGGACTCTGCCTAACCTGACTCATCAAGATTCCTCTTGAAGAGAGTCAATGAGGCACTCTGCCTAACCTGGACTGGGATTTTATTCCAGAATGAAGGGAGCCTCTGGGTTATGAATCTGTCACTCCAGCATGTCCTATTTATTTCAGTGCTGAGGTTCAAGTCTCTCGAGCGCGTAGCTCGATGGGATTTGGATTTTCTGAGGTGCAGTATGTCCATTAATTCCGGGTTGGACATGGCTTTATACGTCAGGCACAGATCGCCTCTGAGCAGGCGGTATGCCACTGAGTAGAGCTGGAGTTTCTTTAACCGGGCAGCATATGGCATCTGTTTGAGCACTTTGATCCTCTTGGTGAGGTACTTTTGGGGTCTTTCCAGTTGCTGCAGGTGTCTGGTAAGTTACATCCCAAAAGGGGCATTGTACTCAATTATGGGCCTGATGAGGGATGAGTAAAGAGGCACGATGACCTCCCCTGATCTAGATGTGAATCCCTTCATGATTAGGTGGGCTATATAAAATGTTTTTCTAACCACTTTGGCCACGTGGTTTTCAAATGAGAGATTGCTATAAACTTGGGTTCCCAGGTCCCTAATTACTTCTTCCGTACTTAATGGATTACCACCTATGTGGTAATTTGTGGGCACTTTGTTTTTGCCAAAGGGGATGACTACACATTTGTTGAAACAGTTGTCTGTTTCTATGAGGCCCTTTTGTAGGATGCTTGTGTCAGCTGGAGAGTCGATTATGGTGCCTAGTTTGCACATCTGTGAACTTGGTCAGCCACAGTCCTTCTGTGTTGGCCTGTACCTCCGAGAAATATATACCGAACAAGAGAGGTCCCAGGACTGAGCCTTGTGGGACGCCACTTGTAACTGGTTTGGAGTCTGACATGGCTCCAGCAATTCTAACCATGTGAGTTCTGTCCTTGAGCCAGTTTGTAACCCATCTAGTGACATAAGGGTTTATATTTAAGCTGGTGAGCTTATCTATAATGCCCGAGTGGGGTATTGTATCAAAGGCGTTTGCGAGGTCCAGGTAGGCTGTGTGGACCACCTTCCCCTTGTCAATGGCCTTGGTGACTGTTTCAAAGAAAATGACCAGGTTTAAGAGGCAGGATCTGCCCTTAAAAAAGCTGAACTGGGTAGGATCCAGTGTCTGTAGGTCCCCAATATCTTTATTTATGAGGTCCATGATGATCCTTTCCATAGCTTTGCAGACCAAGCTAGTCAAGCTTATGGGGCGATAGTTTCCAGGATCCGTTGAGGCACCACCTTTGTGGAGAGGGACCACTGTTGCTGTATGCCACTCTTTGGGTACATATCCTGTAGTAAGGCTGAGATTGAACAGTACTTTTATGTTTGGGTTTAGCTCTTCTTGGAGTTCATGTAGGACGCAGCCCGGGACACCGTCTGGTCCCATTGATGCTGTGTTTTTTTGCTTTGGAGAGGGCGGCTCTTACCTGAGCATCTGAGATGTCAGAAATCAAACCGATTTATGCAAGATGCTTGTATTGAAACTGTATTAGAACTGTATGTCATCTGTATATCAAACTGAATTGTACAGATATATGTCTTGAGAAGGTACTTGTAAAGTGCTTGTGTTTGAAATGTGTCCACAGTGTGCCTTACCAGAGAGAACAGAAATATGCATGCACTATTACATAACTGTTTACATGTATATGTTTTAACAGAGGAAGCTGGAAGGTTAACCTCAGTGTAGTAAACTTTAAAATATATCTGAAATTAAATCACTTTACTGGCTAGGCCATAAAGATGCTATCTCACAAGTTTCAATGCAGCCAGAGGCACAGAGTCTGTACTAGGAAGTTCTCTGTATTGTCTTTGAGGTGAAGTAATTATTACTCTGGAAGTCTGGAGATATAAAATTGTTTTATGACTTCCATCACCTGCCACAGATCTGAGCAAAAGCCCTTGTGTGTGTATTTTTACATGTAGGTGTTAAATTCTGCCACTTTCCAGCAATGGGGATTTGCATGGGAACTAGAAGTCAGATGACCAGAAGTGATGTAATTCTGCAAGCTGTCCCACATTTTAGATATTATTTTGAGAAGTCTTTTAGTTATACAGAGCATTCTGTATTCTGTCTTGGGGCGGACAACAAGAAGGACCCTTCACCACATCATATGCCTTACTCTATTAAGTAAGTAGAGAATAGTAATTATCTTAGTTTCAGTCAGGAATATAGTGAAGCTTAATTTAGGTTTTCTTTTTCTAAATTTGTCTGAGTCTGTCCTTCAGTGTTGTTTTAAATATTTCCTGTGATTTTGAACTCTGATGCCACTGTGAATAGATATTTAGTATTATCTTGTTCTTTTATTTTTATTATTAAATATATTTAAAAAATGTTATTGTGGCTCATCTTTGTAGAGATATTTAAGTTTGGAGAGTATTTGCATATTTATTTGGTGACACTGTGTGCACCACTCCTAATATCCTTCCTCTTGGTCAAACTACTATTTGTATTACTATTAATATTACACAGTACAATTAGTCAAACTACCATTATTAGTATTAATATTATACAGTAAAATTAAACACCCTTTGTTACGGGCCTTGAAGTAGCTGGCAAGGGGTTCTGGTGGCAGTGATAATTAGCTTATAGTCTGGGCAAAAGGGGGCATAGCTAGTAAACCTGTGCCAGCCTTTTCCAATGTGTGTGTGTGTGTGTGTGTGTGTGTGTGTGTGTGTGTGTGTGTGTGTGTGTGTGTGTGTGTGTGTGTGTGTGTGTGTGTGTGTGTGTGTGTGTGTGTGTGTAAATCAAATCTCAAAAAGTGTGTGTGTCAACTACTTGGGCAGGGACAGGAAGCACTGGTTGGACAAAGAGAATGTTAGAGGACTTTGCCTTGAACCCTGGCTAAGTACTCAGCTGTATAGCTGTGCTAGTGAGGTGTCTTATTGGAGATCTGGTGAAAGAGAGTGGAACCAGCCCCCAGACTGACTGTGGTCCCTGTGTGCTTATAAGGGAAATTGTGCTTGATTGTGCTTAATGCAGAAAGCTGCATCTGTAGACACTGTGTGTGTACCTGTTATCATCCTAGTGAACGTTCCTCATAGGTGCCAGCGGTGAGGATTGAGGCTCCTTGATTACTGGTTAAGAGGTTGGAGTGTCACATACTATAAAGAGGATATAGCAAACAATGACTAGAACATAAGAAAAACACATACAAATTTTCTGCATTTAACCCCTGCATGGTTTTCCTCACAAAAAGAATGTGTCAAAAAATGAGGTAACATTTATATTTTTTTTCCATGAGCTCAATACCCAGGTAGCATGTAATAAGCTAGTGGCCCAGGTGCTGGATTAGTCTATTAGAGAGAGATAGACTATATGCCTCATCTAGCCCTCACCAGTGCTAGACATACTGGTGAGAGAGTTATGCAGAATACAGTGGATGGGGACGGACTTGATCTTGTTTCTTTATAGGTTAATAGGTAGGTACTAGGCTATTGGCCCTAAGGCCTGTATAAGCCTAGCCAAAAAGGTACGCTGGCTTTTGCCACCCAAGAAAATTATTTTCCTGTGCCACTGTCGAGCAGAGCCACAGAAGTGTTCCCCGGGGTGAATTTCCTATATCCCATCCAATCATCAAGATTTTTCTTGAAGAGTGCCAATGAGGAGCTTTGTTTGATATAGATAGATAGTTTGTTCCTCAGTATGGGAAGTATCTGGGACAGGAATCTATCCCTCCAGCATGTTCTGTTTATTGTGGTGACAAGGTTTAGGTCCCTAGAGCATGTAGCTCAGAGGGATTGGTATTTCTTTAATTACAGCATGTCCAACAGCTCTGGGTTTGACATAGCTTTATATGTTAGGCAGAGAGCACCTCTGAGTAGGCGATATGCGATGGAGTAAAGCTGGAGTTTTTTGAGATGGTCTGTGTAGGGAATCTGTTTGAGGCTGGTAATCCTCTTTGTGAGGTATTTCTGTGGCCTTTCCAGTTGTTGAAGATGTTTTGTAAGGTACATACCAAAAGAGGCACTGTATTCTATAATGGATCTAATGACTGATGAGTAGAGGGGAACAATGACCTCTTTTTTCCTGGATGAGAAACCTTTTGTGATGAGGTGTGCCAGGTAGAAGGATTTCCTGACTACTGTGGTGATGTGACTATCAAAGGAGAGACTACTGTCCACCTGTGTCCCAAGGTCTCTTATCACACTTTTGGTGTTAAGTAGACTACCGCCTATGTGGTAGTTCATGGGTACAGAGTTTTTACCAAAAGGGATGACAATGCATATTTGGCATTGAGCTTGTGGCCATGGCTTGGATACCAAGCATCTGTCTCAGTGAGGCTCTTTTGTAGGATGTCCACATCATTAGGAGTTTTGATTATGGCTTCAAGTTTGCAGTCATCTGCAAACTTTGTTAGCCAAAGACCTTCTGTGTTAGCCTGTACTTCAGAGAGGTAGATAGCAAACAGGAGAGGACCCATGACTGAACCCTGTGCTACTCCATTTGTCACTGGTCTGAAGTCGGATTTGGAGTTCCAATAAATAAATAACTATTGGCTATGTAATGCCTGTGCATTGGCCCAGTAATCCAAGGAGCCTCAATCCTCACCACTAACACCAGTGAGGGACATGCATATGTGGAGGATGACAAGTACACACACACAGTAAAGTACAATTTCACTTAAGAGCACACTGAGATCACAGTCAGTTTGGGGCTGTTTTTTCCATCTCTCTCCAGATCCCCAGTAAGACTCTCCACTGGCACAGCTATAGGGTTAAGATCTCAGCTGAGTGGTCAAGCCAAAACCTCCAGCACCCTCTCTGTCCAACCATTGTTTCATGTCCCTGCCCAAGTAGCTGACACACACACACGTTGAGATTTGATTTATATACAAACGCACAGACACTCCTGGGGAAGGCTGGCACAGGTTTACTAGCTATGTCCCCTTCTGCCCAGACTATAAGGTAGTAATCACTGCCACCAACCACTACTTAACAGCTACCATAAGGCCCTTACAAGGGGTGACCAATTCTACTGTGTAATGTTACTATTATCCAAATAGTAAGTGTGACTAAGACTTGAAGGATATTTAGGAGTGGCTTGTACAGTATCACCAAATACATATGCAAGTACTCTAACAGCTTATATGTCTTTACACAAACCAGCCACAATTAAAAGGTTTAAATATATGTAATAATAAATAGTAAAAGCACAAGACATATATAGGCTATAATAAAAGAGAATGAAAGGGAAATAGGGAAATTACTTATAGAAATTAAAGAAGTAAATAATTTGATTATTACTGATTTACTTTTTACTGTGGAAGAAGAAAAGGCCAATATTATAACATAAAGGACAAAACTGAGGACAAGTGCAAATTCATTTACTTAAGGAAATGTAAGAAATTGGACAATTATATTGCTGAATATAGGGATAAAACATATTACCCCAAGCCCAAAAAGAATGTGTTTAGGAACCACCAGTCTAACTTTTCTAATGTAAGAGATGGATTCTTTACGGGTGATAAGGGCGTAGGGGGGAGATGATATGATGAGCAAAGGGGCAATTTCAGCAATCATGAAGAAGGGTAAATCTTAAAAAACCCAGAAGAATTCTCTGACCTTAAGAGATCAGAGAGGATTAGGAGACAGGGGCAAGTAAACTGTTATTATAATAATAGAGGGGGCTACCCAAATGGGTAGTGACTTTGAGCCCAGATAGGAGTGGGCCTTTGGTTTTGCAACCCAACAAGGATAGAAATGGTATAGTCATTGAAGGGAATAGGTATATTCATCAGAAATTTAGTATATACAAATATAATGCTGAAGACATCACCCCAACTCATTTTAAACTTTTTTGTAAGGGGTTAAAATTTGTGCCTACATCTTCCAGTAATATTTCTCAGACCCTTATCGATTTAAAGATGTTTGTGTGTAAGAAAAACTTAGAGTTACTATTTGATAATGAAACGAGGAAAAATCCCAATATTTCCACCCAGTTTAGGAAAAAAAGTACCTACAACCCTCCTCTCCATCCACAATTAAATAATTTTGAAATACAAGTTGAGGAAGAGATTAGATCAAGACAAAATAAGGGGAGAAAAATCTTTAACCTTACAAAGGGAGAGAACCAGCTACTGGCTTCGTTGAAAGAAAATCAATACCTTAGAAATATGAAGCCAGATAAGGGAGGGGGAGTGGTATTTATGGATGACATTATCTACTCTGCTAAAATGTGAGACATGTTGAATGACACAGACAGGTATTCCAGACTTTCGAGGAATGAGATCAATGTTGTATATAGAAAAATTGATTTTATGTTGAAAGAAACACTAAATGAAGGTAATATTACTTCAGAAATATTCAATTATTTAACTATTGATAAACCTAGGATACCATCTATCTTTGGGATCCCCAAAGTCCACAAAAATATAGAGGAGCCACCTCAGACCTATAGTGGCTGCTACAGGCTCTAAAACGTATCCATTAGCTAAGTATCTAGATGCAGAGTTAAACAAAGTTTGGACTGAGAGGGAAGGGATTCTCAAGGACTCATGAGACTTTTTGAGAAGCATTAATCAGAGTTTATTCAAGGATGAGCTTATCTTTGTAACCCTAGATATTCATGATTTGTTCAGTGTGATACCTCACACCACAGGTCTGGAATGGTTTGAGGAAGCTTTAAGGCACAAGGGAAATATACATCATGAGAAGGTTTGTCTGTTCATAGAGTTAATGAAATTGGTATTAAGGAATCATTTTCTATTCTTTGAGGGGTAGTTCTACCAGCAGACCAGTGGGGTAGCAATGGGAGCAAGTTGTGCTCCCATGTATTCTAACTTAGTACTATCTACCTGGGAAGAGAAATTTATAATTCATTCCCATTACTCTAAGTTTTGGAATTATTACCGCAGGCATTTGGATGATATATGTATATTTTGGGTAGGACCCGAAGAATACCTGTATGAGTTTATTGATTACATCAACAACACCACTGAGTTTTTGAAATTCACCTACACTATTTCTCATGAAAAATTAGAGTTTCTTAATCTATTATTAGAAAAAATAGTAGAGGCAAGGAACTTCAAATCCAATGTTTACAGGAAAAGTACATTTTCCAATTCCTACATTTTCTACATGAGTGCCCGCCCATTTTCTCAGAAGAGGGGAATTGTGAGGGGGCAGGTTATAAGGAGCAGTAGGATGACATCTGACGATGCTGATTATGAAGTCAGAAGTGCAAAATTGAAACAAATGTTCATTGAAAGAGAATATCCAATAGCCCTTATTGAGGAAATTTTGGGGGAAATAAAAAAAGACAGACACAAGAAGTTTGCTCCGATATTAGGGAAACCTAGAACATGCGAGGAGGGGGAAAGGATCAGGACAGAACACGTTAACACCAATTGGAGTAGTAACTTTATACTCAACTTTAGTACTGAATAAACTAGAATTCAGAAGGTGATTTCCACCAATTGGAATAAATTTAGTAATTTTTCTGACCTGAGAAGTATTTTTGTGGACCCCCTAAAATTTAGCTACAGGAAGGGTAGGAATATTAAGGAACTACTTGAGACCAAAAAGAAATGAAATACTAGAAAGAGAACAGGGACATTCAAATTTGGGAGCTGTTCACAATGTACTTACAACCTCCAAGGGGAATCATTAGTTTTAACCAAATAGGGGTAGATCTCAAAATCAATGTGTATTGTAATTGTAATTCCTTGGGGATAATATACATTTCTTTGTGTGACACCTGTAGGGATTTTTACATTGGAAAAAACACTAGAAACCTTAAAAGATGTATATATGATCACACGAATGACATAAAAAATAAAGATGAAACTAAAGCCCTGTACAGACATACTACTTGCCCATCAGCTAAATTTGTTTTTTATGTAATAGAGAAGGTAGAAGTGGACCCATGTGTGGGGATCTTGGGAGACCACAATTGAGTATCGTGAATTGTTTTGGCAACTCAAATTAGAAGCCAACAAGAATTATGGATTAAATGATTTTATTTCTTTAGCCCCAGTCTTGAAACTCGAGCAGCTAAATTGTAATAATTATTTTGACCACCAGATTACATTATTTTTCTATAGAACTTTATGACGTATATTTATTTTATATATTCACGAAGCTTTTTATCCTTTTTAAGTATATTTAGTACATAAGTTTGTATTGAAGCAAATTAATGGATGTGGATTTATTTATTGTTTTGTGTGGTATTTATTTTTAAAGGATTTTATAATTAAATTGCTATAAACTTTTAAGTATTGTTTTTAATTGTATTAAAGAATTGATTGGATGAGTGTTCAGGGGAGGTATATGTAAGGAAGGTTGGCTTAATTTGTATTACACAGTCTGATGAAGTCTTTTTGCTAGGATGAAAATGTATTGTCATTTGCAGCGTTAGTGTGTATTAAAGTGAGCTTTGTTCTGGCTTCATTGTGTGGCCATTTT
Organism: Protopterus annectens; assembly: GCF_019279795.1. NCBI lineage: Eukaryota > Metazoa > Chordata > Ceratodontiformes > Protopteridae > Protopterus > Protopterus annectens. Next base: position 761,464,063 of record NC_056749.1, read on the forward strand.
TTATTGTTTTTCACAGTTTTTGGACTCTCTGTGCCATTTTCTTTTAACTTGTTTCAGGTTTTGTGATTTGGCACATTTCTCCTTTTGTGATTAAGCATCCAAATCATATTACTATTCACAAATGACATAGAATTATTTACAAAATTCTGTCTAGCTGGGCTGGCAGTGTCACATTTCTATGTAAATCATATTAATATTTTCAAGTGACATATAATTATTTACAAAATTCCAGCTGGATGGGCTGCAGCCTCTCAGTTTATCACAGGCTACTTTACTGTTACTTCTTTAATACCATTTTGTAAAGAAGAGAATGCTTTCTGATTTCTTACTAATGTTTACTGTATGATTTTTCCCCATGTGTCTTCTGAGAATAGGTGCTGCCCAAGTTTGCAAATATGTAAATAAATAATTGCACTTACTAATATCCTTCTGTTTAACAATGTACACATCGGCAGTGCACTGTTACCTTCATTTGTTTGTATTGTTCTTCTCACATGACTGTTGTACTATGGAGGCTTTTTTACAAATTTGCAACCAGGTGAAATATATTTCTATGCAAACACAATTCAGGTTCCTATACCTCTGTGCCAAAAATCTGGTTTTAAAATGATCAGAATTTGAATTCTAATTACAGCTACTTATAAAACTGATCAGCTGGCACAGTAACACAGTGGATGTCTTGCTGCCTGAAAGCACTTGGACGACTCTTGCATGAGGGTTGTCTCTGTGTTCTGTTTATATTTTTGTTTGTGCTTCTGTTTCCTGTATGTATGATTGTTGTGTGTATGATAGTGTGTGTGTGTGTGTGTGTGTGTATATATGCATGCATGCTCGCACGTGTGCATGTGTGTGTGTGTGTGTGTGTGTGTGTGTGTGTGTGTGTGTGTGTGCGCGCGCGCCCATGTGTGCATCTCCAAACTCCAGACCCCACCCAGTTTGGGTTTGTAAAAGGCAGATCATGTCTCCTAAACCTGATAGACTTCTTTGAAGCAGTCACCAAAGCCGTAGATGAGGGTAAGGTGGTTCACACAGCCTATCTAGATCTCGCCAAGGCTTTTTAACACCATCCCCCACTCTGGAATTATAGAAAAACTCACTAAACTAGGTATAAATCCCTGTGTCACAAGATGGGTTGCCAACTGGCTCACTGACAGAACCCACACTGTGAAAGTAGCAGACTCCAAATCCGACTTCAGACCAGTGACAAGTGGAGTACCACAGGGTTCAGTCCTGGGTCCTCTCCTTTTTGGTATCTACTTTTCTGAAGTACAGGCTAACACAGAAGGTCTTTGGCTAACAAAGTTCGCAGATGACTACAAACTAGGAGCCATAATCGAAACTCCTAACAATGTGGACATCCTACAAAAGGGCCTCATGGAGACAGCTGCCTGGTGTCAAAGCCATGGCCTCAAGCTCAATGCCAAAAAGTGCATTGTCATCCTCGTTGGTAAAATCTCTGTACCCATGAGCTACCACATAGGTGGTAGTCTACTTAACACCGAAAGTGTGATAAGAGACCTTGGGGCACAGGTGGACAGTAGTCTCTCCTCTGATAATCACATCACCACAGTAGTCATAAAATCCTTCTATGTGGCACACCTCATCACAAAAGTTTTCTCATCCAGGAAAAAAAGAGGTCATTGTTCCCCTCTACTCATCAGTCATTATACCCATTATAGAGTACAACACCCCTTTTGGTATGTATCTCACAAGACATCTACAACAACTGGAAAGGCCGTAGAAATACCTCACAAAGAGGATTATCGGCCTCAAACAGATGCCCTACACAGACAGTCTAAAAAAACTCCAGCTTTACTCCGTCGCATATCGCCTACTCACAGGCAGTCTCTGCCTAGCATACAAAACTATGTCAAACTCTGAGCTGGTGGACATGCTCCACTTCAAGAAATCCCAATCCCTCCAAGCTACATGTTCTACGGACCTAAACCTTATCACTACAATAAACAGAACATGCTGGCGGGATAGATTCCTGTTCCAGAGACTTCCCATACTGTGGAACAAACTACCTATCTATATCAAACAAAGCTCCTCATTAGCACTCTTCAAGAAAAATCTTGATGATTGGATGGGAAATAGGAAATTCACCCCGGGGATCACCTCTGTGGCTCAGCTCGACAGGAGCACAGGAAAATAATTTTCTTGGGTGGCAAAAGCCAGGGTACCTTTTTGGCTAGGCTTATATAGGCCCTAGGGCCAATAGCCTAGTACCTACCTATGAATTTATGTATTTGCATGTGTGTATATGTGGGTTTACTTTAAAATATCGAACCCTTACAATCCAGAATCTAGCAATCCCGAATCCACAAAACCGAAAACTGAATATATCGAATGTTCACAATCATGAATATCAAAATACCAAAATACCACTTTAAAAAGGGATGTTTACCCATGTGGACGTAAATTGTACTGAGGGAATCATGGTGTCTAGTTCAGTTTCCACTCCTGAAGATAATCGCGCGGTTTATAAACCCGTGGAATCACAGAAGGGACAGCACATACTCATTATAGATGGATTTATCTATCATTTAGAAAAGAAAGGGACACCAAACAATTGCTGGTGCTGCAAAGGGAAGAGGTTTATCCCATGTAAAGGTAGGGTTGTCACATCTCCAGTTACTGAAGGTGAGCGGCTAGTAAAGAGTATGTCCCATTGCCATACAGGGGATCCGAGTGAAACTGAGAGATATAGCATGTGTAGTGATCTAAAACACAGAGCTCAGGTATCTCGTGACTCTCTGTGTGTACTAGTTGAAGATGTGCTTGCCTCAAGTTCTTTGGATGTAGTACCCCACCTCCCTAATAGGAGGGCACTTCTACAACAGGTTGGTAGGGTTAGACAGAAGACATGCAGGTCATCTAGGCATGGAAACATTACACTGCGGGATGTAAATGTGCAGGATTACCCACTAAAGTCAGGGCCGTTTGTTGGGAAAAGTATAACAGATAGCAGTGGAGAATCATCAGTAGTCATATTTAGCACTGTAAATAACCTATCCAACTTTAGCAATGCGACTATTTGGCTTATGAATGGCACCTTCTTTTATAAAGGTGTAATTTGCTGGCAGTTATACTCGATCCATGGTTTATTGCAATACGGAGGTTACAATAAGTCCACCCCATTGCTATACTGTCTTATGAGCAAGAAGTCGTTAAGAGCATATAATTGTATGTGGGATGCTGTGTTCCAGCTTATGGAAGCGCAGGAGTTTGAATTGCATTTGCGCTTTGTACTATGTGATTTTGAAATTGCTGTAATGAAGAGCATTGCCATTAACTTCCAAGGGGTAACAACCAAGGGCTGCTTATTTCATTTCAGTCATAATGTGTGGAGGAAAGTACAGCAGTTGGGGCGGAAGAAGCTTTATAATGGCAACCTACAGTTTCAGCTTGCAGTAAAGAGTTTAATAGCATTGGAATTTCTATCTGGGTATGAGGTTGTGCAAACTTATTCTGATTTGAAACTATCATTTCCTGCAGAGGGTCAAGATCTGCTGAAGTATTTTGGGGATTGGTACGTCCTAGGTAGACAACGGCATTTTAAAACGAGGTCAGCTTCTGTTGCATGGTTTCCCCCTCTCTTTCCTATTACTTTTTGGAACATTTCTGAGTTGAATACGTTGTGTCTGCCTTGAACACAGAATTCTGTCGAGGCATGGCATCGTTGATTAAAGTGTTTATTGGGAGTAAAGGCGACCGACCTGGGTGTGCTTATGCAAGCACTTGCAAGAGAGCAGGACAGAGCTGACGAGCTGAGGATCCATTTAAGTACTGGAAGTCCACCTAGCCCTAAATGACATAAACTACAATTACAGCAACAGATACTGGCAAGCATACTGGCAAACAGAGAGTCATATGAGACATTGGACTTCCTGAGGGCTATAGCACAATTACTGCAATTATGAGTTTATTTGCGTGGGATGCATTTCTAAGAAATAGTTAGTCACAGTACACTGTTATTGAAGGTTTAATGCACAAAACATTGGGAATGGAGTTTAGCAATGGCGGGGGGTTGAATAATAAACACCAGATGCCATGGTTTACTTTCGGTATCTCGGATTTCGGTATTTTGATATTCGTGATTGTGAACATTCAATATATTCAGTTTTCGGTTTTGTAGATTCTGGATTGTCAGATCCGGGATTGTAAGGGTTCGATATTTTAAAGTGAACCCGTATATGTGTATGTTTGTGTTTACATATGTATGTGTGTGTATATATTTGTGTTTGTTTTTACATATGCATGTGTGTGTATGTATACGTTTGTTTTTATGTATGCATGTGTGTGTGTATGTTTCTGTTTGTGAGTGTGTGTATATTTGTGTATGTTTCTATTTGTGTTTGTATATTTGTGTGCAGATATTTCTGTTTATGTTGTGCATGTGTCTTTGTGTCTGTGTATATTTGTGCTTGTGTGTGTGTGCGTGTGTGTGTGTGTGTGTGTGTGTGTGTGTGTGTGTGTGTGTGTGTGTGTGTGTCTGTCTGTCTGTCTGTGTAGGCATACCATTCAGACTACATGAACCTGTTTTGAATTAGCCAAGTACTGAAATAATGTAAATATACAGGCAATATGAGCTAGTACTCCGAAACTATGTGTTGGGATGTGGGGAGTATATTTCTGGATGCACTTTTATGCTGAGTCCACAGCACACAAAAAAGGTGTATGGTTACATCACCCAAGGAGGTAAGGATCACCTTAATCTACTGATGGTATACTCACCAGTTCATCATCATCCTACACAGAGACAATATTAAAATAATATTATCCTTCCCAGTAATGCTACACTCACCCCATCATATCGCTAGTTACTTACAAGCAGTACAAGAACTAAACATTAGAGATGCACCAAAACACTGCATGTCAGTTTGCTACAGTTAAATCATCACACACTAAGCATTTTAGTGCTTCAACTGTGATTACAAATGCAGTATAGACATTCAGAGACTGCACTTCCCCACCATTAGTATCTGCTTATTGTGACTCCTGGACCATTTGTACCTTTGTCTTGCTGTAATCATAGGTTCTGGTGTTCATATAGAATACAATCTACCAAGCTAGCTACATGATCTCATGTTAGAGGGAATTTATGAAGCATTATTGGAGAGTATCAAATGTAAAAAAAGGGATGTGAAATTATGTTTTGACTACAAATTCTACAAATGTTAAAAGATATTGAACACATACTAAAACATTGTTGATCTGTAACATATACCACAAAAACAAATTCAAAGATGCAATGGCATCCCTCAAAATGTCACCCAGACCATGGAATAAGGTTGCTTGAGATGTATATTAATTCAAGAGCAGTGCCTCATATATGTTGATTACTATTCTAACTACCCTGAGGTCGATGAACTAAGAGATATCTGTTCATCATCTTTCTTAACAGTTTTGCAGTCATGTTATTCTTAAAAGGAAGTCCTCAAATATTTGCTGCAACTTTATTCATTCAAACACACATTATGCCTATCAAAGTGTTAAACTGTGATTAAATAACAGCAGTGGTGTTTCCACCATTTACGACTAAATCACGGCTGTGTACACATCCAGTGTGTGACTGCGGCTGAATGAATGAATAAACAAATAAACAAACAGTTAAATAAATACATAATTATCATAATGATATGTTCAACTCACTGTTTTTAGGCACATGCAGTCCAATCCATTCCAACTCCTCTGCACAAACACTAGTTACAATCACTTTATTGACAATGCACATTTCAGATGTTTACAATCAAATGATTAAATAAATTATAAATAATACCAAGTATTCTAAAATGCAGTTTTTAAGAAAAGTTATAATATTTTTAGAAAAAAGAAAGAAACAGTATTCTTTGGTTGTACGTAAACTGAACACCTTGAGTATTTCCAGATTATGTACACTATAGCATGTTGCATACTACTCGTCTATCAGTATTTTCCATAGTGTTGTTACTAATCCACTCAAGCTGTAGAATTGAAACTATTCCCACATTTAAATTCCAGTATTTAATGTGACTAATAACTTTTTGTACATTCCTAAGATGGTAGCCCATGTTACTGCATAAGTTTGGTTTCTTGCAGGAGGAGTGGCTCAAAGCCAGTACCTTTTAGTGACAGGATAACCTCCATTTTCTTAGAGAACCAAATAATCTGATGCTTAAGTGTCTAAAGTTGCATAAACTGCTCACATTGTCTAATTAAATATTGGTTTCCATGACAAAAGCATGAATTATGATTATACATACACAGAAACCCCTGCCCTCAGAACACAGCTTTTCAAAACTTTAAATAGCTATAAGGCAATATATTACACAAAGTAGCTAATTGTGAAAGTCTCTAAGAATGGTAAGGTTTAAATTCATGCAAGCAGATGAGTGACCAGTCTGGAATAGGTTAAACATTTTTGACTGATGTTTATTGCAGGGATAAGAAGAGACAATTAGTGTTTGTGACACCAATGCAGTTACTGTAAAATTTGTTTAGTTACTATATGTGTACAGTTGGTAACATGGGAGTAACTGAGGTAGAATAAATATCGGTCTAGTTTAATAAACTTTACTTCCATTAAATATTAAGGAATTTACTGTCTATATCCCTTACAGATCCAAGCAGTGACAATAGAAACCTCATCTTAAACAGTATGTGAAGAATTAGAACATTCATTTGGAGTGACTTTCATCTGCAATCCTAGCTTTTGAAAACCAGGCATCATAGGAATGTCAAAAACTTAGCAGCTGAAATGGGGCTTTCTGCAGTATTATCCAAATTCTCTCTCTCTTATAATGTAGTGTGGCTTTCCGTTATAGTATAGTTGAAAAACATTTGATCTGATGTTGTCAATCTTCATTCATTCTTGACCGGTGGGTTTGGTCCCAACCTTTTGAAACCAACTCAGACATTATACATAGCTTGCGCCAGCCAAAAACTCTTGAGCTAAGGCTCTACTTGCAATGCCTCTCTCCTAATTGCCTCAGACCTCATTTGCCACTTAGAAAATTGGACGTGTCAACCAATGCTCTCAGCTAAGTGCTTTATATTTCTTCTTTCTAATCATATTTGGTTAAAATTTTTTGCTAGATAGTTTTGCGACATTGTTGTTGAGTAAATGACTGTTACTCCAACAATTTCTACCCACCCCTTTTACCTTTCAGAAACTATTACCATCTCTGGCATCAGGCCACCTCCCTTCTTTTATTACTGTTGGTAATCTCTTATACCTATACCCTTGTTGGTGTACTCTTTTCCCCTTTTTCTCCCTTTACCCGTTTTGGTAATTTTTGCATACCATTGTTGGTATATCCCCCAAAAAAAAAAAATAAATAATAATAATAAAAACAATTCCTTTTCTTTCCTTCTTCTCTGTTGTCTGCGTGTCTGTATCAGTGATCTGACTTTTTCAATATGGCAGAGAAGCAAAGGGGACATCCAGATTCAAGCAGTGTCAAGCCTGTGACAGAAAGATTCCCAATTCTGATAGGCATCTTCCCTGCATGTGTTGTTTGGGTGCCCCTCACTTGGACTTGACTTGTACTATTTGTTACGGCTTTTGTCCCCATACTTTAACTGAAAGGCGCAATAAGCTTATTTGGAAAGGCTTATTGAGATGTCCTTTTACTGTAGCCCTATCAAAGGCAGAGACTTCAAAATCTCCTAAACCTGATGTAAAGAAAAGAAGCCACTCTGCATAGCTGTCCTCTATGGCACATGAAACAAAGTCACAAAAAAAAAACGCAGGTTCCAACGGTTCCTTTGGAACCAAAAAAAAAAAAGTACCGAAATTGCCATTATCACCACCTCTGGCACTGAAGACAACTAAGTCCTCATTGGTGCTATCAGTCATTGAACCGGCTCAGACTAAAACCTCTTTGGCACCAACTATTACTTCGATGCCGACGATGTCTTCAGCACCAACAATATCTGTTCAACCTCTACTGTCCTCTCATTCAGTTCCACAATCACCTTCCATACAACAGCCTATGGTGCCGAAAGTTGATCTGCCAATTGTTCCCAGGACTAGATATTCCCCTTCAGTGGAATCCCTTTTGGGTCAACAACAGAGCCCCTTTATGGATAGGCATGAGTCCCCTTTGGGAATGTTAATCCATTCTTCCAGGAGTCTATCAGAATTGGACATAGTCAGATTAGTGGATTAGCTTTTGGCAACCAGAGGCCTCCCTGCACTGACACAAACCTTTCTCCCACCCAGAACTGAGGCTTTTTCTTCTAGAACTTCAGTTTATCCTCCTTCAACCTCATTTCAGAGCTTGGAGCCCCCCACTTGGATGGTCCAAGGTGCCAGTTACCTCAGTGCCAATGGTGGATCTCACCTGGGTAACGGAGTTGACTCTGTGGTCTTTGGCTACATCGCCCAGGACTGTGGTTTGGCTGTCACTTCTGAGATCCTTGGACCGCTTCTGGTAGTTTCCATGGTGCTGTCTATGGCTGTTGGGGTCATGGCAGTTTCCCCTCTCTTGGCTCCTACTCTAGGTAGTGGCTTCTCAGAGAAGGGTGTGACCCCATTTCCGAGATTGTCTTTATCGGTTCTGGGCTCCCATCCCTCTTTGGGTGGGCCTGCCTTCTAGATTATGGTGAGAGATTTTGCCATAGCAGGCTCCCAGCTGGTTCCATCCTCATTGGAGTGCCATATTTTTGTTTCCTCTGGTTCACAGCTGTCACAATCTGCTGCGCCAGGACAGCAAGCACAGCAGCTGCAAGACACCCCAGTTCAGAGCCCCCCCTCATTGGAGTCCTCTTCAGAACCTCCACCTGAGGTACCACCCCATAAGAGGACATGCAAGAGGAAGCACCTGGGATTCCCCAGAAGAATATTTCACTGAAGACATGGATTACGATGAAGGGAAGGGTCCCCACGGTCATCTCCTGAAGATGTCTCTTTTGGAGACATCCTGAAAATATTAAAACAGAGTGGTGATTGGAAGCCCTCAAACCTATCCCCTGAGAAATCTGTGTTCTTGCGAAATTTTCATGCTCGCCCTTCTACTTCTTGAATGACCCTCCCTGAAGACCTAGTTAAGTTGATTCTTCAGTGAGTGTGGAAGGCTTCTGACTCCTCGGAGACCGGATAAGATTATTTCCGCCCCAGAGTATCAGCCCCAGTGGTGTAAGTGTCTAGTAGTCAATCCCATGGTGGTGATGACGGCCACCAAAAAAGAACTTACCGACGAGAGATCAACTATCCATCCTCCTTACAGCGAGTCTCCGACAGTGGATAGATTTGGAAAGTGGGTTTTTGCTTCATAGACCTTCACTATATGGTCCTTAAACTTCCTAGCACACTTTACCAGACTCCAATGTGATCTGATAACTAAGCTTTCAGACACCCTTGCAGGAGCAGTATCTGATGAGGTTCGAGATAAAGTAACCTCTTAGCTTGCCACCCTGTAGTCTATCTCAAATTCGTCCATGTGACTTATTGCTGATACAGCTGAAAGGAGGTCTAGAGCAATGGGTACAGGAGTTGCTATTAGGCCTCATGTCTAGATGCATTTATGTGATTTCACAGAACCCTTTAAGTCTTCTTTTATCAATGCTCCTAATGATGGTACTTCCTTGTTTGGCCCAAAAGTCAGACACACACTAGCCAGGTGTGAAAAAGACAAAAATACCCTTTCTACTGTGGGCGTTCATTTTTCCGCTCCACAACGACCTTACTCTAGGAATCACAGTAATGGAAAAATGTGGTTCAAGAAGACCCAAGGGCCTTTTCAAGACAAACATAGTGACTATTCCTGCCAGGTAGAGGGGGGTATTCTGGAAGACACCCCTCCTGTGGCAGAAGGGGGTTGTGTATCCAGGGCTCAAGAGATTCCTTTCCTAGACAACCATATCAGCACTCCTGAACAGAGGCCTGATTGCGTACCTCTGGAAGCATCCGGGGGAAGGTTCTCTCTGTACCATTCAGCCTGGCTTACAATAACCTCAGACACCTGGGTGCAGAAAATAATTTACCAGAAGTAACCATATTCCCTTCAATCTTTGCCCAAAATCCCAAAAGTGAGTCCTCAGTGTTCCACCCAGTCGGTGGGATCTAGCAGCACTAGAGATTCAAAAGCTGTTCAAAAAAGAGTCATCCAAGTATTCCCACCAGACCAAATAGGATTCGAATTCTACTCAAGATTCTTTTTAGTGCAAAAAAAAAAAGACAGGGGACTGGAGACCAATCTTGGATCTCAGCCTATTGAACAAATTTGTTAAACAGACAAAATTCTGGATGGTCACAGTTCATTCAATCCTCCTCTTTCTAGAGAAGGATGATTGGATGTGCTCTATAGAACTTCAGGAGGCATATTACCACATAAAAATGGACAAATGCTCCAGAGGGTATCTCCACTTCTGTCTAGGAGTCAGTCATTACCAATTCCGAGCACTGTCCTTTGGTCTCACCACAGCCCCCAGGGTGTTTTCCAAATGCATGGCAGTCATAACAGCTCACTTAAGACTACAGGGATTCCACATGCTTCCATATCTAGATGACTGGCTCCTGACCCCTCCATCCAGGCATCTACTACTTCATGCCATAGACTTTGCTCTACATCTTGCTGAGACACTAGGGATTTCAGTCAACAAAGAAAAGTCACAATTGACTCCCTTGCTGGATCTGGACTTCATCGGAGCAAGGTTAAATGCAGTATACCGTGTAGCCTCCCTTCCTCTCCACAGACTGTTAAAACTCAGATCGCAACTTCAGATAATCATTTCCCAAAACAAAGTTCCTATTCATCTCATACTACAAGCTCTGGGATCCATGGCAGCAACAATAACATTGGTCCCCCTAGTGAGGTATCATATGAGGCTGCTTCAGTGGCTCTTGGCATCACAGTGGTCACTTCTAACTTACCCCATGTCCCATCCAGTGTTGATAACAAATCACTGCAAAAAGGATTTAGCTTGGTGGATGAAGCCAGAAGAGTTTTTATGGGGTTGTCCCTATTTCCCCTCTCAGCCCAAGCTGTAGTGACCAAGGACACTTGTGAAATACTGTTCAAGGCACTTGGTGCCTGTAAGACGCCAATTTGCACATCAACGTCCTGGATCTGAGGGTAGTGCTTTTAGCCTTGCAAGCATTCCAGATTGTCCTTCCTTCAGGGACAATTGCAATCCAATCAGACAACATGTCCATAGTCTGGTATATCAACAAACAGGGGAGAACCAAGTCCTACCCTCTATGTTGGGAAGCTCTAAGGATTTGGCAATGGGAAATCACTTCCAACTGCTTTCTGATAACAATGCATATCATTGGGAACTCTAACGTGATTGTGGACAAACTCAGCAGATGTATCATCCTACCTCATGAGTAGTCCCTCACTTCCAATGTAGTGATGAAGATCTTTCATCGATGGGGTCAGTCTTGCTGTGACCTATTCGCTTCACCTATAAACCACAAATGCAGCAGCTACTTTGCCCTCATCCCTCCTCGCAAGGTGTCACCAAAAGATGCACATCTTCTTGGTTGGCCCATTAGACTCCTGTATGCCTTTTCCCCAATTCCACTGATCCCTCAGTTTCTGCAGAAAGCCCAATGGTTGAGAAGCAAAGTGATTCTCATTGCACCGTACTGGCCCTGTCAAGTCTGGTTCCCCTTTCTTTGGCTTCATCTAGTTCACTGTCCGTGGACTCTGGGCCCAGCTACAAACCTATTGTCTCACCCTCAGGGTATGATGCATCCCAATCTTCAAAATATCAAGCTGACAGCTTGATTTCTTCAATTCCAGTAATTGCCAGGCAGAATAACTTGCCCTCTCCAGTGCAAAAGATACTTCTGTCCTCCCATAAACCATCCACCAGGAAGGTTTATCTTGGCAAATGAAAAAGATTTTCAATTTGGGTGAGTACAAATTGTCTAGATCCTTTCTCGGCATCAGTTGACAAGGTCCTGGAATATTTAGCTACCTTATTTGAAATGGGGGTCCCTATGTCTACAATTAAGGTTCATTTGGCTGCCATTTCAAATTTTCATAACGATTTTGATGACCCTTCCTTGATGTCTCATTATCTATGCAAACTTTTTCTTAAAGGCGCTCTGCATTTAAACCCCCTTTTCAAGGGGTCTATATCATATGTTCCAAGGTATATAACTTTGAATGTTTAAATATTGAATTTAAATGTTCGAAGTTATAAAACTTCAAACATATATAAAATAAAAAAAGAAACCCAAACCCAAAACTAACAGCTGTAGGCAGGGGGCAAGCCCCCCTTCACACCCCCCGCTCTTTAAATATACCGACTCCAAGTCCACACTACAGTGCAGTAAGGGAAATCTTCTCTTTACCGCACTACAGTGTGGTCTTGGAGTTTGTATATTTAAAGAGCGAGGGGTAAGGGGGGTGCAGAGGGGCTTGCCCCCTTGCCTACACTACTCAGGTAAGCTCCATTTGTTTTTTTTTTTATTATATGTTCGATGTTTGAAACTTTGAACATTTAAATTCGATTATTTAATGTTCAAAGTTTTGAAACTTCAAACATATAATATAAACCCCCCTTTCAAGGACTCTGTAGCACCATGGGATTTGATCTTAGTCTTACAATGTCTAGTTCGACAGCCCTTTGAGCCAGCAGCTACTTGTAACCTCAAGGTCTTATCTTGGAAGACCATCTTCCTAGTAACTATCACATCATCTAGGAGAATTTAAGAGTTACAGGCTTTATGTTTGAAGCATCCATACATCATTTTTCAGAAAGGAAGAGTATCACTCAGAACCAATCCCACCTTCCTTCCCAAAGTAGTATTAGGGTCTGATATCAGTCCTTCCTTAGACTTACTGGTTTTCTTCTCAAAATCTACAAACAAAGCAGAGTACTGTTTACACTTGTTAGATGTCCACAGACAGTTACATTTTTGCGTGGACAGAACAAAATCTTCTAGAAAATCAGACCAACTATTTCTGTCATTTTCAGGACTCAGATTGGGCAAGGCTATATCAAAGGTCACCTTGTCAAGAGACTGCATTACCTTTATATACAACCAAAATAAACTCAAGTTATCAATTACAGTTAGAGCTCATTCTACAAGATCTGTTTCCATTTCAGCAGTCTTCCATTTCAGAGCTTCTATGGAAGACGTGTAGCTGCAACTTGAGCTACTCCACATGCCTTTATCACTCATAACAAGTTAGACATGGTCTCCAGGGGAAGAGCATCCTTTGGCTCTATGGTGCTGATGAATATCTTTCCTTAGGGCCTCCCAAGATCTAAAGTACCTAGGCACTCAGTCAAGAATGAATAAAGATTGACAACATCAGATAAAGAAGTTATGGTCATACCATAACATTCCATCTGTGTTGTTGTTCTTCATTCATTCTTGACATCCCACCCTCCTGCCCCCTCAAAAAGACACTTGGAGGTTCAGATCTAGTCCTGGGATATTATAGGGTTATACTTTAGACAGGACATCTGTATTTTCTTAACTACTAGGCAAACTTGATCTGAGGTAATGGAATGAGAAGCATTGTGGGTAGAGCCTTAGCTAGAGAGTGTTTGGCTGGCGCGAGCTATGTATAATGGCCGAGTCGGTTCCAAGAGGTCGGAACAGAACACATCTGTCAAGAATGAATGAAGATCGACAACACAGATGGAACCTTATGGTAAGAACATAACTTCTTTTTATCCTTAGTAGACAAAGATCACTTCTTAACAGGTAGCCCAGAATTTTGCTGAGAGTTTACTTCTTCCACAATGAATCTGATGTGCCTTCATGTGGCATTTAAACTGTACTGTTTACAACTCTGAAAAAATGCAGTAGGTGGATTGTGCATCTTCACTAGAGTTTAATTCTAATTGTTGTTCTTGTACTCTGCAAAATACTAAAGAGAGATATGTTTTTGCTGCCTTGTTCTTCTTTTATATAGTTCTCTACTTATCTTATTGAAAGATTTCTTCTTTCAGCAACAGATATGGAATATTCAAACAGAATTTTAATTTGGCAGTTCAAAGTTGCTATGTTTCTCTGGGCAGACTGAGGAATGAGTTATTTGTTTTTAAAATAAGCTGAATTATTTACATATCTATGTATATCAAGAATCACTAATGAAAGAATTAAATCCCTAATGGGCATTTTTGAAGTTATGAGTTGAGCACAGAGAAAAGTTCAAGTCTACAAATAAATGCTAACAGAGAAATTTGATAACATCTTTATTTCACTGCCCGTGTCAAACATATTTCTTATGTTATTTTTCCACAACTGTTTTCTAATTTTCACTCAGCCTATATTTCACATTGCTACAGTTTAACTGTTAAGAGAAGTATCTGAAAATTTGAATTACTTTTTAAACTCTATTTCAGAAGAATTTTTAGTTCTTAAATTATTCAAGTGTTCGGCCAATCAGACTTTTTTATGCAAGATTTGTTGTCAGTGTTCTCTGACAGTAATGTTATAATAGTTGTACTGATGGAATGAAAATAGTTAAAACAGAATTGATAGCTTTTTTTTTCTCTTAAGTGAACCCACCTCTAGCAAAAGACTAGTCACCATTGGTATACCACAGTGCTGGGTCCCTTACTGTTCCAAGTTTATTTTACTGAAGCCCAGGAAAACTTGGACAGCCTGAGGCTGACCAAGTTTATAGACAAGTGCAAATTGGGAGCAATCACTGAGTCCATCAATGATGTTAATATACTGCACTCAGGAATAACACAGACATATGACTGGTGCCAATGCCACGGATTAAGGCTAAATGCAAACAAATGCATTATTATTGCCTTTGGGAAAGCTGACATCCCTGCTAATTCCATTATAGGTAGCACACCCCCTAAGTGTAGACACAGTGGTATGTGATCTGATTACATAGGCTGATAGCAATCTGTACTTTGACCACTTCATATCCACAGTAGTAAGGAAATTCTTCTATGTGGTGCATCTTATAAGTAAAGGCATCGCATCTAGATTTATGGATGTTATAATTCCATTATACTCAGCTCTCATCAGATCAGTAATTGAGTACAAGTCTCCCTTTTGCATGTACCTCACCAGATACCTGCAATGATTAGAGAGACCACAAAGGTTTATCACCAAGAAATTACAGGGTACACAAAACAAATCTTACTTAGAAATACTGAAAGCCCTGTCACTGTATTCTGTCTCAAACAGGTTGCTAAGGGGTGATCTGTACTTGGCTTACGGGGCAGTCTCTGACCTGGCCCTGATGGAAATACTGCACATTCATAAATCAACCAAGTCAAGGGTCACTTACTCCTGGGATATTAACCTAGCCTCAGACATGAACAAGTCATGCGGGAGAGTTAGATAAATCTCAGAGAGACTGCCTCTTTACTGGAGCAAGCTTCCAGTTCATGTGAAACAGATGCCCTCCCTTACCCTCTTCAAATGCAACATAGTTCAATGGATGGATGATCATAAATTCACTCCTGGGATGGTGCCCATGTCTCTTCTGGTCAGAGGAAGTTGGTATTAACTACTGTAGAACCTTCTGTGAACTTCACTTACCTAACCGACAATTCGGGCAACTTGGGATAAAATATTACTAGGCTTGTAAGGACTTTACAGACATTAGTTTAGTAACCTTCTATGAACCTATAATACTTAATTTTCTAAAACTCTTTTCTTTCAACATTTTCAGTGTTCAATATATTTTCACAAAAGCAATTAAAATAAAATATCTTCACACTTAGAAAGTGTTATTAAGATGCAGACTCTTATAACAGGACTAATAACACACATGGTAGTGTGTGCAGACCAAGAAAAAGTTATCACTAGTCAAGAGCATTTTGACAAAATTTACCACAAAACTACTGCCCAAAATAAAGGATTACCTCTAGGATGTCTTTGAAAATAGATAGATTACAATATATATTTTTTATTAGGGGTATAAAAAAGGAAACAATATTTAAGCCTATGTCACCTTCACATTTAAATTTGTCCCCCTGTCCAAATACAGACTAATGCCACCCTGGCTTAAAGCCTTCTGTGACCTTCATGGTACACCTTGCAAACCTGAGGATAGCAAGAGGTCTAATGGACTATGAGGTATCAGCAGTTGCACACCAACCATGTGCTTTTGCATCTTCACCTGTTGTCTGATCCCTCTTGTGAAAGCATAGAATGGTGGAACACCCTACAGCTTTTTACAGGATCTTTCTCTGCAGATTCTGAATAAAGGCATTTTGCTTGTGAGGTCAAAAAAATCACATAAACTGTTATATAGCACAGACATTCTGGTTCTCCCAAAAAAGGTGCTCTGTATATGCTAATACTCTGAAGGCCTTGGACATAAAGCTGTTTCTGGATTCTTTTGTCATGTAGTCAGACGACCGGTTCATAGATTCATAGGTGTTTAGTAGGCTAATGACCACAAGGGCCTTTTTAGGCCTAGCCATGCATCCAAAATCTCTGACAAGTCATGATACTCTTGATAAATGTAAGCATGGGCCTGGGAGATGAACCATTTACAGGTTGTCTGTGTCCATTAGAGACATAGGTGCCAAACCAGGGATGAATTTCCTTTTCCCCATCCAACTACTCAGGTTGCATTTGAATTGGGTTACGGAGGAACTCTGCTTCACATTGATGGGAAGCCTGTTCCAGAGATGGGGTAGTCCCTGTTTCTCCTGCAGGCCATAGTTATATCACAGGCAAGGTTTAAGTCTTTAGAATGGGTAGTTCTGGTGCTGTTTGTTTTGTGGATATGCAGGAGGTCCCTCAGAGTGGGGTCTGACAATGCCCTGTATGTCAAGCATAGATCTCCCCTCAAAAGCCTTTTGGAGACAGAATAAGGGATAGAGCCTTAAGGCCATCTGCATAGGAAATTTTACTTAAACCCTGTATTCTTTTAATGGGGAACCTCTGTGGAGATTCCAGTTGTTGTATATGCTGGTTAGGTACATACCAAAGGGGGACTTGCACTCAATGATATAGGAGTGATGAATGCTGAATACAGTGGAACAATGGCTTCCTTGGACTTAGATGCCATGCCTTTATTTATAAGTTGCGCAACACAGAATAATTTCCTTACTACTATAGACATGTGATTGTCAAAGGCTAGATTACTATATATGTGTGTCCCTAAATCCCTGACTACTTGGTCTACTCTAAGGGTGTGTTATCAATATGATAGTTACCAGGGGTGGATGTCTTCCCAAAGGATACTATTATGCATTTCTTGGCATTTAGTTTTAGTCCATGGCACTGACACCAGTTACTTGTCTGTGTCAGCCCCTCCTGGGGAACATTTGTGTCTGTGTGGGATTCAATGGTAACTCCTAATTTTCAGTCATCTGCATATTTAGTCAGCCAGAGACCACTAACATTGACTTTGACTTCAGAGAAGTAAATGCCAAAAAGGAGTGGTCGTGTTGTTTCTAAACAAGCAATTGAATGCTGCTTTGCACCTTTTCTGCAGACAGGTAAAATTCATTTGCCAATGAACTACAGACAGGACCACCACCCCCAGCAGTTCATATTCACATGAAATTGAACAAACTGATATATTGGCTGTAGACTGTCCGCATTGTTATAGATGGATGGAAGAGTTAGTATGACCCCTGTGACCCAGGCTGAATTAGTAACCTGGACATGGGAGAAGCCACTTGGGGAGGCAACAGAGTGAAGAGTCATGGTTAACCCCCACCCCTTGAGAGAATGAGGGATATGTCATGAGAGTGTATGTTTTTCCCACTGATCTCTGATGGAAAGGAAGGCCTACCAGGAATGTTCCACTTGAGATGAGAAGGCATCTGACCTAGGAGCCCAGCAGTCATATTGTACCCATTGCCCAATCCTGCCTTTAATGCTTACCTGCTTGAAGGAGGATGTCACAGTACAAAGCTAAAAAAAAAATCCCATGATGCCTGACTACACGATGATTGTATTGCCAGTGACTATTTCCTACTAGGGAACAAATTAACAGAGTCACTGCAACTGGAATGACGACAAGTAGCTGTGGGCCCAGAGGAGAAATAAAAAACAAATCAGTTGACTGGAGGCTCTTGGGCGGCCATGGTGGTGCAGCGGTTAGTGTTGCCACCTCACAGCAAGAGGTTCTCTGGTTCAATCCTTGGCTGGGGTGCCTTCTGTGCGGAGTCTGCATGTCCTCCTTGTGGTCGCGTGGGTTTCCTCTGGGTACCCCAGTTTCCTCCCACATCCCAAAGACATGCTGTAGGTGGATTGGACACTCTAAATTGCCCCTAGGTGCGAGTTTGTGCATGTGTGTGCCTTCTGTGGAAGGTTGGGCGCCGGGCTGGCAACTCAACACCGTAAAAACTCCACTGCCAATCATGAGCAAACAGATGATCCGCTGTGGTGACCCCTAACCGGGAAAAGCCAAAAGAAGAAGAAGAAGTTGACTGGAGACTCTTAGTTCTTTATGGCTGCTAGGCAGCCCTCAGTTCCACATTCCTATGTCTCTAGCTGACCCCATACCTCATTAACTGGTCAGCTTAGAGATGATCCTGTCCTGCCTCAGGAAATGCATGATTTAGCATCAGTTTCTTCATGGTTAAGATGACTGTATCATCTATTTCTGCTCAGCATGGCATTGTAGCCTAACAACTTCTGATTGGTCAGTTTGTTGAAGAAGTGCTGCATGTCCATCCTCCTTTCCCTCCATGCGATCTAACCTTTATTGTTTACTTACTGGTCCTTTAACCATTTCATCCTATTAATTCAGGAGCACTAAAGTTCATATCTTTGAATATACTATTCCCAGTGGCTATGGTCTAATTCAAATCAGAGCCTCAGACTCTTATGTATATTAAAACATATCTAGCTTTCATCTAGCATTCTGCATCCCTTAGGATGAATCCAAATCTAGTTCCAAATGTAGTTTCTGAACTGACCCTGAACTAGTTAGTTAATTTTCCATCCTGGGGCAGACATCATGGAATGTAAAGCTTCCCACAACCTGGGGGACCACCGGTAGTTCTTGTGTTACCTCAGAATGGAACATGAGCTTAAGAGCAGGGGCTGTCATAGCATCTTGATTCGAGCAGGGGCTGTCATGGCATCTTGATTCTAAGAAGTGAGTTTCCAAGCGCATTGCCAACTGCATTATCTTTTGCCATTGTTTGGCTATCCACCCATCAGTGAACATTTTATTCAAAGCCCACTCAAGGTGAGGAGTGGCAGTTTCCAGTGTAAGATTAAAAATAATTTTTATGGATTGTTTTTAGTGATTTGAGCTGAAGTTGCTTGCACTTACATGCACGCCTTCACCAAGCATTGGTGCCTTGAATGCTGATTTGTGAGACGGATATCTTTTGGAAAGTCAGGATTGCAGGACTTGACCTTCCGAACTCACTTTCATTGCCGAGCTCTTTCAGCATAAGGATATTTAACTCGACCAGTAGCCATCAAGAAGTGTCCTCATTGTTACATGTAACTATGTTCTTGCCATGTCATTAAGCTATCAGGATGACATTACTTTTTCAAGCATACTATCCCTCCATTTTCCTGTATATGGGAATCTTCTTCCACTGCCCTTCGCTCTTGGTGGTCATTGTTTGTCTAGTGCTATTTCTTGCTTTAGAGGAAGGTGCTCCCTAGAGGCTATGAACTGAAGTTTTTGATTTAGGGAATACGATTGTTTATATATCTATTAAGGTTTGTATTCCAATAGCATACAGAATGATGTTGATCTTCCAGATGCACTTTCATTGAATGACATACAATTAGAAACTAATCACTGAGTACAACTTTTAGCAAATAAAAATCTATATATATTTTTGCAAGTGGGCAAGCCCCCACCAGCATCCTTATTCAGGGGTGGAGAAGCCCACACCTCACCAATCTTGATGACTTTCAACTGTTGTTTTCAGTGACTAGTATCAAACTGTGTGAAAGACACTTCTATAGACTGGCTGCCCCCAGAGGCATGCATATTCTCCAGAGCACGAGTACTTCCTATTTTTTAAACATGATTTGCATGAATGGTGAACCCAACCAACCACTCATCAAGGAGATTCCTTTTCATTGATCAACTGTTTAGCATACCTCTCAAGTAAGTGTACTTCATTATGAGGAATGTACCTCCTCTGGGGTCTTTTCCTGTTTCACATTGAAAGGTTCTGTCACACATTCACTGTTAGAAATTTGGTAAATAGAAATGAATCATACTATTTTATTAAATGATCTTCTTTATAAGTAAAGCCAGCATATTTTAACCATCCTATTACCTACCTAGCTGAAGTTCTTAGTAACCTTTTAGTACGTGTTCCACATTTTGGAGATGGTACATTGAGAGCTATGCTGTTAAGATAGATTTTGACTTCATCTGGTATTTCTGTGTTTATGAATAAGGAAAAAGTATATAAACTGTGGCTCCTTTTTGAAAAAAAAATCACTTGGGAGATGAAGTCTGTTATCTCCAACCAGTGAGACTGGCATCTTCACAAAGTACCAGCAGTGAATGTATAAGGATTAAGGCTATGGGTTATTATCAAGCTGCCTTTTCAAGTACTGGGTTAGAATCTTTTTGCCTAACATGTGACTTTGAGCAAGATTTTTTACCCCAAAAGTGCTCCCTAGAAAGGGACACCCGTGCTCAGACAGCTTAGCTGGTTAACATTGTAAATAAATGTAAAAGAAAAAAAAAAAAACCTAAAAGAAATGGTGCACCATTGTGTTCTTGGCACTAGGTGATAAAACTGGCTTGTAATTTAACCTTTTTTCTCTCTGCTAAGAGTAGTGTTACACATGGCAAACAGACTTACCTGCTTTACAAATTAAACAAAAAAAATACATCAGTGTGGTAGCAAAAACATTTTGAAAGCTTCACCATTTTACTCTTGCTGCTGAGTGGTGAAACTGGTTTTAACAGTTTTTTTGTTACTCTGCAGTTCTCCATGAAATGCTAACATGCAACAGCTTGATGTTTCATTATACCTGACCTACGGTGTACCCTATATTAAGAAACATGTTTGGCACTAAATGTTTTTTAACTATGAACTTTATCAAAACACAATAAGAACTGCCATGAAAAGACAAACAATGGTAGATTCTAAAGTTTTGTAGTACCTATAAAATACCACATACATTCAGAATTATATTAGATACAGCCAGACAGTCAAATACTGTTGTCCACAGTGACCATGCATGCTTGCACAACAATATATTTGTATTGTGAATGTTATTAGATTATTGTAAAAGCCTTAGGTACCTGGAAATATGACTACCATTCCCTTCTAGCAGTAACAGTGGTGTTATGACGTCCCAAGATCAGTTTGACCAAAGTCATAATTGGTGGCAAATATTCATAACTAGTTGGCAGGGCATGACATCGTAGGTGATTCATGTTTTTGCTCATGGTGGCAGGGTTCTGCTTTGGTCACTTGATTTGTTTTGCTGTTATGACAAAGCAATGTCCTACACTGCAAGCAAAACAGTAACTACCCATTATCTGACATGGTGTATTGCCTAACAATACAACACTGAGCAGGAGCTCGAAGGAAGAATGTGAATCATTACTAAACTATGGGATCACCTCACAGCAAGAGGTTCTCTGGTTCAATTCTCAGCTGGGGTACCTTCTGTGCAGAGTCTGCATGTCCTCCGTGTGTTAATATGAGTTTCCTCTGGGTGCTCTACTTTCCTCCCACATTCTAAAGACATGCAGTAGGTGGACTGGATATTCTAAAATGGCCATAAGTGTGAGTGTGTATGCGAGTGTATGGTGTGGCAAACGTACTGCGGTAGGGCTAGTCACCTGGAGGTGTAAACCTTTGCTCTAGATGATTGTCACTGTTGAAGTGACACCCTGACCCCATGTGCAAAAAATGGGAAAAGGGGTTGTGAGTCGATGGATGGATGGATGGGAGAAAACTAAAAGTGGGATATAAGCAGTTATTTCTTGAAAAGAAGAGAGTTGTCTAATGCACTTAGAAGAGTCATGCGTAAAGAAACGGAAACATTAGCACTTCTGAGGTGCAGAATGTCACACCTCAAGCAGCCTACATGCATCTTTACATTCCAGAGCTTTTTCTGAAAATCCAAGTTTAAAAAAAGCATAAGACAAATGTAAATATTATGTAAAAAAATAAAAGCTGTTTAAAGGTACAGACAATAATTTTATCAGTTAGAAGTTTTCTTTTTCATGATACCAAGTTAATAAATTATGATGCACAAACTCCCAGAGTTATACTTTACTCTAAAGTTTAACAGCTAAATTGTAACATCTTGGAGACTGTGCAGCCTAGACTGACATCGTCATAGCAGTTTCATTAGCCTGATATGAGACTCAACATGATTATGATAATAGTAATAATAATCATAATAATAATAATATCTGAGTGCTGGTTTATTGAAGAAATGTACAGAAATATGAAAAACATACTTACTTATATTATTACACTAGAGATAACACTAAATATCTCAATGATCATCAACGTACAGTATAAATATCACTAACAGTTTTCTTCAGCATTATCTAATGTTTCAGCTGATGCCATGCATTACTTTGTGAGTCGCTTGTTGTTGGGAAATATTTATGTACATATGGAAATATTGCATACCTTCATAATTACTAGAAAGCAAATAGCAGTATCTCCAGTACAGTGCAATATAAGTGAATATTGGCAATATATTTTTTCTGTCTCACCATTTGTTTATCACAGATTGATAAATGGGTAAGTCATCTGGTCAACAAACCAATTTCTGCTATGACGTAGGCATGATAATGATTTGCAAAGACAAATAGAAGCATGCAGAACAGTACATGGACGCACATTGCAAGCAGTTTTTAATGGTATTTCACACCATGCCCATCAATAATATGTATCTCTCTCAATTTTGAAAATATAAATGTAAATGTGAAAATATGAATTACAAGAGTAACTGATTAATACTTTCACTGCAAGACATTCTAGATCAAAATCGTAATCTCATTTTGTTACTTACGCCTTGATATTTCTTATGCTACTTACTGTTAATTGGTAAGTTAGTTGGTTATCAGTCAGCTCCATATGAGGTCTTCAGACAATAATTAGCTTTTGGTGTTGACTTGAAGTAAACAGAGCAATAGGCTTGAATGAGGGAAGCATGAAAGAAGATAAAAGTTTCATCAAGTACTTACCTGCTGTCTGAATAGTGAGTTGACAATCACTGGATTATTTCAATAAGAGTTGATGACCTGTAAGGACTGGATGGAAGAGGAATATCTGAGATAAGTCCGTAATAATAAAGGAATAGACTAAAGCATTTCATGTCACTAGTGTAAGACAAATAATTAGAGTACAGAGATGACTTATGTAAAAAAGAAACCAAATGCTAGAACCATAAACTAATCAAGCCTTTTGTCTGCAGAGATACGATATCTTCTGCTAGCAGTTGTACCTTGGCAGGTATATACTTTCTTTTCCAGACTGCACAGACGTAAGGAACCTTCTTGATGGCGTGGAGTAGTACTTTACAGCTGAAAAAGCTGCTGACATTAACTAACTGATAACCAAAATTAATAGACTGCACTAGATAAACAATAGAATTCACAAAAATATTGGACTTGTTTTTAAAAATCCTCTTGGTAGCTTTCTTATTGGTCAGTTTGGCTTGTTCAAATCCCTACTGTCTGATTTCCAGTTTTCTCCAATTATCACTTCAAAACACTATTTGAGAAAATCCTGCAAGATGTTTTACCTTGTTTTTAAATATTCTAAGGCCCATTATTTAAATATTTAGCGACAATGTTCAGTACTGTGTATTGCATTCTAAAGACGTTGATGATGAATTTACATGAAAATGCTCCCTGTTATCTCTAAATAAATAGATCTTTCTTTTATATTGGCCTTTATGATTATAAACTGAGCAGTTATGTCTGTTAACAGTGAAGGATTGACAGCTGATGAAGTAATTATATCTTGATCTGTCATCCCACTGTTCCTGACTTGCACAGGAAGAGAAAGGGTGTATACTGGGATGGTAGAATGGAGCTGTTTAGCCACAAAAGGGCTTTCATTATAAATTACAAACTGCCTGAAACATTTGAAAGATCCCTAGGTGCTGATACTAACTCTGTTTTTCTGCATGGCTAATCACTACATATTCTGTTCCAGGAGTGTCAACAGATACTGTGATGTAGGAAAATACTGTCATTTGTCTCGGCATTATGGCTCTTCTCCTAAAATGATGTTTACAGAATAGTTAAGATAGATATTCTACTAAACAAGTCTTACCATTAAACCATGATTTCAGACTAAAGCAATGGAGTGAAATGTGGTACCAAAGACGGCACCAGACAGTGTCAGTGTCTTAATGCTTAAGCAGTAGATTCTGTTATTTCTTCACTGGCCTTAAAGTATTTCCTCCCCGATAATGCTTCTTTGTCAGGACATACAGTGGTGTAACTGTTATCATTGGCATATCACAGCAAGAGAGTCTTCTGCTCGATTCTTGGCTGGGGTGCCTTCTGTGTGGAGTGTGCATGTCCTCCCTGCATTCTTGTGGGTTTCCTCTCACATTCCAAAGGCATGCAGTAGATGGATTGGACACTCTCAATTAGTCTTAGGTGTGTGCAAGTGTTTGTGATGCATCCTTCGAGGAGTATTGTGCCTTGGGCTAGCAACCTATAACTGCTACAGAATCAATGAGTGCTGAAAAGTGCTCGTTGTCCGATGTACCACATGGTGCATAAAAGGGAACAAAAGAGAGAGAGACTGCTACTTTGTCACATTTAGTATCCTCTACTGGAAATTGTATCCCTGTTAATGTCTGTGCAACAAATAAATAGTGCTGACTACACCAGAAACCCTGTCCAAGTATGAAAGTTAAAGTTTGTAAAAACTAGAGGTGGGCTTAAGAGTGAGTGGCTAATGCCTATGTACCCATAACAGAGGTGATTCATGATTATTTATGAATTTCTATTTGTCTAGCTGTGGACAAAACAATGAAAAATAATTGGTAAAACTCCCAGAGACCCCCACCCTCCTAAATTATATATACTAGCTCCACTGTTGGACAAAAGTAGAGAAAAGGCAACACCACTTATTCTTTAAAAATGGGATTCAGCAATAAAGCTGTTGTACTGTTGCATGTCTGACAAACAGCGTTTGGCTCAAATACACTTCTTTCCCAGAAGAGGAATTGATATGAGGACACCAGCTCGCTGGGAGTGAAATCTGACAGAAATGAAAGGAACAGGCACAACAAATTATGAGGGACTGAAGCAGCTCAATGTAACTTCAGTCATGAGATACATGAATTGAAGCATATATGTCTGATGCAAGTAGATACCAGCATAGCATGCATTGGAGCCTGCTAGCAATGAAGGTACCTCATTAGCCATATATAACAGTCACCTAAAAGCAGACAGTCCACACATCATTTCCTGGGAATAATTTGTAGATGTCAGGAAGGTGCTGTTCTGTGGAATGGGTAATATTTCTTCATTAGGTGATATGGAGGTGTTCTTCTGTGGAATGGGTAATATTTCCTTATAAGGTGATATAGGTTCATAGGTTGGTACTAGGTTATTGGCCCTAGGTCCTATACAAGTCTAGCCATAACAATTCCCTGGCTATTTCTTCTCACAATATTTACTTCCCTGGACCCCTGTCTAGCAGGGCAACTGACGTGATTCCCAGGGGTGAATTTCCTATCTCTATTCCAATCATCAAGGTTCCTTTTGAAGAGGGCCAAAGAGGTGCTCTGCTTGACATGTATGGGCAGTCTATTCCAGAATCTGGGGAGTCTCTGGGTCAGGAACCTATCCCTCCAGCATGTTTTGTTCATTGTGATGACAAGGTTTGGATGCCTGGAGTGTGTGGCAATGAAGGATTGGGATTTCTTTAAGTGTAGCATGTCCAACAGCTCTGGGTTTGACATGGCCTTGTATGTTAAACAGAGATCGCCTCTGAGTAGACAATATGCGACAGAGTATAGCTGGAGTTTTTTTAGATGGTTAGCATAGGGCATCTGCTTTAGGCTGTGATTCTTTTAGTGAGGTATGTCTGTGGGCTTTCCGGTTGTTGCAGATGTCTTGAGAGGTACATACCAAATGGGGCATTTATTCTATAATGGGTTTAATGAGGGATGAGTACAGTGGGACAACGACCTCCTTTTTTCTGGATGAAAAGCCCTTAGTGATGAGGTGTGCCACATAGAAGGATTTCCTGACTGCTGTGCCGATGTGGTTATCGAAGGTGAGACTACTGTCCACCTTGTGTCCCTAAGTCTCTTATCACACTTTCAGTGTATAGTGTATTGCCACCTATGTGGTAATTCATGGGTACATGTTTTTTCCCAAAGGAGATAACTATACATTTCTTGGCATTGGCTCTGGCACCAAACATCTGTTTCTGTAAGGTTCTTTTGTAGAATATCCATATCATTTGGGGATTCAATAATGGCTCTCAGTTTGCAGTCATCTGCGAACTTTGTTAGCCAGAATCCCTTAGTGTTGGCCTGTACTTCAGAGAAGTAGATGCCAAACAAGAGCAGTCCCAGGACTGAACCTTGAGGTACTCCACTTGTCACTTGTCTGGAGCTGGCTACTTTTACAGTGTGGGTTCTGTCTGTAAGCTAGTTGGCAACCCATCAAGTGACGTAGGGATTAATGCCCAGCTTAGTAGGTTTATCTATGATTCCAGAGTGGGGGATGGTGTCAAAGGCCTTGACGAGGTCCAGATAGGTTGTGTTGACCGCCTTACCCTCGTCCACAGCTCTGGAAACTGATTTGAAGAAGTCATTCAGGTTCAGGAGACAAGATTGGCCCTTCATAAACCCAATCTGGGTGGAGTCCAGTGTTTGATGGTTGCCAATGTCTTTGTTTATAAGTTCCATGATAATACGTTCCAGGGCCTTGCAGATCAGGCTCGTCAGATTGATGGGGCAGTAGTTCCCAGGATCCAAGGTGGATCCCACCTTGTGGAGTGGGATAACTGTAGCTGTGCACCACTCAGTGGGCACGAAGCCTGAGGTGAGGCTATGATTAAACATGCCACTTAGGTGAGGTGCCAGTTCATTTTGCATATCATGTAGTACACAGCCCAGGATATCATCTGGTCCCATGGCTGCTGTATTCTTAGCTTTGGAGAGTGCGTTTTTTTACCTGTGGGGCTGTTATTACAGGAATTTAGCAACCTTTTGGTATTGAGATGGGCCCTTTATGGGGTGAGAGGGGGGTGAAGTTGGCACTGAATTGATCTGCCAGGATATTGGCAATATCCTTGGGATCAGTATATTTAATGCCATTCTGTTGTAGCTCAGAGCAGATCTGAGCATTACCATTTACATTCTTGACAGAACTATAGAATGCCTTGTGGTTGTCTTTGGAATCTTTGGCACTTTTTTTTTCGTAACTAGCTTTGGAGGATTTTATGAGGAATCTCAGCTTCTTACTGAGGCTGGTAAGGGAGTTTTTTGCATCCTGAGATTTTCCTCCTTTCTGCAACAATTTCTTCCTTTTGTTGTAAAGTTTGTTTATGGCAGGGGACCACCAGATTGGCTTCCTTTTTTGGAGGAGAGTGTCTTGGTTCTATTTGGGATGACATGATTCATGCACAAGTGGATGTGTTCATACAGTGCCTTAGTGTAGGATTCAGCAGTTGAACTTTCAGTTGTCGTCTGCATGGGTGTCATGAAGTTTGTCACTTCTGACTTGAGTAGCATGAAGTTGGCTTTGGAGAAGTTTTTTTACAGAGGTTTCCTTACTGAGAGGTAGGGAAATACCTTCTAAATTCTGTGGAAAGGGTAATATTTCCTCATAAGGTGATATGGAGGTAGTGTTCTGTGGAATGGGTAATATTTCCTTATAAGATGATATAGAGGTGTTCTTCTGTGGGATGGATAATATTTCATAAGGTGATATGGAGGTGTTCTTCTGTGGAATGGGTAATATTTCGTTATAAGGTGATATGGAGGTGTTCTTCTGTGGAATGGGTAATATTTCCTTATAAGGTGATATGGAGTGCTACATCATGTTAAACGGAATCACAGGGTCATTAAGGTGTCATGGCCAGTCTCACATGAGACAAAGGAAAGGTGCCCTGTCTCTGCTCAACTTCTTTTTAAATAACTTCCATTCATACCTTCAATTTATCAAATGGTATTGCTTTGCTTAAGCAACTCTTCATACCACTGATTGTTTACAACCCTTTAAAGAAGTGTCACGTATTTCACACACAGTTTAATTTTATTGAAACATCCATATAAGCCTTGCAGTTATAAAACAGACAGTCATTTTTCTTTAATTCCTCAAGTACATTCCAAAAAATAATTGACTTTCTGTATGGGATTTCAGAGATGTACAGTTCACTGAAATCAGTTCTTTATACTAAATGTATTTGTTAAAATATACTGTCTATAGCTGTAGTTAAGCTTAAAATTCATAAATTCAGAAAAGTGTTCATTTTTCAATACTGCAACTAAAAATTCATGCTACACTGATATTTGTAGAATTTTATACTAGAATTTATCACATTTCTTTTACTTAATTATTGATCTCAAACACATTGCCATTTTCTATTTAAAAATAAAAGCTTTACAGCTGAAGATTTATTACTTGTTACTGTGACTCATGATGTACTTTCAAATCTAGGAAACCTGTAAAATGGTAGTTCTACATGCAAACAGTAGTTCTAGCACAGAGTTTCAAATAAGACTGAGATACTCGGGCTATCTGTATGAGATCTGAAATGTGGAGCACAGCTTAATGAAAAAGGTAGATGCCTCATTCAGTTTATTATGTTCTTGCATAGTACAACATTGGCTTCTGTTATAAAGTGAGGTACTATTAATTGTGTAATTGCATATATATAATTGATATATATATATATATATATATATATATATATATATATATATATATATATATATATGTGTGTGTGTGTGTGTGTGTGTGTGTGTGTGTGTGTGTGTATGTTTTATCAATATATGGGTGTATATGGCTTCATTGAGTTTTTGCAAACTCAAAATTTGTATGGTTAAGACCATGTAACTGATTTTGTGAAAACCTGAAATAAACGAAAAAAAACAAATGCACCCCTGTGTGGGGGGGGGTTTCTCCACCCATACCCCCTGCAAATTATATATACCAACCCTGAGACTGCACTACAGTGGGGAAAAGTGTCAGATTTGGTATATGTAATTTACAGGGTGGTGTAGGTAGAGCATCCCTCATGGGGTTACAGGAGGCTTGACCCCCCCAAAAAAAATATAGATTTGTTTTTGTTTTTTGTTTGTTTTTTTATTTCATTTTAAGTTTTCAGAAACTCAATCATTTGGTCTTCACAAAGTCATATAAACCCATATATATATATATATATATAATCATAGCACCACCATTTATACAGATTATGATTATGATAATAGTGATGAGATAATAGTGATGATTAGAAATCTCCTGAAGAAAACATAGAAATTTTTTGTCTGCATCATTTTAATTGGTTTAGAACTTTGAACTTAACATCATCTCTTTTAACATCGAATGATATTCTCTTTTCATTCTATTTAAAATCATCTACTGTAGGAACTCACACACACACACACACACACACACACACACACACACACACACACACACACACACACACACACACACAAATAAAAATATTTAAATTCTATTCCTCTAGTAGCTTTACAGTCACCATGTTTGAACACTATGGTTCTCTTTTGCTTTCTTGATTCATTGGCCCTAATACCACTACCCGCCTGTCTTCCCTTCTTCCTTTCATGGGACCTAAATCCCCCATCCCCATCTAGTTGACAAATGATCTCTCCACATGACCATTTTATGTTTTCTCATCTCTATCCAAAATGAGTTCCTACACATCCTTTGTCTTGCTGCTTTATCAAGCTTTCTTGTAATCACCACCAATCTTCCTTCTACACATGCATTGTTTTTTCTCCAAACAAAGAGATGATTTAACTGTCTCTCACAGCCTTCAGACATAAAGCTGTCTATGCTTTAGTGTCCTCCTTACACACCTTCTTTATTACCAAGGAATATCACACCCTAAGTAGTCAAACTTCCGCTCACCTCCAAAACCACACTTTTTATCATTTCTCCTTTTTAATGCTGAGAATGTGTTGTACCACCCATGTAATATTCACCAGTGGTCCTACAGTAGCCATCATGCTCATTTCCTCCATACTTCTTCCCGTATCACCTCCTTTTTCTGTACCTCCCCATTAATACTGCATTGATCTCATCATTTTTATACATAGCATCACTCACTATTTCTCATACTAAATATCTGCATATTATTGTAGGTCATCCTTTGCCAACACTGCCTTCCTCCATTCCATCCTTGTGTAGGTCTCCATTCTCTCTGCTTCTCTTAACACCTACTCCCTCCTTCTGTCATAACACCTGCTTCACATTCTACACTGTTTATCTGTATAATAACCACATCCTTCCCTCGTGTAACCTTTGCTAATATAGCCTGCAGTTTAGTAGTTAATACCCTTGTAAAAACTTTTTATGTACATTGCATTGTGAAATTTCCTTATAATTTGCTAAATCTTGTTTACCCACTTTCCTATTATACAAAATCATAACTGTAGCATTATGCAGCAAGCACCGCATCACTTCTGTATCCACTATACCCTTAAACATCCTAGTTAAGCCATCCTTTACCTGAAAGCCCACCCTTGTATAAAGATCTCATGAGTATCCATTAAGTACCTAATAGCACTGAACTCTTTCCCCACCTTTACTGTACTTAATACTTCCCTTTCTGTTGCTCCTAACCACTTCCTTGACTACATCAGTCATGATTATGTTCATCGCCTTCCCTGCATTAAAATCTTCATAGCATCCTCTAACTGTTTCCCCCATTATCCGTACTACAAATCATATTACCTCTCTTGTTCTTAAGCCCTGCTACTTAGACTTTCTTCATGTGATCTTTAATTTCTCTCTGACAAACTTGATATCCTCATTCCCCAACATCCACTAATGAGTTTGTATCTTTGCTAACTCCATCTCACTTTTAGTCATGGCAAGTCTTTTAATTTGTTACTGCATAATTTGAATATAATCTTTTAAAATGTTGCCAGTGTTATCTACCTCCCTGATACACTCCTGCCATCGTTTCAACTTTTCTTCTCCCAAGTCTTACTATCCCTTTCGTTGTGTACCACCCCCTCCTTTCTGTTAACCCCACGTACATTTTTAATCCAGTCCCATTGTTGCGGCCTACTGTGCCCTTATTTTGATTTTCTGATAATACTTATTGCTCCATTTTCTTTATCCTCTTAGTTTGATCTTCCTCCTACTAATTCCCAGGATCTTGCTGACACTTGTCCTATGTTATGATTCAAGACTGACAGGCAGGGTAGTTCATTTATATGCTTTATTACATAGAAACACATTGGGATGGATAGTACCAACATAACATATAAATGAATTGATTAACTGACAGACCATTACATACATACATGCATGCTTACATCTCAACAGCTCTCTACAAAATGGCAGTCTGGCTCGCACATGCTCAGTGTTTATACACTTGTGCAAGCCCATGCAAAGCTTCTTAAAGGTCTACATACAAACATACTGATCTACACTTACCTCTGCCTCATGCTTTTTTTTCCTGTTCCCATTCCTACTATATTATGACAATAGCATGGTTTGACAATTATGCTTCTGTCAAATAAATCCCTTCTAAGCCCTCCCCCACCATTATCCTAGCTACGAGCATCCTGTCCTGTATACTTGCTAGTTTTATTGTTTCTAGACAAGGTATAGCTTACTTCCGTTCCTGTGTTCTCCATCCATACATGTACTAATCTGACTATTCCGTACCTTAGGAGCTCCCCAATATGCCTTGGTAGTTCTACCACTCCAGCCACCATATTACTTTCTGCTTGTAAAATCATAGAGGAGTCTTGTCTTCCCTTTTCCAGTATTATTTTATCCTGCCCTGAGTAACTCTCTCTGTTACTTTTCCACTCCTATAAAACTCCTTTACTATCTTCATTAGGACCATAACATGCAGATATGACCACTCCCCTACCATACCTTCCCACCTGCCTAATACCATTTACATTCTTCATTTTCCAGCCTATTGATTCACCCATCATTTTCCCTCTAACAAACATCCCATCACCTCCCTTTTCTTCATGTTCTCTTTGCATTAACACCACCTCTAGCTGCTGAGACTTTCTGTCACCATTTGTGCCATCTCCTCCCTGGAGATCAAAGATACAGTAAAATAGAATGTCTTATTATTCCTTAGTAGAAAAAGAAAAGATAGGTCCTCAGTAGCGTTTATATCATGTTATCGAAAGATGAAAATAGCGAATGCTATTTCATTAGCCCAAAACATCTAAACATGAAAATATTGAACATTCAGAACAGTGAATTTTTTCCCATGGAAAAAATGTGCTGCTCTGAAACACATACACACAACGCAAGCACATCAAACAAACAGCAACCACACACATACACTTAAATTTCTTCATCTAACGCTACACTAAACTAAACATACACTACTATCTACCCACTTACCTTAATCCAAACCCTAAGGTTCGTCACTGTCGAACACTCACCTAACCCGTGCCCTAACCCTAACTCACTTAAACCACCCCTAACCCTAAAGTCTGTTACTATCGCACACACACCTAACCTGCACCCTAACCCTAACTCACTTAACCCACCCCTAACTCCAATGTACAAACAATCGCACACTTACCTGAACCCAACCCGTAACTTTCCACCACAGCGCTAAGAATAGCGAAGCCACAGAAACGGACAACCAAATTCTTTCCCGAGGAAAGAATTCGCTGTTCTGCAGCTTTGCTATTCTTAGTGTTCGCTGAATAGTGTTCGATATCAGAACATTCAAAGTTTTAATACTTCGATGTTCTGATATAGACCCCCTCAGTATTATAGCATGAGGCATTCTCAAAGTCTAGGATATGGAATTTTTAACTGTACTCTTTAAATAAGAAGAGGAGAGTCTGATATATAAAATTGGTTACAATTAATTTCATCTAATGCAAATTTAGTTGAATTATAAATTGTCAAAATTAATCGAATGCACATTCAATTTTCATTAAAAGTGTGTTTTACTGAATTCCATTTCATAAAAAACTGTTGAAGGTATGTTGAAGATCTTGTGATAGTAGAAGATACAACTGATTTTAGTGTGTTTATATCTTGGAAATGCCCATTGGCATATTCTATCTTCATATTTAATAGTCTCTGGACTAGGAGTGATTCAGTGTTTGTGATATTTTCTCTTTTATTTGTCATTGTGAAATCTTGGGGTTAGTACATTTAAATAAGGTGCCTGTGGGCGGTTTCAGGTGGGCTTCAGCAACATCAACACTTTGAAGGCGTATTTGCTGCATTTGACATTTTCTGTAAAATGTGTTTTTGACAAAACTTTTGTTCGATTAATTTTATTCAATGATTTATGATTCATCAAAAAGTGTGTTCACCAAAAAGGACTACATTCATCAAGATTTTGCATGCCATTATGTCATTCAGAGTTGAGAAGGCTTGCGTTTAGATGTGCAGGTAATGCTTCACAGAAAATGAAGTGCGTTAGGATGTATATGTCCTGAGAGATTTCATTTATAGACTGGCCCAAAATACAAATGCTGAAAAGGGTGAGATGAAGTATAAAGACACTGAGATATAATTTTAAGTATTTGTGGAGGACAAAAAGTGCAACATTTTCCATTCCAAGAATTTACTTTTCTGAGTTTTGGATCATGTTTCTTTGATATGCAACTGGAAGTTTTGACTTTGGTGTAAGAATAAGTCTAGGAATTTCAGTGATATAGCAGCTTGTAAAGCGTGTGATGTTGGTTATAGATGACCAGCCAGAGGGTACAGTCCATTGTATGTAACGATTTTGAAGAGCTTACATTTCATGTTGTTTAGCTTTAGGATTAACTTTCCAGTGCATATCCAGTTGGCAACAGTTAGGAAGTCTTGTTGCAGTAGGTTCTTTAAAATAGTGGGTGATTGGCTAGAGCTGTAAATAATGATGTTGTTTGCATAAAGTATAATTGTCAGTAGACAATTGTGTACTGTGAGTATATCTGTTTATAAGAAAAATGTAATGTGGAAAGTATAGAGCCTAGGGGGATTCCTCTATGTCGAGGTGCTGGGGGGAATTGGTGGTTCCTATTTTCACAGCAAATTTGTGGCTGTAAGAAAATTGTGGAACCACTTGTAAGCCCTTAAGCTATTTCATGAGAAAAAAAATAGACATCCTGAGGGGGTGGTGGACAATGAGGACAAAAGCTTTAGTGATCTGAATAAAGATCATCTTTATTGTAAATACTCAAATTAACCATTATGTTTTCTGAAAAGCTCTCAGGAGTAACTGAAATGCATCTACATGTGACACTGATGCTGTAGGTGCAATAATTCCCTATCACAGTCAGCATGAATACTTTGATGTAACAAAAGATGATTAATTTTTTTCCCCAACCACATTGAAACTACTATTGGTAGACTACTGCAACAGTTAAAAGCAGCCTAAGGAATATCACACTTACTTACTTACATGGTAAGAAAGTTCATTGCTATAAATGTACTCATCCCCAGAACTGAATATGCTTTGCCCACCATTGATCATCTTTACTGGTCAAAATATATGCCTCCTTCATATCACAGAAAACAGAATTCTTATATCCACAAGCTTTGC
The DNA here is from genome assembly GCF_019279795.1 of Protopterus annectens. Taxonomy (NCBI): domain Eukaryota; kingdom Metazoa; phylum Chordata; order Ceratodontiformes; family Protopteridae; genus Protopterus; species Protopterus annectens. The sequence goes on from NC_056749.1 coordinate 761,498,626, forward strand.
TATACCCACTGAACATTGTTTTACTATCCAAAGATCTAAATGATTACCTGTTGTCACCAGAGCCATTTACCTACATAACACCCTTATATTTAAGATACTGAAAGAATGTTATAGCCCACCTGTAACTAACTCATTATTGGTTCATAGCACAACGTACTTACGTCTCAATAATAATAATGTAAAACTAAACAGGAAATTATTCACACTAACATCTTGGAAGAGATCCGTTCAGAAACTTAGACCTGCAAGATGGACCCCTCCCCCCGGAATAACTGAAAGTGATGTCATTCTCTTAACAATAAATAAATAAATAAATAAAATAAAAAATATAAAAAATCTTGATATTTTTTCATGTGTGGATTAGTTGTATCATCTTGCAATTTCATAGCTCTGCAAATGCATGCACTACTTATTATGGTACTTTAATAATCCTTATTGAAATTATTTGTATTTCTACTAGGTATTTTTCACAGTTTTAAGTCAAACATGTGCTGCTATGTTAAGAGCATCTTTGTGAAAATATCTTTTAATGTATTTTCAGAAATTGCTTGCACGTCAGACTTACATATTTTTAAGTATCTTGTTCTTGCCACGATTCAGAAGACACCTGCAAATGATCTCTCATTAGCAAAAACACCTTGCTTACAACCAATAAGTCACTGAATGAAAGAACATGTCTTGGCTACAGAAGTAATTTTAAACCAATACCAGCATTTCCTTGCTGCAGTGTTTTTTATACAAACAAAATTCACTTTAATACAAGATCAGTGTGGCATTTGACATTACATGATAATAAATTTCCAACTTTTTGTAATTTAATAGTAATTCCGATCCAGTGTGGACATCTCCTTGTGATCCTTTTTCATAAAATAACATTCATAGTAAAAGAAAAACTGAGTGCCAAAATCCCTTAAGAATCTTTTTCTCTCTCCCAGGACGTGGATCAACATCAAATTCCATTGTATTATGTACTTGCAGGTGAGAGTAGTTTCCATAAAGAAAACAATATTTGTTTTTCTTGATTTAGATTTAATTTTCCCCTGCTTTAGGGCAAGATGACTCTTGAAAAATGAATCAAGATGTTTTACTTCATTAAAATACAGTGTAGAACACTGTAATACACTAAATCTTCCTGGCTCGCTGAAAATAAATCAGGTTACTACTGTTTTACTGAAATTGCCACCAGAAATTCATAGTTCATAAACAGTGCATCAGCAGAATTGTACAGCAGAAAATCTATTTCATGAGAAACTCTGTTTCCACAATGCAGAAATAATTTTTGTTGTATGAAAGTCATAGCATTACCTAATGCAGAGCATGGTGGTCATTGTACCTTTATCAAAAGTAATGAACTTTGAGGTCACTGTACCTTAGTGGAAAGGAGAAAAAACACACATAAGTAAGTATCAGTACAGAATAGCTTATTCAGAAAAATGTAGGGTCAAACTAGCATTTCTGAAGGACACCAAGCTGATGGTTCAGCTGGGGTCGGTCAGCAGCTAATATCAGTCTGCATTATTAGACCATGTCAGTATGTGACCATTGGAATCCATTAGAAACAGGTCTACTAGAGTCCAACCCTTAATGGTGCATGTAGCTCTAAGAAACTGCAGGTACTCTGTGATGATTGCTGCAGAGGCACAGAAAATTTGCAAGGATCCCGGAATAGTAATGATTCGGAGAGAGAGACAACTGTGCCAAGTGCTGTAGAAAACCAATAATGAGGTTACATTTGTAAGCAGTAAAGTCCCTGCTCTAGTCTTTCAAATAAAAATTTTAGAACAGAATGTTGTAAATGAACATTTAAAGGAAATAATCATACCCAGGGCTACATTATGATGTTTTCTTCTTTCCCAATTAGAAATGACACATTAGAATGACATAGTTCTACTATTAGCAAAGAGCTAACACCTGCTGCTCATTTTATCTGTGTGCATAACGTTTATCATTGTGGTAATAAACATGTGAAGTGTAAATGCTTCTTATGCCCTTGAAGTGTATATGAACTGTAAACACACATTCCTGTGAGCAAATCTGATATCAAATAGCAAATACAATAAAATCAGTCCAGAAAACTAAAGAACATAGCATGTTGTGCATTTGAACGGCACTCTACTAAAATTACAGTTATAGCCAAATAACTGGACAGAAAAATGAATCACCATTAATAAATATTTCCCCCTCAGAGGTTATTAAATAGAAAGTATAGACTCAGAGTCATCTCCAATATGGATATGAGGGCGAACAGCCCTCTACACTAAGATTTCTTTTCCCAGATTTTCTTTTCTTTCTGATTTTCTTTTGGCATATAGGTATACATAAAATATATAGATTAGATATAGAAACAGATATATTTTTATATCTACCAACTGCACACACACACACACACACACACACACACACATGTATATATATATATATATATATATATATATATATATATATATATATATATATATATATATATATATATATATGGTTTTACTTTGTTTTGTGAATCTCATTTCACTGAATTTCATTTCACCCCGACCACATCGTTGAAAACACAAATTACTGAAAACTCATTTCACTGAATCGAACTTAGTATATATGGCACTGTGCAGAGTACTGTAAGGCAAGTAAAAGTTATATGTACTTTTCCCCACTGCAGTGTGATTATGGAGTTAGTAGATATAGTTTGGGGGTGTGTGGGGGGGCATAGCCCCACACCTTGTTTGTTTTATATTGTATTTTACCAAAAACTTCAAAACAATTCATTTTAAACAGTAGACATGCATAGTTACAACACCAATGACTAACTCTCTCCAAAAGACAATACGTACTCAACCTAAGTGGGGGGCTATGCCCCACACCCCCTAACTATATATACTAACTCCAGGATCGCACTGCAATAGGAAAAGGCATATAACTTTTACTTGCCTTACAGTACTGTACAAAGTGCCATATATTCTAACTGTAGTTCAGTGAAATGAGTTTTCAGTAATTTGAGTTTTCAGCGAAGTGATCGGAGTGAAATGAAATTCAGTGAAATGAGATTCAACGAAACAAAGTAGATCCATATATATATATATATATATATATATATATATATCTATATAGATATATGTGTGTGTGTGTGTGTGTGTGTGTGTGTGTGTGTGTGTGTGTGTGTGTGTGTGTGTGTGTGTATATATATATATATATATATATATATATATATATATATACCTCCTTAGAAAACAAAAATGTAAAAAAATTAAGGGTAATGCTGCTCAACGCCAGAAGTCTAAATCTCAAGATGCAGGCTCTCGAAGCACTCCTCAGTATGGAGAACATCGATGTCTGTGCTGTAACCGAAACCTGGTTTAAGGCTCCTGAGAGCACCCCAGCACTACCAGGCTTTACCTCGTATCATGCTTTTCGGCCACAAAACCCGGGCCGAACCACAAAGGGAGGGGGAGTGTCCATATTCATCAAGGATACCCACACCTCCAGGTTAGTGGCAACTCATGAAGCATCGGATACCATCCAGGTGCAGCTAACCATAGGCAAAACTGCTATACAACTGGTTGCATGTAACAGACCACCCTCCCATTCTCAAGAACCCCACTCAGCCTTCCTGAAGACATTGGAAGATATGAATATCTCACCAAATACCATCATATTGGGAGATTTCAACTACCCTAACATAGACTGGGTGCACTATTCTAGCCCTAACACCCTAGCCCAAAGGTTCCTGGAATTCATAAACTCAAATGCAATGGGACAGCTAGTCACCTCTCCCACAAGGGGGGATAATATACTAGACCTGATCATCACAAACATGGGGACAAAATGCTCCACACCGGAAGTATTCCCCTCACTGGTGAGATCTGACCACAAACTAATCACCCTGGATATACATTTACCACCTCCACCCCCAGCACAAAAGACTACAGTGAGAAACTTCTCAAAAGCTGACTTTACACTTCTCAAGACTGAGATGGTATCATTTAAGCCCACAGGGCCAATGGAAACCACATCCCACAATGCTGAATCCTACACAAATGCTTTCTACGGACATCTCCAAGAATGCATGGATCGTGCAATCCCAAATAAAACCAAGACCCTCTCCACCAAAGGAAAGCGTCCTGTCTGGTGGACCCCAGCCATAAACAAATTGTATAACAAAAGAAGGAAGTTACTGCACGTCAGAGCAAAATCCCATAAAGGGAAGACATCTCTGATCAACATTAGCAGAAAACTACGTTCTCTCATAAAAACATCCAAGGCCAACTTTGAGAGAAAAATCGCCAAGGACACTAAAGATAACCACAAGGCATTCTTCAGTTATGTTAGAAACCTGGGCGGAAACCCTCAGATATGCTCAGAGTTAGTACACAACGACAAAAAAATTTACCGAACCCACAGATATTTCCAACATTCTGGCAGACAGGTTCAGTGCAAATTTCTCCCCTCCCTCACCTCCAAAAGAAGAAATACTCATCCCAGCTGAATTTAACCTCCCTGTCATCTCTGATGTTCAGGTGAGAACCGCCCTCAGCAAAGCAAAAAACACAGCATCTATGGGACCTGATGGTATCCCCGGCTGCGTGATACGTGAACTCCAAGAGGAGTTAAACCTGCATATAAAAATGTTATTTAACCTTAGCCTTACTACAGGATATGTACCTGAACACTGGCGTACAGCAACAGTGGTCCCACTCCACATGGGAGGCTCCACTACAGACCCTGGGAACTACCGCCCCATAAGCTTGACCAGCCTGATTTGCAAAGCTATGGAAAGAATTATTATGGAACTTATAAACAACGACATTGGGGACCTACAGACACTTGATCCCACCCAGTTCGGCTTTGTAAAGGGCAGATCCTGCTCTTTGAACCTGGTTGACTTTTTCAAAACAGTCACTAGAGCCATTGATGAGGGCAAGGCAGTCCATACAGCCTACCTGGACTTGGCTAAAGCCTTTGACACAATACCCCACTCGGGGATCATAAATAAGCTAAACAGCTTAAATGTAAATCCATATGTCACAAGATGGGTTGCAAACTGGCTAAAGAACAGAACCCATAAAGTCAAGATTGCAGGAACCATGTCAGACTCAAAGCCAGTCACAAGTGGTGTCCCACAGGGCTCTGTCCTGGGACCCCTCTTGTTCTGCATTTACTTCTCAGATGTGAAAGCAAACATGGGAGGGTTGTGGCTGACAAAGTTCGCAGATGACTTCAAACTAGGCGCCATAGTCGATACACCAGCTGACACATACATCCTACAGAAAGACCTCACCAAAATGGACAACTGGTGCCGGAATCATGGCCTTAAACTGAATACTAAGAAATGTATTGTCATCCTCTTTGGGAAAAACAAAGTACCCACAAATTATCACATAGACAGTAACCCACTGAGTACCAAAAAAGTAATCAGAGACCTGGGGACCCAAGTTGATAGTGACCTCTCATTTGACACCCACGTTGCCAAAGTGGTTAGAAAGACTTTCTACCTTGCCCACCTTATCATGAAGGGGTTCACATCCAGATCAAAGAAGGTCATCGTGCCCCTGTACTCCTCCCTTATGAGGCCCATGATTGAGTACAATGTCCCATTTGGTATGTACCTCAACCGGCACTTACAACAGATGGAGAGACCCCAGAAGTACCTCAGCAAGAGGATCAAGGGTCTCCAATATATGTCATATGCTGCCAGGCTAAAGAAACTCCAGCTCTATTCAGTAACATACCGCCTGCTCAGAGGTGATCTGTGCCTGACGTACAAGGCCATGTCCAACCAGGAATTGATGGACATGCTCCACTTCAAAAAATCCAAATTCATAAGAACCACGAGAGACAAAGATTTGAACCTCAGTACAAACATGAATAGAACATGCTGGAGGGACAGATTCATAACTCAGAGGCTTCCCATACTCTGGAACAAAATCCCAGTCCATGCTAGGCAGAGCCCCTCACTGACTCTCTTCAAGAGAAATCTTGACGAATGGATGGGAGATCATAGGTTTACCCTGGGGGTCACCCCTGTGTCACTACTAGACAAAGGCACAGTATTCTAAATTTATTCTATACACCTTAGTACCACTACATGGGGTGGCGAAAGCCACATCTCTAGGGCTAGGCTTGCAAATGCCCCAGGGCAGATAGCCTAGTACTAAACTATGAAACTATATATATGGGTCTAGGACAGTCTACCGAAAGACTGTTTCAATGAAAGTGAAACGGGCTGTCACAGTTTCGCGAAAGCACTTTTTAACGAAAAAAGTGTTTTCGCGAAACTTTCGTAAAAGTACAGGGAATGGGGGGAAGTGGTAGTGGGCGAGATCGGACTGCAGTGGGGATAAGGGAATATTCCCTTTTCCCCACTGTAGTGCGATCTCTGAGTGAGAATATAAAAGTAGAGGGGTGTGGGGGCAGAGCCCCCCACATGGGAAGTGCAGGAGGGCAAAGCCCCCATGCATAAACATGGTGTGTTTTTTTTGTTGTTGTTGTGTGTGTGTGTGTGTGTGTGTGTGTGTGTGTGTGTGTGTGTGTGTGTGTGTGTGTTTTACCTTCCGTTTACCAAAACTGCTTATTCGGTGAAAGCAGTTTCGGTAAACAGTGTTCGGTAGGGTTGGATTCAGACAGTTGGTCTTTTGATCAACTGTCCTAGATTCATATATATATATATATATATATATATATATATATATATATATATATGGATTCACTTTATAATTTTGAAATACTGAAATACCAAATTTCAGTATTTAGAAATCATAAAGTCGAACACTCATAATCCCGACAGCACACAATCACGAACACATACAAACCATACACCACACAACACATACATCGTCCAACCCACACTACAACAAACAAAACACACACAAACACAAAAACACAAACAAACAAACCTATGCCCCCCACACCCCCCCACTTATATATATATATATATACTAACTCCGAGATCGCACAGACACACAAAGGAAACACACACCCAAACATTTCACAGTCCCTAGCACACACACAAACGTCACACATATACATACATCCACACATTCAGACACACTCAAACTCCCACACATAACCCTTACAAAACACCCACTTACCTTCAATTGCACCTACATCTATACACGATACACTCCCAACACTGCACGTCATGTACCGTAAGCCATAACCGCGAATTTGAGATATTCAAATTCGCGATTATGCACTTTTGCGGTTTTCAGTTTTTGACTTTATGATTTCGAAATACTGAAATTCTGTATTTCCGTATTTCAAAATTATAAAGTGAACCCATATAGATACAGATATATATATATATATATATATATATATATATATATATATATATATATCTATATATATATATATATATATATATATATATATATATACACACACACACACACACACACACACACACACACACACACACACACACACACACACACACACACACATAAATATTTTATATCTCCCAACTGCATCGTACCTTTACCCAAATATCTTTTTAACTCACCAGTGGTGGCTGGCGACTTCAAATCAAAGGGGGGCTGCAGGAGACAGCTGAATGTGTGGGGCCAATGGGAAGGGGTGTGGCCAAGAGAAAGGGGTGGGGCTATGCTCAAAACCACAAAACCTGGGACTTTAATTAAATACACTGCCCTGGGTGCCAAACCGTCATTATAAGTCTCCAATCAAGACAAAATGAAGTATAGAAGAAAAAAAATATTTTAATGCATTGGCTACATGATAGCTTGCTTAATATCTAGATGAAAACAAAAAGGTTGTGAGGCATGAAAAAATTAATTTCTTTTTAAATACATTACTGGAATGCCAGTCAAAATTAAGTATAAAAACACAAGCAGCATTCAACTCAAACCACTTCTCCTTGCACTGCAGTTCTAATTATAATTTATTTTCAGCTTTATAAAATTATAATTTATATTCAGCTTTATAAAAGTATCATGTTACATGATGAATGTAGCAATCTCTGTGATACCCCCACTTGTAAAAATATTTTTTAACCAAAAAGATCTGCTGCCTGACAACTATCTACTTTTCTCACTGGGAAAACATGATCAAAGTAAAAAAAAATGAACAGCAAATAAGAAACAGGCTTAAGATAAATTGCTTAAAGCATTACTGCACAGGTTATGGACAACACATGATAGATTAGTATTTTGTTTAGTTTATGGGTAAAGCCTGCAAAGATGACTGCAAGTCTCCAAAAATGTAATGAGCATCAGAAAATACTGTAATCCTGTCCTTTATTACAAATACTGTCATATGCATTTCAATATCTAAGGCTTATTCGTTATCTAGTTATGTAAATATTCTCTGCATGGCAACAACAAAAAAAGCTTTCAATGTTGGTAATTCTTTAACAGTATGTTTATTAAAGCTTACTTGCATGTTACAGTCTTAGACAAGCTTACCTGATGGTCATTAAAGCATTGCTACTTAAACACAAAGCAACAACAGGCACTGCAACAACATGCATTTTCTGAATGAGAAGAAGCATAAATCAACCATATAAAAACATGACAGAAAACCAGAACATTCTGCAAAATTAAGGACAGATGAAAAGTCACTGTAGTACTTGTGTCTACCTTGGATGGGGGGATACTCTGCACACTTACACTGCTTAACTGCTCCTGGCCTTGCTTGGACACATCCGGAGTCACTACGTGGGGGAGTGGGGTACAACAAGTATGTCACAATTTGAAATGTCTCTGGCTGACAGTGATGGACCTAACACATTTGTCGTACCTCTCAGCCTCAGAACAATAAAATCTGGACAAAGCCATAAACAGAAGTGGGACAAAGGCCCAACAATAAGAACACATTTTAAATATTGCTCTTATAAACTTAGAAAGATAATAGAATAGTAGGTCTTGCATTAGTATGAATTTTCTGAAGGGTATGGAATCTGAATCTCAAATGTCTGTCATTATTTTGTAACTTCAAGCTTTAATAATTTTCGACTAATTTGCCAGAAAACCACATTTTTATGAAAAATGGACCAAAATGTGATGTAAAAATATAAAATAGCCACACAATACAGCTGGGAACCTGTCAAAGAAGGGACACTTTTTTAATATTAGTACTGTTAACTTGAGCAGCTGACAAAATAAGAAAATCTACATGCATTTCTGAAATTAAAAGTAATCTATAACTCTGATCATTACAATTATTTATTAATTGTAAACTCTCTATGTTTTCTTCTAAATTTGCCATTTTGCAGAGGGATTATTAGGGATGGAGCAACATTTTGAGCCAAAATTGGGGACAGCTGACAGGTTTGGATATACCAAATTCTATAAAACAATTTATTTGCATGTACCTCTCAATCTCTTAATGCAGGAAATCTGGGCAAGACCAAATATATTGGGGGAACATACAAACAGTACTAAAAATTGCTCTTGTATAAACTTAGACAGTTGTCAGAATAACAAGTTTTATTTTAGCATACAATTTTCTGAAGAGTATGAAGTCTGAAACTCAGTGTCTGATATTATTTAGTGACTTCATTTATAAATGATTTACCAGAAAACAACACATTTCATGAGGAACAAACCAAAAATAAGAAGCAAAAATCTATTCATTCTGCAAACATCAGGACAGTTAAGAGTATAGTTTAGCCGTGACTGTCTGAGTTTGCTGCCCCCACCTCACAATATCATGGTCGAATGGGGCCTCCCCCCTGCACCTATTCCAATGTTCCATTACTTGGCTATGTTGTCCCATTTACCATAAACACTGTAATGTGCATACTGCTTTATATATATCTACAATTGGATTTCATTTAAAAGTTTTATTTTACATTTACAGCACAAACACTAATAGACATCTGCTAAACAAAGCAATGCAGTTTCACAATGAAAATAGACTTATCATTAAAATGTATCTGCCCTTGAAACTCACGTTCATTGAAACAGCATTGAAACCCACATTCAAAGAAAATTCATCTAGCCAGTGGCAGATAAAGATTAACCTTGGGCTTTTTTTCAAATCATAGGTCCCTTGTACAGGAAACATACATATGTTCTTTGACACACCTTCCTGATTGTATTAAATTATATTCCATGTATAGTACAATACAGTTGTTAAAGGGCGTTTTAAATGTATTGTTTTGAACATTTTTCCAGTAGACAATGAAAGAAAATGCATGCACCAATAATGACAAAACTGCCCAGTTCAGAACATTTCCATCATAAAAGTCTACTGAAACATTTACAATCCACCGGTATCAGTAAATATGCACAATCTCTGCAGAAGTAAGTCATCTAAATAATTCCACATTAAAGAGATCTGTAACTATTGAAAAGGTTGTTGTTAGCAAACAACTTTGTATTTCCTTGTTTCATCTACAAATGAAGTGCCTATTGCTCTTGAGGAATAAATTGCCTATGTTATATTAAAAAAAAATGATAAGCTAGTAATGTTGCAATAGAGAATGGATGGAAAACTAATAACAGGTTCATCGTTACTAGGTATCTCCACCAAAGAGGACACTCTCAAGACTGCAGCATCCACCCCCTTTAGAACAACAACACAGTACTGTATCAGTAATGAATGTATATACTATTGTAGTAGAACCCACAGCCTTCTGCATCAAAAGCAAGTACACTACCTGTTATGCTATTAGCAATTAAAGTAGAATCAGCATAAGCAGCACTGAACTTCTCTTCAAGCTCTCAGCTCCTTGTAACATTCACTCGATACTCAGCTGTATGTCTTAACTTTGAAGCACAAGAAATCTGGAAAAAGACAAAATTTATTGGGGGGGGTTGGGGGGGGCAAAAGCTCAAAAACTAGGGATACATTTTAAACATTGCTTGTATAATCTTGGAAAGTTGCTAGAATAAAATGCTGTGTTATCACTGTGCATTTCACTACCAAGTCTTGAACATAGAACCCTGTGCCCTACCGTCAGAGCAACATACCACTATGCCAAATCAGCTGTTTCTTGAATGACAGGTAGACTGAAATTTAAATGGCTATCATTTAGTGAATTCAGTTCTCACCATCGCTCTCAACCTCTTAGAACAAAACATCTAGGCATGGAAAAAAACAACCCTTGTATAAACATACAATACATTTGTGACAGCAGAAACATTTACAGTTCACAATCAAGAATGCAAGATTATATAATACATACCACAGAGATCGTTAAACAACTGTAGCAGTAATGCATGTGGAGAAAGGGTACATTTGTAGGAGAAAATGCATACATACAATGTCTTAGGACTAACATCAGAAATACAGAATGGAAAATGCAGTGAGTAGCAGAGTAGGAGAAGTATGGTAGGTAAGTGATTCTATATATATACTGCTTGCAAAATTGTGTCTGCTTACTAATAAATGTACCATTGTTATTTGTATACTGTACATTGTTTAGTTACATTGACATGTAACTCATGGTGAGTCTGCAACTGGTCATTATTTTATTAGTGTCCTATATCAATAAACAAATTTAAATAAATCTCTCTCTCTCTCTATATATATATATATATATATATATATATATATATGTATGTATGTATATATAGATACATATATATATAAATATAGAAAGAAATAAAGAGATAGACAGATATAGAGAGATAACAGTGTTTAACTACTGATTGCTTGTTAGATATTGATAAAGCTATATCTTTATTTCTTAATGGCACATTGTTGTAATTGCAAACAGCCTATATTTAGCATCACTATAGAAAATGATATGATTTGAAATACTCTGTTAATTTTATTTTGTTTTTAATTCCATTAATTGCTGTCAACTACTGACAGCTTTGTTAGAAACTATAAAGCCATGTGTATGCAGTGACAATAAAACACAGTGGCAACAGATCTGATGTCTGAAACAAATGCAGGCATGGTGCAGAAGGCTGACCTGATCCTTGGCTTTGAACTGAACAACTGTGTTTCATGGGATTATTTTTCATTTTTTTAATTGAAAGGCAATGAGCTGTGCAGTGTGTGTAGCAAATGGAATGCACCACTCAGCATCTTAGATTTCTTTCATGAACTGGTGGTGAATCATCTGCATTACGAATTGTCCATTCTACATTATGCACAAGTAAGCAACCTCTCTTTTGGAGCCAGATTCTGTAAACATCTCAGTGACCAATGATACAAGTAAATTTACTAAAAACAGTAGAAATGAGGAAGTGCTTTCATCTTCAGCATAATCACTTTGGACTTGAGACTTCATCAGAGTCATCTTTTTCACTGAAGATTGTATTTAATTTATCTGACCATTCCAAGTGTTTGCTCCCAAGATGCCTGGATGGGTCTTTACAAAGTAAAAATAATTTGATCAAATCATAATTGTGAAGGGATAACATACGATAGCATTCAGGAATGATGGTGCCACACTGAAATCTGTTATATATAGTTACCTGATATTCAAATGAAAGAACAGAGAACCTATTGCACATGCAGAAAACCAAGCAGTCATGTCCTGAAGGAAGGAAGTGATAAAGCTGGGTATACAACAGCAAGTGGTCATCTCAAATTTTACATATACTAAGAACCATTCAAGGTGCTTACATCAACACTCACTAATGTATTTTTTTCATGCTTTACCTCTTGAACAAAAATTAGATATGAGCAGTATTTAATAACCACGTTCTCTTGTTGTCTATTGTCCCATATCCATCGAGGTCAACTTTAGGTTTGGACAGGCTGAGATACCAATCAGTTAAAGTCAATGATCAACTGAAAGGTGATAAAATACAAGCTAGCATAATAAGATAGTTCACTGAAGTTAGAATTAAAAGAAATAGTAATCAGGTTTCACGTCCTAATGTTATCAGAGAATACACTGCAGCAGATATTTCCCTAAATCTATTAAGCAAGTCTCACAGCCTAATGATATCAGAGAGCACACTGCAGCTGAATAATGTAATGTCATGGTTGCAGATACCGAAATGATGAATTCATGTGCATTCATTTGTTAAACAACATTAATCATTCGTTTTGGGAGGGGAGAAAGCGTAGGAAAGGAGATAAATGATTTTGAATGTTAATTACTAGTGTCTAGTGCTGTAGTGGGGTACAGAACAAAGCGCATATACATTGTCTTCTCTTTTGAACATATTGGCAGATCACAGGGGTAGCACAGAACATGCAATGTTGCTTCTTGAATCTAGGTCCAGAATCTGATCTCATATTACATGGTAGATTAGGTTTATTTGATATTAATGGTACAAACCTTTTGGGGATAAGTTAAGACTGTGCTTTGCTGCATCTAATATATCTACAAAGTATTTAATTATGAAATGCCCGCGGGTGCTGATTAACTTATGCTCATGATGTATTTTTCATGCTGCCTCATACCCATGCATGCTGCTTTTCTATTATCCTGCTTGTGTCATTATATACGTAAGTCTTATGACTCCATTTTGTATACATTAACATCCTGGATTACTCCATAACATTAATCACAAGGAACACCTAACAGTGATATCATTATTATACAAGAGCTCATTCTGAAGCCTGTGTTCAAATGTATATATAACTTTTTTTTAACTACAAAATTCATTAAACTGTAAAAGAATGCTTTCAGAGGGAGGTTTGGAAAGTAAAGAGTGCAGAAAGTATGCTAAGGCAATGAAAGTTGTGATGTGCACATCAGTAAAATGTTGAAAGGGGCAGTACAGTGGCATCTACATATTTCTTTAAGATGAATTTCTTAAGAAGTACAAAGCAGTAGAAATAAATGTGATTCACTAGACATAACTATGAAATATTAAAGTAGCTGATGCACAGTAAAGTCATAATTTGTAGTGGGAATTAGTCCCCAGAGTAGGGGCTGCACAAACACTCCCCCAAGTGCCATCTTTCTATACACACAAACACACATGCATACACACACGTATATATACATAAACATGCATATGTATACATATATATATATATATATATATATATATATATATATATATATATATAGATAGATAAATAGATATGTGTGTGTGGGTGTGTGCATGTACACATACTAAATCTGCAATCACTGTGCATTGGAGAAAAGAGAATTCTCTCTGATACAGCAGTCCCAGATATTATATATTTTTCCTTAATCACAATTATATTTCCACAGATTACACTGGCAGTCCTTAGACTTACAATGGGGCCCCCTTTAATTTGTAGATTTATGGATTTCTGAAAGTTTTCTCAGGAATTACTGAAGGTGGCTAAATATTTAGATATACAACTTTGATCATATGAACCTTAATATATAAATTGATCTAAAGAGTTTTCAGATGTGGTACCAGCTTAGAGATATGCTGGGACAACATAAAGGCAGAAGTTTCAGGCCATCCAGTTTTCAGACCAGCATGAAGTAGTGGGTAAAAGATAAAAAAATGAGAGAAACACAGTGACCTGTGAATATCAAATTAGAGATTGAAGGCTATCGATGAATAAGCCAGACATGTCTTTTATGCTGCCATAAATGTTCTAGAAGGATATATGCAATAATGGTGTCTTAATAGTCCTGCAGTAACGTATTTTAGTGTAGAACACAAAATAAAATTTATACCAGCAAACATAAAAACTTACTTAATATACAGTATTTTTATTTAGATTTAGTTCTGTATATATAATGTTAAGTAATAGTGACTTGATCACTCATTTGATTTTATAAAACAATGGCAAAATATAGAAGCTTCATCTAGAAGATGTCCTGTTCATTTATGTGGTTTATAAATGGGAGTGATTAGGTTAAGCCTATTGTAAAATTCACTTTTATTTTACATATAGGATATAATTTCAATCCTTAAGTATTTATCAACATAAGCATTCAAAAATGTGATATTTGTTAGTGACTTTAACCTGACAAAATTATTTTCTAATTTAATCCATTTCTTCCACTTTCTTTGTGTAATCAGATGTACTCAGTGAGGAGTGATTACGATATTGAAATGAATGTTTTCTAACATCTTGCAAGCACTGAATTAACAGATCTAGTTGCCATTAGCTCAGAGAATTAGTGCCTTGGGTGCAAGTGGGCGTTGTTTTGTATTACTGACGAGAAATACTTCTGAATCTAATAGCAGCTTGGCAAGCTGAGCAATGTAAGTAATTTTCCTTGTAGTATGTCAGGCCATTTCTTCCTCTTATGTGAATCTAGAATGTAGGCCCATCAGCTTGTAATGAGGGTTTGTGGTTATCAGATGTTTTTACTGTGTACCAAGGGAGCAGGAAGGGGACATTTTAAAAGTGAAGCACACAATTCAAAGAATCAGAAATGAGCACAGTGCATTGGATGGCAACAGGAGATGCCGTTGTGACAGATGTTGTTAAGAATTCCGAAACCCTGAAGAAAAGACAAATTGTATTAAGATATTAGTTTTCTGTAGCATGGCTTACTGTTTCTTGAAACCCCCATTAGTGGCATTTGTCAGGCTAGAGTTGTTCTGCGATATTATGAGGCTGAGTCATTTTGTGACTTGCGTGAAATACATACTACATTAAAGGATAAAAGGAAAGGTACCCCAACATTTATTGCAAAATGTTTCTGTTAAGAGGTAAAATAAGCATTATATGGAATCTGATGCAAAATTAAAAAAAAAACAGTAAATGGGTCATACTAAGCACAGTGCATCAGAGAAACAATGAGTATGCTATACCAGAATGAAAAGGTAGAGTGCAACATTTTTTTCTGGCAATCCAAGCATAATTAGTATTGATACCTATAAGCAAAGTCTTCCAAATGTATTTAAACAGTCATAATACTATACCTTCAACTCTGCAGCTTGTGTACTATTCCAGTAAATAATTTCCTGCCACTACTTTGGCTATGTGCAGGCAGTCAAACTCAAATACAAATTCATATGTTTAATATGGACATTTTGGAATAAATCTTGTACAAATATATAAAATTGATTTTACTTTTAGACAGGGATCCAGTTAGTAAATTAAATTAAGATAAAAATATTTTTTTCTGACAAATGTTATACTTATGTATTAGAGAATATACATTACATAAAACTGAAATAATTTCTAGAAATAAAAGCAAGTGAGCACTAGTAGCTTACCTAGAATACAAAAGTACACTATAATTCAAGAGAAACTCATACCATGTACTAAAAATAAGCTGCTGTCCTACTAAGCAAATATACTGTAAGAGAAGCAGCAGACATTGATGTACATATCCTATTCTCAACATGTCTACATATTTTGCTCATCTGTTGGCAAATGTTAGTATGTATGCTTATATCCATATGTCTATGTGGTATCTTTTTATGTTTCATTCTTTTTTTCTGTATGTCCTGCTCCCTCTGTCAGTTAGATTATTGTGTATTTACATTTGCATGTGTGTATGTATGCACCTACCTGCCTACCTACTATTTTGACAGGGCCTACTACAATTACTTGTGTGATAGTGGTTTGTGACACACTTCCTTGCTGCCACTTGCTTAAAAAGAAAATGCTCTAACTCCCACTAGCTTAACCCTGCTTACCCTGTGAAACTGTGTATCTATCCCTACAAGAGCCCAAACTCTAACCGTATAACTCCCACGCAATTCCTAACCCAAGTCCTCACTGCCTATCGTTAAAACTCTACTCTTTCCCCAAATTATTCCCTAAACCTAACACTCCACTCCACATTTCTAACACTAACCACTCCCTAAACCAAAAACTCCATCACACTGCCCAACCCTAAGTTCCCTATTCGGTCGCTAAACCTAAAACTCCAATTCAATCTCTAAACCTAAATTCAATGTTTACTGCCTAAACCTAAACTCCACTCCTGCTTCCTAACACAAACGCCCAACTATGTCTCTAAATCTATATTTCCTTTCTGGTCACTACTTTAATCTATCTTCCCATCCCCTCCCAATGCCACCTCATGGCTATGACAAGAACCTCACTTGAATGTGAATACTGTGTTCAAATAGGGTGTGGCAGCTTCTTGCATGGACTCATATTCAGAGTTAAGCATAAGCAGCAACTTGTATGAGCTACTGGACACACAAGTAAGTGTCTTTGAAGCAGTGGTTTTCCAGTGCTTGTGGTAGAACCATATATCTATCTACCTATCTATCTCTCTGCTTATCTATCATCTATCTATCTAGCTATCTATCTATCTGTCCATCTAACTACCCATCTATCTGTTTATCTATTGATATGTCTGTCTGTCCATCTAGCTAGCTTTCTAACTACCTATCTATATACCTGTCTTCTATATATCTATTGATTGATCTATCCATCCATCTGTTTATCTATCGATCTATGTATCTATCTACCTATCTTTCTATTTATCTATTTATCTAATTGATACATCCATCCATCTGCCTGTCTGTCTATCTATCTTTCTATCTATCTATCTAATTGAGATATCCATCCGTCTATTTATCTTTCTATCCATGAATCTCTTGTCCATCTGTATGCCTGTCTGCCCATTATACCTCTCAACACAAGAAATCTAGGCAAAGACAGAAATAATGAGGGAAATGACCCAAAAATAGAAACATATTTTGAATATTGCTCTTATAAACATAGAAAGTTGCTAAAATAACATGTTTTAATAATTATGTATTTTCTGAAGTAAATGACATCTGAAGCTCAACTGTCTGTCATTATTTATTATTATTTAGTGACTTCAATCCTCCATGATTTGCCAGAAAAATCACAATTTTTTACAAGGAACAGACCAAAAGTATAAGGCAAAAATCTGGCCATTCTGCAAAAATCTGGACAGTTGAGAGGTCTGCAAATCTAGCAGTCTGTAAGTTTAAATCTCTATCATCACTTCATCAATCAAATTATCTAGCCATCTATCTATTTCTATATCTACTGTTCTATCTAACCGTTCACTCTTTAAACATGTATGAATATATATATATATATATATATATATATATATATATATATATGTGTGTGTGTCTAGATTTATGTCTTCCTAGCTGACTGTTTGTTTACATAATTTTAATAACTTGCACAGACACTGAATAATGCATTTTGTTTATTATCTACATTATTATATTATCTACATTGTTAACCAAATCACTTCACAAGAGAGAATTTGTGCCAGAATATTTAACTCAAGGTTATTTGCAATGAAGCCATGTAACTAAAATATCTGTTGCCACATTGTGATGCATTTGCTAACTGAAACACAAAAGTTGTTTGAGGTGCAGTCAAGATGTAAGGCAAACACAGTATTTACTTTCCAAAGTTCTGTTGCTTTCTGTGCTATGGAGAAGTTACTGCTTTAACTACAGCTGTTTTTCTTGTGTGTGTGTGTGTGTGTGTGTGTGTGTGTGTGTGTGTGTGTGTGTGTGTGTGTGTGTGTGTGTGTGCATGCAAGCATGCATGTAATGTGTGTATTCATGTTCACTTGTGATGTGATGCATGAGTATGCCTGTGTGTGTGTGATGTGTATGTATATGTCAGCATGTTTGTGTGTTTCTGTCTGTCTCTGCGTTGTGGTATCAAACAATACAACAGAGGAACTAAAGAAATAAACAGAAAGAAAGGCAAAATACACAGTGTGTGACATGAGTTCTTTTACAGACATATGGTGATTTAATACAGTTTCCTTCTGCTTAGATTCAGAAGAGAAAATCTTCAGCAGGTTAACTGATATTCTGCCAGCTCGTCTTTCTTTTGTTGTATCATAATTGTTAGAACCAATGTTTCAGGCACATATTCCCTCATGCATCAAGAAGGCGACTTATCTGATTATCAGGGCCTTAGCCCTCCATTTTATACACTGCATTGATAGGATGATTGCTTGTTAACAACACTCTCTGTGGCAACCTTTTTAGCCAAGGCAAAATAGTGTACTTGCCTATATTAAAGGTAATCCAACATTTACACCATATTTTCAAAACATCATATGTGCAACAATATTATTTTCACAACTTTCACTATTTGCAATACTTTGATTGTACAATAAATGTTATTTGCATAATTTTAGACATTCTAGAACAAGAACCACCAGAATATGTTGCATTGCCTACCACCCCCAGATTGAAGCCCATTATTTTAGACCCAGTAGATGAACTCTAAGGCTTAAACTGGCCATCTGCATTGTAGAAGGCCAAGCCTCAGCAATATTTTAAAGTACACCTGAAAGGTTGCAAGAAAAGTGCCCACAGTCAAAGTGTACCATCCCCATTTTGGTTCTTGCTCAGTCACATTAGGGTGCATAGTCTGTGACCAATATAAGGTCTCAGGCAGGTAAATAATATTTTAGAGATGAGGGGGCCCACTTGATTGATAAACGTTCCCTCTCAGTAATGGAGTACTTGGTCTTTTTTCTACTTAAATTAGAACCTAGAATGCATTCATGGTAGTCTTCACCTTAAAAGACCTGTGAAACCATTGCCAATACCTACAAACACTGCTACGTAACTATAAACTACAAAATGTCTACTGAAGTCCAGGGATAATATAAGTTCTGAATGCAATGTTCCCTTCAGCTACTTAAATTCATTGTCCGCTCTAAATTCTATACCTTTCAACTTCAGAACATCAATAATCATAGCAAGTCTTTAGAAATCATAACAAATGGCCCAAAACTGGACACCCTTCCTTAATACAAAGATAAGGTTGAATGCATGAATGAATGAATGAATGAATGAATGATCAGATTTATACAAACTCCTTCCTATAGGTTAATAGGTTCATAGGTAGGTGCTAGGCTATCGGCCCAAGGGCCTATGTAAGCCTAGCCAACAAGGTTCCCTGGCTTTTGTCACCCAAGAAGGGTATTTTCCTGTGCCCCTGTCGAGCAGAGCCTCAGAAGTGATCTTCAGGGTGAATTTCCTAATTCCCCTCCACTCATCAAGATTTTTCTTGAAGAGTGCTAATGAGGAACTCTGCTTGACATAGATAGGTAGCTTGTTCCAGAGTATGGGAAGTCTTTGGGACAGGAATCTATCCCTCCAGCATGTTCTATTTATTGTGGTAACAAGGTTTAGGTCCATGGAGCGTGTATCTTGGAGGGACTGAGATTTCTTTAGTTGTAGCATGTCCAACATGTCTGGGTTTGCCATAGCTTTGTATGTCAGGCAGAGATCACCTCAGAGTAGGCGATATACTATGGAGTAAAGCTGGAGTTTTTTGAGATGGCCAGTGTAGGGTATCTGTTTGAGGCCTGTAATACTCTTTGCGAGCTACTTCTGTGGCCTTTCCAGCTGTTGCAGATGTCTTGTAAGGTACATTCCAAAAGGGGCATTATACTCAATAATGGGTCTAATGACAGCCTAGTAGAGGGATACAATGACCTCTTTTTTCCTGGATGAGAACCCTTTCATGATGAGGTGTGTCATGTAGAAGGATTTCCTGACAACTGTGGTGATGTGATTATCAAAGGAGAGACTACTGTCCACCTGAGTCCAAGGGTCTCTTATCACACCTTTGGCGTTGAATGGACTGCCACTTATGTAGTAGTTCATGAGTACAGAGTTTTTACCAAAGGGGATGACAATGCACTTTTTGGCATTTAGCTTGAGGCTATGGCTCTGACACCAGGCATCTGTCTCAGTGAGGCCCTTCTGTAGGATGTCCACATCATTTAGGGACTCGACTATGGCACCTAGTTTGCAGTTGTCTGCAAACTTTATCAGCCAGAGGCCCTCTATGTTGCCCTTACTTCAGAGAAGTAGATACCAAACAGGAGAGGACCCAGGACTGAACCCTG
This sequence comes from Protopterus annectens, assembly GCF_019279795.1. Classification (NCBI taxonomy): domain Eukaryota; kingdom Metazoa; phylum Chordata; order Ceratodontiformes; family Protopteridae; genus Protopterus; species Protopterus annectens. The sequence continues at coordinate 761,519,261 of NC_056749.1, forward strand.
TGGTACTCCACTTGTCACTGGTTTGAAGTCAGATTTGGAGTCTGCAACTTTTGCAATGTGGGTTCTGTCAGTGAACCAGTTGGTGACCCATCTTGTGACGTATGGATTTATACCCAGTTTAATGAGTATCTATAATTCCAAAATGAAGGATGGTGTCGAAAGCCTTGTTAAGGTCAAGATAGGCTATGTGAACTGCCTTACCCTCATCTACGGCTTTGATGACTATTTCAAAGAAATCAATCAGATTCAGGAGGCATGATGTGCCTTTCACAAACCCGAACTAGGTGGGGTTCAGAGTTTGGAGGTTAGCAATGTCTTTGTTTATGAGTTCCATGATGATATGTTCCATGGCCTTGCAGACCAGGCTCATCAGGCTAATAGGGCAATAGTTCCCAGGGTCCATGGTGGCTCCCCCTTTGTGGAGTGGTATAACTGTTACTGTATGCCATTCAGTGGGTACAAAGCCTGATGTGAGGCTATGATCGAACACGGTGTTTAGGTGGGGGGGCTAGTTCATTCTGAAGTTCATGCAGAACACAGCCTGGGATGTTGTCTGGTCCCATGGAAGCTGTATTCTTGGCTTTGGAGAGTGCAGGGGCTCTGCATTTTTCCAGTGTAGATATGGGCCCTTTAGCAGGTGAGAGGGATTAAAGTTAGCACTGAACCTATCAGCCAGGAGGTTGGCAATATCAGTTGGTTCTGTAATTTTCGTGCCATTGTGCTGTAA
>NC_056749.1:761522487-761719987 GCF_019279795.1 Protopterus annectens
AGTTAGTGTGTGGAATTTGCCAGATTCTCACTGTTTTTAGTTTATTTTCTTTCTGTGGACTAACAATTGTCCTGCCTATGTACTCTAACTATTTTATGTCTGTCATGCATAACTTCCTCATGGGTGTATTAACAGTTATCTGTCAGGAAGGGGTAGCACAGCTGGCATCTTACAGCTTGATAGGAGTCCCGCTCATCAGAGTATGTTTTGAAATCATCTAAGTAAAATGCAGCATATTTAAAATTGGAGATTTAGAACTCTGCATATTACTGTCTCAAAAGTCACAGCAGAACTGTGCAGCTGAAAAAGAACAGTATAGTGTAATAAACCCTCTGTTGTTGAAAGTTTTGATATTTCTTTGACTTCAGCTTTTAGGGAGGTTTGCGAGTACTTGCTTGTTAGATCTAATGTGGTCAAGAATGTTGTCTTCCCTAACCTTTTTGTGTGTTCATCTACCTAGGCATTAGGCAGTTGTCAAATTTTGAAATGCTGTGTAGTTTCCTAAAATCACCATGGAAAATAATTGCTCATTAAAGCTTTGGAACAAATACCATGAGGCTGTTTCCCTCATTTTTGACTCCTCTAACATCCCCATTTTAATTGTTTTTTGAACTTCCTGCTGTAGAGGCTTCCTTTACAAGCCTGGTGTGCTATATGGCTTTAAATTAATTTCCGGAATGGTCTAAATACAATATTGAATCCAACTGGTTCTGCCTAGCAGTTCTATAAAAACTCTCTTACTTTTTAACAAAACAAACTTATCTCCTGTTTCTGTGGATTAGGTAGGGCATTACTTATCTCCTGTTTCTCTGGATTAGGTAGGGGATTACTTATCTCCTGTTTCTCTGGATTAGGTAGGGGATTACTTATCTCCTGTTTCTGTGGATTAGGTAGGGCATTACTTATCTCCTGTTTCTGTGGATTAGGTAGGGCATTATTTATCTCCTGTTTCTGTGGATTAGGTAGGGCATTATTTATCTCCTGTTTTTGTGGATTAGGTAGGGCATTATTTATCTCCTGTTTCTGTGGATTAGGTAGGGCATTCCTTATCTCCTGTTTCTGTGGATTAGGTAGGGCATTACTTATCTCCTGTTTCTGTGGATTAGGTGGGGCATTACTTATCTCCTGTTTCTGTGGATTAGGTAGGGCATTACTTTGTTGTGCTGCATGCAGATATATCAGTTTTCTTTCTCTACCAGTTCCATCAGTTTCTGTCATTAAGATAACTACAGAGGTCTGCATTTCTTTTCATGGTTTCAGAACATTGATATGGTAAATATTTTCTGGCACACTCTTAGCACTTTCTTTAATTGTGTAATTTACATATTTTAATTTTTCTTCTACTATAGACAGACCTGCCATTTAAACATTTGTTTTCTGTGGAAGGGACCAAAACTTACAGATGGTGACATCTTTGAATTTTCTTGTCCTTACATTTCTATGACACACCACTTCCTGTGTATCCTGGGCTAATTCTTTGTGTTCCTATATGATTGGCATCACTACTTTCAGCCTTTCCTGCAAACTGATATAATGATCTATGACACTTCTCAGTGGTGTTTTCACTTCTTCTCATATTTCCCTGGCAGTCTCTGACAGTCCACACGGGAGCTGGCTATGTAGTAACTAAAAGGAACTGAACCCTGCTGAGGCATGAGGCACTTCTCTAATGGCACACAGGATGTATAGTATTAACTGGTCATAGCCTTTACTGCCCTCCTCAAAAAAAAAAAAAACTCTGCTAACTGATTAGGATGTTAACTCAGTTTTGAATTGTTTGACCTTAAAGCATTAGCACAAGTGGTGCATCATTGAGAACAAAGTGGAGTCCCCGGGTCAGACAGTATTTCCTTAGATATCCCTGCTTTGGAAATAATAAGACTAATTCTCTAACTTTAGTTTAACAAAGCCTTACATAGTGCTAACGTCAAAATTCTTAGTTGTGGAGTCCAAAATAACTTTATAAGTGGCCTAGCAATATCTTTAGCAATGGGTTAAAATGCAACCTCTGTGCCAGACATCAGTATTAAATGACATTTAAAGCCTATGTGAAGACCTATCTTATCACATCCAAGTCAGCTGGTGGGAAAGTTCTCTGCATCTTTCTTTCTTTATTCTTGGCCTGTAAAACATTGGTAGGATATACATTTTCATCATGTCATGGTGGTTGTCCTCCTAGTGCATGACTATGTGATAATGTCATCACTATGGTTGTGAAAGTTTGGGTACTAGTCATTGATAATACTGCTCCTTTTCTGCCCTTAATTACTTTGTACACTAAATAACTCTGTGACTCACAGTAGGGGTAACTTTGTAACTCACAGTAGGGGTAACTTTGTGATTCACAGTAGGGGTAACTTTGTAACTCACAGTAGGGGTAACTCTGTAACTCACAGTAGGGGTAACTCTATTCCTCACAGTAGGGGTAACTCTGTGACTCACAGTAGGGGTTACTCTGTGACTTACAGTATGGGTAACTTTGTGACTCACAGTAGGGGTAACTCTGTAACTCACAGTATGGGTAACTCTGTGACTCTCAGTATGGGTAACTTTGTGACTCACAGTAGGGGTAACTCTAACTGACAGTATGGGTAACTCTGTTCCTCACAGTATGGGTAACTCTGTGACTCACAGTAGGGATAACTTTGTGACTCACAGTAGGGGTAACTTTGTGGCTCACAGTAGGTGTAATTTTGTGACTCACAGTAGGGGCAATTCTGTAACTCACAGTAGGGGTAACTCTGTGACTCACAGTAGGGGTAACTTTGTGACTCACAGTAGAGGGTAACTCTGTGACTCACAGTAGGGGTAACTTTGTGACTTACAGTAGGGGTAACTTTGTAAGTCACAGTATGGGTAACTCTGTTCCTCACAGTATGGGTAACTCTGTTCCTCACAGTAGGGGTAACTTTGTGACTCACAGTAAGGGTAACTCTGTGACTCACAGTAGGAGTAACTTTGTGACTCACAGTATGGGTACCTTTGTGACTCACAGTAGGGGTAATTCTGTAACTCACAGTAGGGGTAGTTCTGTAACTCACAGTATGGATAACTCTGTTACTCACAGTAGGGGTAACTTTGTGACTCACAGTAGGGGTAACTTTGTAACTCACAGTATGGGTAACTCTGTTCCTCACAATATAGGTAACTCTGTTCCTCACAGTAGGGGTAACTCTGTAACTCACAGTATGGGTAACTCTGCTCCTCACAGAATGGGTAACTTTGTGACTCACAGTAGGGGTAACTTTGTGACTCACAATAGGGGTAACTCTGTGACTCACAGTATGGTTAACTTTGTGACTCACAGTAGGGGTAACTCTGTAACTGACAGTATGGGTAACTCTGCTCCTCACAGAATGGGTAACTCTGTGACTCACAGTAGGGGTAACTCTGTGACTGACAGTATGGGTAACTTTGTGACTCACAGTAGGGGTAACGCTGTTACTCACAGTAGGGGTAACTTTGTGACTCACACTAGGGGTAACTGTGTAACTCACAGTATGGCTAAGAAGTGATCTTGTTTTGCTAACCTTCTTCCCTGACATCTCTACATAGCTTTGCTTTGTTCAAAGCAATGTCCTCCCGTTTTGTCTTTTTAAAGTTTACATGACTTATACGGCAGTCAGCCAACTCTTGAATTTCTCAGGATAAGTCCGATATGAGTCACGAAGCACTACCTTCTGTCCTACCAATACGAGCACTGGGATCTCACTGTCTAAATCTTTTCCTTAGAAAGACTTCACGTTAGTGCTCTTCAGAGTCGGTTGCTGCGACCTTCATTCTTCATCTTCTTTCCTTTTATACACTTGATGCACAGAGCCCTACATTTTGTTTCAACAGCCTATATTTTATCCCAGCAGAATTATCAATGGGCAATGTTTTTAAATATCTCAGTTTATAATTCCTTCTATTTTTTTTCTCCACTGGTTATCTGTCCATCTATTGCAGTGTAGATAAATGTAATATTAATCTCTAATAACCATTAACCTCTAATACTGATACTGTTAATCTTAGCTCTGAGTCCAATCAATATAATGTAGTTCAAGGCAATAATAATGATGTCTCTAGCATTAGTGACAAAGCACACATAGTAAATGGTGCACTTAATGTTGGTAGTAGTTTAACTAGGATTACCAACTAGATAGCCGAACCCTCTGACCTCATACATGCAAATGGAGCCACCTCCTGGCTCACCACTAGCCCTAGAAATCTGCGCCCACTAGATTCCCACCCCAGATGGCAATTTTTCCCTATTACAAGGTCACAAGTTAGCCAGCCTGTCAGCAGCAGCCACAGCAGTGCAGACTATGAGGGTCCACCGGTTCTAAGAAGAGGAGTACTTTTAACCCCACATCAGTGTCTTCTCAAAGCTCTGTGAAAATGAAATCAGAGCTGAACTCCCACATCAGTGTCTTCTCGACGTTCTGTGAAAATGAAATCAGAGCAACCCCTAATGGCAGACCTAAGAACAAATCAGTAACCCTCACCCAAAATGAAAAAGCAGCTCTCCATCGCTTGCACTCAACTCCTGACCTTTTAGTCTTTAAAGCGGAAAATGGAACAGGAGTTGTTGTGATGAACTGCAACACATATTTGGCGAAAATGTAAGAAATTCTGTCCATGGATGACAGTTACTGCTCCATCAGCAAGGCAGAAGTCCTGTCCAAGTTCCTAAACATTGACTATACCCTGTCTGAACTTTTACACTGTGGCCATATATCTGACTTAGAATTTGAGTTCATGCAACTGGGAGCCCATGTAGTGGACAAACAGTTTGGCATCCTAAAAAGACACAAAAACCCTACCCCCCCCCCCCACTCAGACACATAGTGTCTTCAAAAAATACAAACTGGAATACATATCCAAGTTACTGGACATCCATCTGAACCCCTACGTCCAAACTTCAGAGCACTTCTTGAAGGACTCTTGGAAGTTCCTAAATGAAATTTACCACTTCCAACAAACCACATTACCTGCCAAACTCACCTTAGTCACCTTAGATGTTGTTGTGCTGTATGCCAGCAAGCTGGGCTTCTGTCATTGGGACCAAGAAATAAATAGCAACAGTGTCACCAAACCAAAGAAAAACAAGCTTCAAAGCAGGATCTGACCAATGTAATCCACAGAGTAAACGAGTGCCAAGTGGGTAGTTGCAAGAAAATTTATTGATATAAAACAAACGCTTTCGCTCGGCTAGATACCGAGCTTTTTCAAGTTAAAAATGAATTCAAACATTGGAAACAGTGCCATTTTATATATCTTTCCCTATCACATGGTTAGCTAGTTAGCTGTTAGTCTTAAGTCAATTAACAATTAACAATTAGTGAGGGGTGCTACTTTAGTGAAGCAACACTCATAGTTTAAAAAGGAGAAATGCTCATATGTTTAAAAAGAAATACCCATATTACAAAGCGTTGCAGATTTGAAACATAAAATACACTGTTTAAAAATGTACGTGCTAATGCTCATGTATTAACTCTAGTAGCAAGTGTGTATACATATAAAACCTGTTAAATGAACTGCATTATCAGTTATGTTAAAAACTGTATTCCTGTTGTTCATAATTTTTGTGTTAAATATATTTGGTGAATGTTAAAACAATTTTAAAAATAGTAGAAATAGAAAACATACATCTGTAGAGAAGAAATTGTTGAAAAAGTATACAAGCATAAAGTTTACTGTAGTTAAAAAGTCATGTTGCAGCAGACACCTACAACAGTGAATGATCTTACTGTGAAGGGTGTGTCTACTTACAAACCTACAAGCGAGCTCTTCTTATTTTGAGAACACTGCTGATGTTAACACTCTCATTTAAACCTGGGGCTCCACTTGCTTCTAACCTGAGTTGCCAGAAAAGTTCTCTATATTCTAGACTTGTTTCCCAGTCGCCACCCCTAGCATTGGGAAGTACTTGTTCCAATACCAAGAACTTGAATTTGAAATTCTTGCAAACCAAGGAATGCTTATATAAAGCATTTGATTCCTTTTGTTTAGAAATGTCATGTAAATGCTCATAAATTCTTCTTCTAAAAGGCCTTTCTGTTTTGCCAATATAGAAATATAGAAACTAGTGCAGGTGGTTTTTAACATAACTGATAATGCAGTTCATTTAACAGGTTTTATATGTATACACACTTGCTACTAGAGTTAATACATGAGCATTAGCACGTACATTTTTAAACAGTGTATTTTATGTTTCAAATGTGCAACGCTTTGTAATATGGGTATTTCTTTTTAAACATATGAGCATTTCTCCTTTTTAAACTATGAGTGTTGCTTCACTAAAGTAGCACCCCTCACTAATTGTTAATTGTTAATTGACTTAAGACTAACAGCTAACTAGCTAACCATGTGATAGGGAAAGATATATAAAATGGCACTGTTTCCAATGTTTTAATTCATTTTTAACTTGAAAAAGCTCGGTATCTAGCCGAGCGAAAGCGTTGTTTTATATCAATAAATTTTCTTGCAACTACCCACTTGGCACTCGTTTCTTCTGTCATTGGGAACTACCTAGTACAATACCATGGCTTGGATCCTATCTGAGCCCAAACCTGCTGCACTCTAATAAGACTAGTCCTGGAAAACAACTTTTTCACCTTTGAAGGCACCAACTACCGGCAGCTCAAAGTTGTAGCTGTGATGTAGGCCAAAATGGCCCCAGCATATGCAAATTTAGTCCTGAGCTACTGGGAGACCCACATCCTTACGAAACATCAAGGGTTCTACCACTTGCCACTGCACAAGTGCTATATTGATGATATCTTTTTTGTATGGACTGACTCCCCCAACAGACTACAAGATTTTATTACTGAAATTCAACATAGCCACAACTTCCTTACTTTTGCCATTTCTGCTACTGGCTCCGAAGTAAACTTCCTAGATATCTCCCTGCCTCTCACTGAGGACTCCCGGTCTTTTAGCTCCACACTGTAATGAAAGACCACTTCCAGGAGCTATCTAGTATACTTTAACAGCCAGCACCCACCCTTCATAAAGAAAAACATCGTGAAGGGGCAGTTGGTTAGGCTGAGCTGCATAGTAAGCTGAAATACCACATTCCTACAGGAATGTAGGTGCCTCACCAAACTCTTTGTAGACATACATTATTCTCTTTACCTGGCCATTTTATTCCTTCAGCAAGTTAAGGAGCACAGATATGCCTGCCACCTCCCCATCCTAAAATTTGGATTCAGCAACCACACCACCCAATACCAAGCGTCCCAACCCAGATTCTGTAACCACACCACCCAGTACCAAGCATCCCAACCCAGGTTCCTGCTACCTATCTCCCGTGATGATACCACCATCAAACAAACCCTTACTAATTGCTGGGAGATTATTCACAGCAACCCAGTCCTGCGGAAAACCCTGGGGGATAAACCTTCATTCTGTTACAAATGCACTAAGCCCCTAAAATGGTTCTGTGCATACCAAGTATACTACGGTCATAACAACCCCAGAGACCCACCAGGTACATAGCTTTGTGGCCACTACTGCTGTTGCCAAAATATCATCCCAGGCAGGTTGTTCTCTCTAGAGCCCCACACCCCACCCATCGTGTTCAAACATTGTTACAATTGTAAGCATTAACATAGTCTACCTAGGCGTCTGCTCCACGTACAAACTCCTTTTACGGTTATAAGACTACTCGCAGGCTCAGCAACAGTATCAAGATGCACTACCAAATGATCCGTCACAAAGATCCCACTTATGCGCTGGCCAGACACACCTCACTATGCCACCCTTCTTTGACCTTCAAATTCATAGTTCTTGAATAGGTCTCCACATTCATTGGAGAAACTAACACCTTACTAGAGATTAGAGAACTTAACTGGCAAATCGCCCTTAGGGCAGACACACCCCCTGGTCTAAATGGTAACCTTAATATCAAATATGTACTTAAATGGCTCAGATAACTACATATGACATCATCTAAGGATCTCCTCCCTCACATGTCTATCTTACTAGCACTTAATATAAATACAGTTAGAAATGCATGTAATTCTGTTTTTCTGATGAAGTCAACCATATTAATAAAACTACCGAAAGTCTAAAATCATACTCTGTGTCTTGCATGTCTGTCTTGTGGGGTTCTCTTCCTTAGGATCCACCAGGTTTTCTATGGTAATAAATGTAATATTCTCCTTTCTTTTTCTTATCAAGCTATCTGCCCAGCCCATACTATTTATCTTCAGTTTTAATTTATTATTATTTATAGAACCCTGATACATAAATCCTTCTCTTATTTTGAGATTTCAGTCTTATGAGGTTAGTATTCTGACAAGGTACTGTTTCCTCTTCCTTAACTGCACTAATGAAGTCTTTATTATTTTTAAGTTTCCTCGCTCTCAACAATCATCTGCTGCTTTCTATTTTAACTTTACAGAAAGTTTTGAATTCTCCTTAGGTTGGATATTTTCTGCACTTCCTAAGTTTACTCACTTCAAATAATCCTTTCAGTGGGTGACTCCTTCTGGCTCAGTTTTGGCAGTAGATTCTACTCTCTCTTTAAATCACCTCCATAATGTAACATCTTATTATGGATCACCTTTTGTTCTACTGTCTATTGAGTTTGGTAAATATCTCTGGAAATTAAAGAATTTAAAAGGAGGAGGCAGAAGTGAAACCAAGATTCTTATATTCCACAGCAATGAAGACTTTTGTCTGAATTACATGGGATTCATCAGAAATGAAGTCCATGTAATTCGAATGAAAGTGCTCACTGTTAATGAATATAAGACTCTTGGTTTCAATTCTGCCTCCTTCATTTGTATTCTTGTTTGGATTACTTTATTTTTTGTTACTTAATCTCTGAAAATTTACAGAGGCTTAAGACAGTGGCCATGCAATACACACAGCATATCTTGGCCTGACCAAAGCTTTTAACACTATTTCCCATACTTTCATCATACAGAAGTTAAAATGTTATGTAGTCCTATCTTGCCGTAATTCTTGCTGGATGGGTTCGGAGACGATATTCGGCTCCAACTTGGCCTATACTAAAGCCCGAGAGCTTTTTACTGGCTCGAGGCTAACCCCTATCCCATGGTGCCTCACGGCAATTCCCCAGATGTCGTTTGCCGCAAAAGCTTCGAGGTTGTGTCTTACTGGCTCATTGGCTAAGTAGAACAATTTTTTACTTATTTAGTCCTTTTCTACCATCTTTTCTGTCATATATATATCTTAATAGTTTCTTCTGTATTTTGAAAGTTTTCAACCCCTATTCCCCTTAGGACTGTATGGCCCATTTAAATTAGAGGGCTGTAGTGCCCATTTAAGTTAGAAGGCCTTTCCTCCCTGTGCGTGTGTGAATTTTATTACAAAAAAAAAAAAAAAAACTTTCTTCTTTAAGTATGTCTAAAGATAAGGATCATAAGGATCATCGCCCTTCGGGTTTCAAACAATGTGACAGGTGTGCGCAGAAAATGTCTCTTACAGACAGCCACACCAGTTGCGTATATTGTCTGGGTGAAGCCCACTTACATGAACCTTGCACCTTCTGTCACACTTTTAGTACAAGAGTGTTAAATGAAAGGAAGAGAAAGCTTATTGACAGGGGTCTCATGACCAGTTCCTTCCAGGAACAGCTGGAACTTGGTCAGGCAGCTCCAAAATCTTCAAAGAGAAAATCATCGGCACCGACTTCAGAGCCGACCAAAAAGTCTAAAATGTCACAACCCAGGAGTTCCGGTTCCGACTCTGCTTCATCTTTGGTACAGTCTATTCCATTGGTTCTGAGACAGTCTTTGGTACTGAAGGTTTTGCCTGACATTGAGACTGTTTCTCCTGTTTTGAGATCTCCTACTTTGGATAGAAGGAGGTCTCCTTCAGTCTCCACCAGATCCTCCAGGACCCTATCAGATGAGGACATTGAGAGGGTGGTGAAAAGGTTGCTTTCGGACTCAGCTCTGGCTAGAAAATTGACCCCTCCAGACCCAAAGGTCTTGGATCCATCCCCCGTACCGATCACTGTTCCTCCTCTGACTGCTCTGCTCTCAGAGCCTATTACATCAGGTTCCTCTGTATTCGACCCTTCAGCTCTGGGGATTCAGCCTGATTTCTTGGATTACTCTATCCTCGATGGCTCGGTCTGGAGCCGAGGGTACTGGGAGCCGACGCTCCCGTGTCGACTCCAAGGGGGGCAGTCACCCTGGGTTCTCTTTGGAACTGACCCTCCCTCTCGGAGCCTTGGCTAGACTCCCACTTCTGCTTCTGAGCCGTTCCCTCTTGCTAGGGGGTCGACTCCTCCCCCCCCCTCAGAGCGCAGGTCTTCTTCAGAGCAGGGGGGGCTTTTGAAGCTATAGAGAAGGCTTTATCCTCTGCCAAAGCCATTCCTTTGGAACCTGTGTCCCGCCAGCAGCAGGAGGCAACCTCTTCCCCGCTGCCACCCCCACAGCGTAGGGAATCAGAGGCCCAAGTAGCCCCCATTGGAGGCACCCCCTCTTCCAAGACCTCCCCAGATTATCCCACTGGAGAGCTCCCTCAGAAGAGATTATGTAAGACAAAACATGTTGACTCCCCTGAGTCTGTCACATCAGACACTGATTTAGAGAAATCAGAAGGGTCCCCTAGATCTCCCTCTGAAGATGTCTCCTTCTCTGACATCCTAGAAATCCTTAGACAGAGGGGTGATTGGAAGACCTCCAACCCTACTGAGGATGAATCAGTGTATCTTGAGGCCTTTGCCTTCAGACCTTCCATCTCTTGAGTGACACTGCCTTATGACCAACTTTTGGGGGTTATTTTGCCGAAAGCATGGACTTCTCCAGATTCAGTGGAAGCCGTCCCGAGGAATTTATAACAGCAGATGAGGACAAGTCTTTCCTTAGCAAGGGAGTTCCAGTTGATGCTATGGTGGTAGCAGTGGCCACCAAGAAGGAATTGTCTGAAATGTCTTCTAATATCCATCCTCCTAACAAGGAGTCCAGGACGATGGATAGGTATGAGAAGTGTACTTTTTCTTCAGCGGCATTTACACTAAGATCATTGTATTACCTGACTCATTTCACTCATCTTCAGAGGGATCTCCTGAAAGAGTTAGGAGATACTCTCCAGGGTTCAGTAGCTCTGGGTTCCATGGACAAGGTTTCCGCGCAGCTCTCCACCCTTACTTCGATTGCTAACTCCTCCATGAGGCTGATCTCATATGCAGCAGATGGAGCAAGCAGGGCAGCTGCAGCAGGAATATCCCTCAGGAGATATTCGTGGATGCGTCTTTGTAATTTTACGGAATCCTTCAAGTCTTCATTCACTAACGTTCCCTTTGATGGTTCATCACTTTTTGGACCGCAAGCGAAAGAGACTTTGACTAGGTGCGAGCAGGAAGGAAAAACCTTATCTGCCATTGGAGTCCGTTTCTCTCTCTCGTCCAGATCCTATCCCAATGGTAATACAGGAGGGAAAATGTGGTTCCACAAATCCCAAAAAGGTTTTCCTCAGGCACAAGGTCAACCCTCCCCCAGGGGCAGAGGGGGAGGATATAATGGAAGATGCCACCCTCTTGGCAGAGGAGGTCTGCAACATCAGGAAGACAGAGAAGCTTTCTCTGATTATCCGTTCCATCATCCCTGAGGGGTTGCCCAACTGCCATCTCTGGAGGCAGTCGGGGGTCGTATATCACTGTACCCAAGTGCCTGGCTAACTATCACTCAAGACCGTTGGGTACACACAGTAATATCCAGAGGTTACCTGATTCTCTTTATTTCTGAACCCCCAACAAACTGTTCTCTTCCAGAAGTACCACCCATCCAACTAGACTGTGCAACATCAGAGGTCATCTCGTCACTACAAAAAGGAGACATCCAAGAAATCCCCGCAGAGCAAGTAGGATCCGGAATTTACTCTCAATTCTTTTTAGTTCCAAAAAAGACAGGGGGCTGGAGATCAGTTCTAGATCTCAGCAGGCTTAACAAGCATGTAAGAAAATCAAAGTTCTGAATGGTCACTCTGCAGTCGATATTTCCCTTTATCGGGAAAGACAACTGGATGTACTCAATCGATCTCCAGGATGCATACTACCACATCAAAATGGACAGGCGCTCCAGGAGACACTTAAGCTTCTTGGCTGGGAGCCAGCCATTTTCAGTTCAGAACACTGCCCTTTGGCCTCACTTCAGCCCCCAGAGTGTTTACTAAATGCATGGCAGTGGTAGCGACTCACCTGAGATGTCAAAGATTCCAGGTGTTTCAGTACCTAGACAACTGGCTCCTCACTGCTACCACCAAGCATCAACTCATAAGGACCAGGGACGAGACTCTATCCTTGTGCATCAGTCTAGGCATCACTGTCAACTTGCAAAAGTCATTCTTATCTCCCTTGCAGCATATTGTTTATCAAGGCTCAGAAATAGACACAGCCACCATGTCAGTAAAGCTAACATAGGAAAGAGTGGAATCTCTATGCAGTCAGATCAGATCCTTATTAAACAAACAAAGAGTCCTGGCCAGAGTAGTCCTTCACATCCTAGGGACTATGGCTTCCGCCATCTTATTAGTTCCTCTTGCTCGTCTACATATGAGGATTCTCCAGTGGATGCTCTTTGCACAATGGTCGATACAAGACTTTCCATTATCTCACCAGATATTAGTAACAAATGCATGCAAAAGGGATCTGACATAGTGGTTACACACGAAACAGCTTGTCATAGGTCGTCCACTTGTTTCTCCCCAAGAGAAAGCAGTTTTGACCACAAATGCTTCCCAGATAGGGTGGGGGGCATTATCTGGGAAAGACAGTCCAAGGTACTTGGCAAAACCATGAGAACCACTTACACATCAATGTTTTGTAGATGAGAGCGGTGCTATATGCGTTGCAAGCACTTCACAGCTCCCTTCCCACTTGAACGATTGCGATTCAGTCAGACAACATGTCTGTTGTGTGGTACATAAACAAACAAGGGGGGAACCAAGTCTTACCTTCTTTGCAAAGAGGCCTTAAGAGTTTGGAAATGGCGATGGATACTCAATGCTTCCTGATAGCAATGCATATCCCGGGGAAATCCAGCGTAATAGTGGACAAACTCAGCCGAGCAATTCTGATGCCTCATGAGTGGTCTCTCAATCCAATGGTTGTGAAAGAGATTTTTCACAAATGGGGCCAGCCTTGCTGTGATCTATTTGCCACTCACCTAAACACCAAATGCAGCAGCTACTTTGCCCTCATTCCCCATCCAGGGATGTCACCTAGGGATGCTCAAGCTCATGATTGGCCCCCGGGACTTATCTATGCCTTTCTTTCCTTTCCACTCATACCCAAAGTAATACAGAAAGCAAGACAGTTGAGGAGTTCCTTGATCCTCATTGTTCCCTACTGGCCTCGACAAGTTTGGTTTCCTTTCCTGTGGCCCTACCTTTTGGTGGAACCATGGATTCTGGATCCATCTCCAGATCTCCTGATTCATCAATCGGGACAATTCCACCCCTCCATCCACACCCTCAAATTGACAGCATGGCTGCTCCAATTCCACATATAGCCAGATGCATTCATCTCCAATGGTCAAACACATCCTAATTTCATCCCACAAACCTTCCACTCAGAAACTATATTCTATCAAATGGAAAAGGTTTTACCTTTGAGCTACAAACCGGGGTTTAGATCCATATACAGCTCCTTTAGAATCCATTTTACCCTTCCTAACAAAAATTTTTCATGAAGGAGTGGCAGCCACTACAGTTAGAGTTCAATTAGCTGCCATTTCCAATTTCTATTTTGGTTTCATGGGAAATCCAATCATGCAACACTCCCTCTGTAAAACCTTCTTAAAAGGAGTTCTTCTTCTTAGGCCCCCAGTAAAACAACCTTTAGAACCCTGGGACTTAAATTTAGTCCTCTCATCTTTGATGTCCGCACCCTTTGAACCATCCTCGTCATCAGACTTAAAATTGTTATCATTGAAAACCCTGTTCTTGGTAGCTATAACACCAGCTAGGAGTCTCTCAGAACTTCAAGCCCTAACTATTTGATCTCCTTATATTAGCTTTCACAAAGATAGAGTCTCTCTTAGGACAAACCCTTCCTTGCTCCCTAAGGTATGCTCAGAAGACAACCTGAATACTACCATTGAGCTACCTGTGTTTTTTCCAAACCACTCTAATAAATCAGAGTATAGATGTCACCAGCTAGCTAGATGTCCGCAGGATACTCAGATTCTATATACGCAGGACCAAAGAATTCAGGAAATCTGATCAACTTTTTGTTTCCTTTTCTGACAAAAGAAAAGGCTTACCTGTTTCAAAAATTACTGTTTCAAAATGGCTTTCAGATTGCATATCCTTTGCTTATCAACAAGCTGGTAGACAATTACCATTAAAAGCTAAAGGTCACTCTACTAGGGCTGTAGCTACTTCATGCACCTTTAGATCTAGGCTCCCAATTGATACTATTTGTGCAGCAGCTACTTGGGTAAGACCACACACATTTGTCACTCATTACAAATTGGATTTGGCCTCCTGGGACAGGTCATCCTTTGGGTCCACTGTGCTGAAGAGTCTCTTCGCTTGAGCCACCCGGGATAAAGATGCTAGGGACGCTGTCCCATCCAGCAAGAATTATGGCAAGATAGGACTACATAACATAAAGAAGTTATGTACTTACCATAATGTTCCATGTCTGTAGTTCATCTCACCTATATTCTTGCTTCTCTCCCTCCATCCCCCTTCCTGTTTCTGGGGGATTTAGTGGACCTTTTTTGAGGCTGCCTGACTTTGTTCTTTATTGTCCACCTGGAATGGATTATGTTTCTAATCCCTTCCTGTATTTTCCATCTTCTTTCTTATTATTATTACCTGATATGCATTTATTACTTTCTTGCAAACTAGATCTGGGGAATTGCCGTGAGGCACCATAGGATAGGGGTTAGCCTCGAGCCAGTAAAAAGCTCTCGAGCTTTAGTATAGGCCAAGTTGTAGATGAATATCGGCTACAAACCCATCCGCAAGAATATAGGTGAGATGGACTACAAACATGGAACGTTATGGTAAGTACATAACTTCTTTTTCTTTAAAATCAGCCTATATGTGCTAAGATGGATAGCAAACTGACTAAAAGACAGAACCTACACTGTGCAAGTTTCAGTTATCTCATTGGATAATATGAAAGTGACCATCAGTAGCCCTCCCAGCTCAGTGCTGGGACATCAACCTTTTGACATTTAGTTCTCAGATCTCCAAGCTGAGAGCCTCTGGCCAATAAAGTTTCCTGATAATTGAAAACTGTGGGTTGTTTTTAAGTCACTCTCTGACACCCAAAATGTCCAGAAAGAAGTCTCCTTAGTATTAAACTTTTGGAGTTCCAAGAATGGGATCAGACTAAATATTAACTGTGCCTTTTGATAAACAACCAGACACCCCCCACCCCATCATTTTTATAGAAAATATGCCAAGACAAAATGAAAATGTAGTCAGGAACCTAAGAAACTAGGCTGAAAACTCCTCTCCTTTGCCTGGCATCTGAAGATAATCTTCAGGAAGACCCTTATTTAGAACAGCTAGATGCCAAGGGAGTGCCATCAAGGTCTAAAGAGGTCATCTGTCTCTTTTGTTGTCTTTGATGAGACCACTTATGGAGTATAACTCTTCCTTTCAGCTTTATCTCACTAAACGTATAAAATTATTTGAAAGCCCGCAAAGGTTCATAACCAAACTGATCACAGACCTAAGTCTCTGAGTTAATAAGACAGGCTAGAAGCCCTATTCATTTATTCACACCTCTTTAATAAACTTCTCCTACACATTAAACAGTTTGACTCACTACCTTCCCTTAAATGTATATACTGTGGATGACTGGATGTGTGTCTGCAAATTTACTCTGGAATGGACTGATATGGGTCTCCAGGATAAAGGAAGTGTAGCATGAGGAAGGGCACTAGCAAGGCTTAAATGTATTAGATTTAGTCGCCTTCAAATGTTTACTAATCTACGAGTTGTATTAAAACACTACCTTGAGATATACCGGCCTTTGCACTCCTCTAATTAGATTATTATCTGTTTCCAGCAGTTTGACTCTCTCTGTTGTTTGACATATCTCACCAGTTTTGTAACATTCATGAAAATGAGTTAGTTTGAAGATGGGTTATTTATTTCATTTTCTAATTACTGTCATATAATTAGGCACGGCCACTTAAAAGGAAAGCCCTAGAGAAAAAAAAGCTACACAGATATTTAAGTAAAACACATACTGTGTAATAAAAAGGTATAGCAAAAATAAATACTTTTCTAATGAAAATATTACTTTAATCAAATATAGCAGAGTGCAAAAGTGGCATTAATTTGACTTTTCAAAAAACAAAAAAAATTAAAAAGAATAAGTGGGATTTCTAAGATGAAAATAGTAAATACATAATGTAAAAAAATAGTTGTCTATGGGGTGAACAGAAAGATCAGGTCATTCCAAGGTTAGTACAGATACCCGGGACCCTTTCAATAACCATAATCTAAAAATGATATAAAACCATTATGCAATGCATAAAATATATTCAGCAATATACTACCCAAAAAATATGTAAATAAAATAATTGTTGCATGATATGAGTTTGGTTCTTATTGCGGTTTGCTTTAAATAAGTAATAATAAAATATGTTATATGGGAAAATACTAATCCAATGTTAAGAAAAATAATTATTTGAAGTGTTTTGCTTATAATGTTTTTTCCTGGATTTTGGATTATGAATTTTATTTCTAGATTTAAATGTTTGCCATACAGGAGGACTGGTACACAGTATAACTGCATGCCAAAGCCCACTACAATTTATAAAAGTATATATATATATATATATATATATATATATATATATATATATTACACAACACTGCTTAAACACAGTATGCTATCTATATCCCACATGTGATTATATAATTTCCAGTGGATTATACATGATTTACAAGTTGTATAGTATCTTTGTGTGGGCTGGTGTCAATGGAGAAATTTATAGGCCTCTGTTTGTATACAAATGATTGGTGACTTGCCTGGTATCACAGTAAGCTTTCTTCCCTGTTACTGTAGTGCTTAGTACATACAGCATAGCAATATTTCAATACTTAACTAAAAATAAATTAAAATATTACTCTGTTACATATTAGGAAATACTTAACCCTAGTGGAATTCTCCTCACTGCAAGCAACCATACTGCCACAGTTCCACTGCATCATCCTGCATCAGGGTGGCACTCCAGAGCTCCTCTCAGTAGAAGATTACATTCCACCATCTCCTTCCAACAGGAGATTAAACTGCTCCAGCTCCTGCCAATAGGGGATACACTGCTCCAGCCAGTAAGAGATTACACTGCACCAGCTCCTGAAAGTAGGAGATTACACTGCACTAGCTCCTGAAAGTAGAAGATTACACTGCACTAGCTCCTTCCAAAAGGAGTTTGCAATGCATCAGCTCATGTCATTATACAATTAGGGTAATGACCCCAGCTCCATAACAGGCTTGAGGAGTGGTCATTCTGTACCAGTTGTAGCTGGACATGATGACAGAATATAGGGCAGCAAAAAACAGATAGTTGGTATCTGACTGACACATACCTTATTAACTGTCTGCCCACTGCTGTGCTATGTTGTGTTTCAATGCCAAAGAGCATCTGTAGTACAGGAGAGCAAAGCATACATTCTGAACCATTCGTACATACAACCATTTCTTTGTGCTCCAGTGTATTCAACCATGATCCGTGTCTATAGATTGTGCCACTGATCACAAAGATACTAAGCACAGTGTAAAGAGCATAGATAAATCTTTTTGCACTAGGTGTATGTATACCAGTACCTGTAGAAAAGGCTGATTGATGTAAGGGAAATGTCTTCATACTAAATTGTGATTGTGAACATGTGATAGTGGCAAAACTCTGCTCTTTCCTAAAATATGAAATAACTGCACATTGTATATGGTTTCCTTTCTTTTTCTGAAATGGACCCTTTAACTATGTACTTGCAGAGATTGCATCCGAGTCTTATGGAGTGATGAGTTTTGGATCTTCATATGTACTTTTTCTTAACTAATCCTGCTCTAAGCTTCGCTGCATCCTTTAGTTATACAGTACTTTCCATAATTTCTAATGTTTCCTTTTAAAGTGGATACTTCAGATGGTAGTTATGTCAAATTATCCAAACATAAAGTTAATAAATGATAAGTATTGCACTCTTTACAGATTTAATTGAATGAAGATAAAGAAATTCAGCATTTTGCATTAGTTTGATGTAGTAACAGATTAAACCTGACACATTTGGCAGATTTCTATTGTTCACCATCCAAAAATACTACTGCTACTTGTAGCACCCGACTGGGTATCTGCTAGTTAAACCTGGAGATGAACAGATGCTGCCAGATGCAAGTAGAGCTGAACAAGTTCTGTACAGACTTATCTTCAAACTACATATGCTAGGTGTAACGCCTGCGCCTTGGCCATAGCCCAGCAATCAAGGAGTCTCAATCCTCACCACTAACACCAGAGAGGGCATCTCATATATGAGAAAAGGATAACAAATACACACAGTAAAGTTCAATTTCCATTAAGAGCACACAGAGATCACAGTCAGTCCAGGGCTGGTTGCTCCCTTGCTCTCCATGTCCCCAATATGACTCCCCACTGGCACAGCTGTAGGGTCCAGATCTCAGCCAGCTGGGCAAGCTAAAATCTCCAGCACCATCTCTGTCCAACCAGTGCTTTGTGTCCCTGCCCAAGTAGCTGACACGCACACACTTTGAGATAAGAGTTTATACAACCATACAGATACTTCTGGGGAAGGCTAGCACAGGTTCTCCAGCTGTGCACCTTTTACCCAGACTATACAGTAGTACCAGTGACCACCACTCAGCTAATATTTATCAGCTACTCAAAGGCCCTTAAAAGGGTGTCCAATTATTACTGTGCAATGTTATTATCCAATCGGTAGCATAACTAAACAGTCAAGGCTTGTTAGAGTGACTTGGTAGAGGATCCTTATATACATGCACTGTACTCTTAGAGCTTAAATTATCTCTACACAAACCAGCCACAGTTAAAGGTTTTAAAATATTTAATAATAAATAATACAAACACAAGACAATACTTTCTACTACACAGTGCTAGTCAAGAGTTCAGAGATCACAGAGAAATACTTAAAATAATTCAGTAGTACAGTTCTGACATCACAGAAAAAAACTCTTAGACTAATCTTTCTAGTTCCTAGCTATTTCTTAAAGAAAAGACAAGTTTAAAATAACTTACATATGAGCAAGACAGTCGTGTGAGTTGGATGGTCAAGACAAAAATGATTCATGTATTCTGATTCTCTCTGTTTAAATTGTTGTTGCAGTCCTTCTTCCCATTACATCATTTCACACTTTCCTGGTGTTCCCAGGCTAACCATAATTGTTATCTTGCACCAGCAGGAAACTACAGCCATAAAGACATTCCACATGTAAACTCTAGTAATTATTCCTTAAGTTGAAACAATAGGCAGGATGCTTCACTCCAGACTCATCGACTCCGAGTTTTTAACTTCAAAGGGACAGACATGAAATAATTTAAATTTCAAAGGACAGACAAGAAATGCTTGACTTAGCTTTCTTTACAGCAGAGGGAAATGTTGCTACATTGTTTGAAGTTCAACATTACACAGCATATTCTTTCAATTAAGAAAACAAGTCTGTAGTTCAACATTCATATTTACAAATGATAGAATTATCTATAAAATTCTGTCTGGCTAGGCTGGCAGCCTTCATCTGTCCTTACCCATTCTTCACACTAGGTAACTTCCCTCCTCTCTTTTGGACAAAGATTTATACTAAAAGAGCCCAAAGACCTCAGTAACCATGTGCAGACAGTATCATCCCATTGGTCTGCCACCTCAGCATAAATGGTACTCCTCCAGCCAAACAGTCTCCATCTTTGTCGCATGTCAAAAGATTCAGGTTCCAGTCTATATCTATAAAATGACAAATCTACTAGAATTTCAGATGGCATAAGTCTCTTGAGCTCAAATCTAAAGATATCTGCCAATGTTGCAAAATTTTCTCAATTGCTTCACATCATAATCACCAAGATAAACTCTAATTTGATTTATTATTGCAGTTTTACAGAAGCTCATAATTTGCTGTCAAGCTAGTATCTTGCTTTATGAACAGACCAGGCAGAATATGAATCTGATACAATCCAGTGACTAATGCTTGTGTATTTTTCTGTCAATAGCGTGGCATGTTAACATCATATGACAGAGTTTTTGGAGCGCAGATCCTTAATGATACATTTCAAAGCGTGACAGTATAATACATGCACACCTATACACTGTAATGTTAAACATACTGTATATCCACTGCACATCACTGGCATGTATACTCTGGAACAAGCTACCCATCTATGTCAAGCAAAGTTCTTCATTTGCACTCTTCAAGAAAAATCTTGATGAGTGGATGGGAAATAGGAAATACACCCTGGGGATCACTTCTGTGTCTCTGCTCAACAGTGGCACAGGAAAATAACTTTCTTGGGTGGGGTAAGCCATGGAACCTTGCTGGCTAGGCTTACGTAGGCCCTTGGGCCGATAGCCTAGTACCAACCTATGAACCTATATGACAGAGTGCTTTAGAGCACCATCCTTAATGATAAATGTTTTAAATGTTACTATATAATACGTGCATACCTGTACACTGTAGTGTTAAGCATACTGTATATCCATTGCACATCACTGCTACTAATATAGCTTCTTATCTGTGCCGTACTGTCTGTTCATTATGTGCTAAGGACTCGTGGTATTTATCTTTTTATTATCTTTATCATTTCCTTTGTTCTGATGAACATTTAAATATGTGCATGATCTGATTAACAACAAAATGAAACAAAAAAAAAAGACTATGTGCTGGATGATTCCAGTCCAGTGTTTATCATACAATAAAGACACACAAAAAATACACAACAGATAGGATATGTAAAAAGCAAACATGCATAAATACTTACATACACACAGACACACACACACACACACACACACACACACACACACACACACACACACACACACACACACACACACACACACATGTATTCACATACATAGATACATACATAAATAAATGCTTTAAAACCCAAGATATCCTAGTGTGTGTTCACATTCATTCAATTTATTTATTTATTTTTTTCTTGTATCATATAGCAAGCAAACAATTAGTTTGAGCCTTTAGTATTAGGTAGAGTTTTATTTATTTATTTATTTATTTTACAGAAAACTGTCTTTTGTTATCTTTAGTCTTTGACAGTTTTCCCCCATTTGAATGCATATATGCTCAGTTTTGTTTTTAATTCAGATTTGATTTATCAAAATAGGGGCTTCCATTTTTACTGTGACCTGAGTTCAAA
This sequence comes from Protopterus annectens, assembly GCF_019279795.1. Taxonomy (NCBI): domain Eukaryota; kingdom Metazoa; phylum Chordata; order Ceratodontiformes; family Protopteridae; genus Protopterus; species Protopterus annectens. Next base: position 761,543,820 of record NC_056749.1, read on the forward strand.
TACAGAGCTGGGAATGGAAGAGTCATCGAGGATGACAGGACAGATAGCTAACATGCAGCCCTTTTCCCTCCTTTTCTAATGAAAGGAGACCATGTAGGTTGCATAGACATGTAACTGCAATGGAAAAAGAGCGTACATATGCACATGACAGGAGTTAATGTATGACATCTCAGATACACAGCGACTGCTGGTTCTTGCTCATGCAGAGTGTTTGTGCATTTGGTAGAGGCCTAAAGATAAAAGAATGGTGCAGCATAGGATAGTCTTTGTTTCCCCTCCATATGACTGCCATAAAGCTGAAAGTGATCTCTGTGTGAACACTGCCTATGTCTATGGCATAAACTAGTTAGTCTAAGGGCTCATACATAGGTACAGCATAGGAGAGGAGCACCTGAGAGCAGCTGACTGACAGATGCACCTGAAAGTAGTGGATGCTAAGGATGAAGCTGCCAGGTAAGAGGAAATGAGGAAGGTCTAAAATAAGGTTTATGGATGTGGTGAGAGAGGACATGCAGGTGGTTGGTGTGACAGAGCAAGATGCAGAGGATGGGAAGAAATGGAAACAGATGATCCGCTGTGGCAATCCCTAATGGGAACAGCCAAAAGAAGAAGAGCTAGGAGAGAACAGTATAGAAGTGGATTAATTATATTTGTAAGACTGAAACTTGAATGAAGTATTGCATACTTTTATTTGATATTTTCGTGTGTAACATAAACTGGTGTTTTTTGGAACTTCTAAATAGTTGAAGTTTTACAACAGTCTTATCATCTTGTCAAGATTATGTGTTTTTTTAACTATTTGACATATAACAACACAATATAAAAAGTATAATGCAATACTTTGTTTAAAAATCCCATGGAAAAATAAAGCAATCCATATGACTGACACAATTTGTTATAACACTGAAAGTAAATTAATTTTATGTCCAACTTCATGCACCAGTTATACAAATTAATATTCACATAGGATACAGCTTACATTTTTTCTAACTTTTTGGTATGATAGTTAAAACAGTGATTTTGTTTTGCTTAGTCCTATGCATAAGGCTATTAGTAATTTGTATGATTGCTTTATAGAAAAAAGGAGAACATTTGTCACTTATCTGACTAAATAATTTCATTGTTCTTTATTAAGCAGACACTGTAACAGAAGTGGAAACTGATATTTATGTGACAAGTTTTGGGCCAGTATCAGACACAGATATGGTAAGTGTTTATTAAATATTAAATAAATGAATCACATAAATCTAGACATGTTATGTGCATATATTTGTCCATAATTCCTGTGCCATACATCCTTTTTAAGCATATATTCTTTAACAATACCAATTCTAACCATACCATATCATCAACCTTACTTAGCTTTACCTCCTACAATGTATAGAGCCCCAGTTATGCTTATGATCCCTAAGTCAGCATATCTCTACAGCTTTGGCTAATACATCATTACAGAGTTATCATTCCACTTTCATAAAAAGGCCATCCTCACTTTCTTACAAGTCCTTCGATTTTAGTTTACATTTCTCAGTCTATTTTGTTTCATTTTCTATTTCTTTCGCCTGTGTCTGACACTCATTGTTTTTCAACCTTCATTTCTTTACACTGGCTTCTTTAATATTCCAAATAAGTAGATTATAGATTTTCACTCTTTAGCGGTAACAAATTAAAATTTTGATGCAAACAAAAAAAAATTAGTGTCTTCCTATTAAAGAAACTGATTTGCTTTAATAATCAACTGTGAATAGCATATTGCAAACTGGATGAATTTTTCTTCTGTACAGTGAACTACTGAATTAGAATAACTTTGATTGAATTTTAAGGAAACTACTGTTTACGCAGTTCATGATGTGTATATAATTGTTGCTGTTAATTAAAGCTGGTTTACATTAAATGATCTTGTGCACTAATGTAGAAAACAGACTTCCCTATGCTACTCGACCGAAACACTTCTGTTTAAGGGATATCAGCTTTGAAAGCTGTAGAAACTCTTTTGTTTAAGGGATATCAGCTTTGAAAGCACTACTAATCAGATACATAATTTCCTTTTTAGCACAGAATGGTTGGTGAGAGTTAAATGATCTTGTATGAATGCTCTTCTGAATTGCAATATAAATAGTTGTGTTTGTAAAAATAGCTACACTTAACTTTACCATTTGCATTTATAGAGAATGGCCTGACGTGAGTTTTTTTTTTTTCCTGAAAAAAACAATACTTCATTAAATGGTATTCAATTACTGGTCTATGGTTTCCAATATTCAGGCAGATTTAATGATTAATTGATCTGCAATGAATAAAAGCTTACCCTTAATATGAAAACCACTACCTCTGGTTTATTGTTTAATATTGGTGTCTTTTCCACAGATGCTACCAAGGAAGAAACAGCAAATGTAATTAAGGATAACCATATTTGAGGTGCTATGGCCTCAGAGTTTGTGATATTAGTTTAGTGATAGTGAGGAGTGACCTCCAAGCCAATAGGGACCAGAGTGTTTACCTTAATTTGGTTTGAAATTTCAAGATTTTGCAAGATTCTTCCTTTTAATATATCAGTCTTGCTCTTATAGACTGCAGTATTAAACAGTCAAGCAGTCTGTGTCTTACATGCATCACAACCAAGGTATTTTCTAACAATCAGGACACATGCTTATAGTTAATGTAAGACATGAAATGCCATAATTACACGCATAAATCAGGGAAAAGACAGACATGTTATGCTCCTTTCTAACATCAAAAACATGCTTAATAGGCTTTTGTTAATCAATACCTCACTGGTGTTCAGCCTACACATAAGAGTTGTAGCAAACTCAAACAGCTTTAGAAGCTGTTAAGCACTTCATTCCGTTCTTTTTTGTTATGGCTGCTTCCTGTGTATCACTGGCCATTGTGTTACAGCTTTCAAAGCTACACATTTTCTCTTTATTTTTGTACAGTATGGGAAAAGGCAAGGCAGAACTCTGTGCACTACCAAAACTTATGATTGGGTCTCTGTGATTGTAATCCAGTTGTTATGAGTTGTTGGCATGGGTGTCAGTTTACCTCTACAGCATTGCTCAATTTCTTGGAGCCATATAATGAGCTGTTTATGTATGTAGGCTCAATCACAATCCTCTGTATTATTATTTGTCAATTGCAAGCTAATGATTACAATTCTTCAGAGCCTCTTAGTCAACCTATATTCCTGTGTCAAATGTTTAATGTTCAATATTAAGGCAATGCCTAAATGCATTTATTATTTATGGCACATATGGTGTACAAGTTTTATTGCATTGCCCTACCAGAAGAACATGAGGTTTTTCCTTTGCTTTAAGATTTCATATAAAAAAGAAAAGGGAAAATTGTGGGAATAGTACTGTTTGGATCCCACTACCATTTGACAGTCAGGAAAACCAAATAATATACATTACATACCTGTTAGTCTTACTTCCTTGTTAGTGAATATTTTGAGTGTTGTGTGTCTGAGTTAATAGACGAGGATAACACATCTACAGCCACCAGAAATATAAATCAACATAGTTGTATTAAGGAAGGTCAGTTTTAACTAAGTTAGCTAATTTCTATTACCAAGTAATAATGACCATAGATCTAGGACTGACCTGTGGCATTGTTTTATTTGATATTACAAAAGGCTTTGAATCATTATCCCATCATTCTATTTGTTAAGTTTAGTACAACCTTGGATTTAATTGTTTTTAACAAACTTGGTCAAAAAATGGCTGACAGACTTAGAAGGGTGCAAGTCAGATTTTATGACAGTTCACAGAGGCATACCTTGGGTGGGTCCATTTTGAGACTGCTACTGTTTAATTTAATCTTTTACACTATAACTAAACATAAGTTATTTTGGTTAAGCAAATATAAGATGACTGTAAGATAGGCTTTATTGTTACCAGAACTAAGGATTATAATCATATGGACCAGAATACCAGAATATATATAAAACAAATGACTGGGGAATCAATGCAGACATTCTTTTTTTGTAAAGCAGACAAACATTCTGTTCTATAAAGTCTCCACTTGAGTATGTTATATAATCCAAGGACATGGGGATAACTATTATTAATAATTTTTCATTTTCAAAAAAGTTGATGGTTAGATATGAAAGGCTTTTGTAAAAATGGTCTGTTACTTAAAAATATAAGCAACTGGAATATACATAATATGATAAATCTTTATACAATTTACATTAAACCCTTAATTGAATTTAATTTCTCTTTTTGTAGTTACTCTTTAAGTGATGTTATTAGGCTTGAAAGAATGCTAAAACATTTACAAAAAACAATCACAACCTATCAGTATGCGGATACTCTGAAACATGGAAAAGGTCTAACTTATCCACACCACAGAAATTACAAAAGAATATTGATTTTTGTATAGAGAGTTATGAACTCTGAAGAACTGACAGCATTACTCAACACTGGAATTGTTTCCAGCAATAAAACACTTAAATAAAAAAGCATGAATTATAAAGTTAGATTGAACAGAACTAAGCTGAGGAACTCTTACTGTATATATCTCAATCGATGCCCATACCTTGGAATTCTGTTCCTTTAGCAATAAGGAGTCCAAAATAGTTTAATGAAATTTAAGAATAAATTGGATAAGTGGGTTGGAGAAGAGGTATGTGATCCTTACTTTAAGGAGCCTGGGTTCCTAGAAAGCCTTATGGGCAGAATGCAGGATATCAACTTATGGACTTAAGACTTTTTGCATGAATGCAGGCCTAAATCCTCTTACCATGTTATAGTCCTGCATTGACTAGACGAAAGCAATCCATGGTGACTTTCTGCCCATGAATACAGCTGCATTTGCTGTCACAGTAATTATATAAAGTATGGACAGAGCAATATGGTCTGGTTTTATAAATACACCAGGTGCACTGTATACAATGCCTTTGTAGCTATCACAGGCCTACAGATAATGACTTTAACAAAAATGCATCTGCAAATGGTGACCTCCTTTTTAATGTCCCTGACCTCCTGTATGGGGTGTGACACACAATATTCCTGTATTTCCTTGTACAGAATCTCTTAGAAGAGAAGTTGTAAAGAACTAATTTTATAATATATGTTATTTTGTTTTATTTTATTATGGAAAAATAGGTGCCCTTTTGATGGATGCAGTTCAGTTGGTCAAGCTGATTTAAGTTTTTATTTGTAGTGCAAATTTAGGTAAAATAATAATTTAAAGATTTTTTTGTATACTAACAGCATTAATGAAGGCGGTAACATTGTATGAATTTGACTTGTTCATAGCAGATACTTAAAGTAATAAATATTGGTCACTAACTTGAAAACAGTAAGAAAGCAAAAACTGCATAAGTATATTGAGGGTAATTATGAGATGAGGAGGGGTGGAGCATAAGCAGCAGATGGGTAAAAAAGGGTCTATATTACATTATTGAGTGATGAAAAGGGCAAATGCTCTTTCATCAATATGAAAAGGTTGAAATCCCTAAAGAGTGAAGACACAGAACAGCGATTTTTTTCCCTGGGAAAAAAATCACTGCTCCGCAAAAAAAAAAACCCACTTAAATATACCAACTCTGAGATCACACCATAGTGGAGGAAATGGCAAATTCCCAAAGACAGCCCACCAATTTTTTACCCTGGGAAACACATTGATGGTGCGTATTTTCGCTCTTTAGGGGTTTCGACCTTTTCAGATCGTTGAAAGAGGGTTCGCTCTTTTTATCATTTGATAAGGTGATATAGACCTGGTAAAAAATTAAAGTATAAAAAATGAATATAAGCATGCAGGGATGTTATCAAGAGTAGTGGTCAGTAGAAACATGACCATACCAATGCTGCATTACTGGGAAAAGCTTCTCAGTATTATGCAGCTGATTTACTATAAATCAAATGATTATAAATATAAAGAAAACATAAAACTATATTATTTGGAACTGAAACAAATCTCAGACCCATGTTTGTTACCTGTCCTAAAGCAGAAATAATTAAAAATGCCTCCTACTTCAACTGTATATGGTTGTGGCTTGATCCATTGCCAAGTGTGAAAAAACATTTTGAACACTTTTAAGCCAATGTAAAGAAAATGCTTTTTTTTTGCTGCAGGAATATATCCTACTCTGTGATAACAGAAGAAAGGCTACTTTCTTGCAAGAAAAGGGTATCTCTGCAACAGATGGAATATACTATGACACTTTCAGTTAATACTTCAGGAAGAAAAGTTTACATTACCTACAAAAACTCTCTAATGGAGTATGTGTCATTTGATTTTTGTGGATCTAAGGAGGTGACACCACTGTAAAAAAAAGCTTTAAGAGACAGTCTACTGTGTATTATACAGATGTCTCGGCTTCTGGTCTTTATCATGTTATTCAAACTAAGGATTATGCAATGTTCTCAAAGAAAACATTCATATAAGACCTTTTCATTTCATAGGCCAGAAAAAAGCCTAGTTGATGAATTTTCATTTCTTGGGCGAAGGATATGGGACATGCTGTTCACAACCGTAAGGCAATCAACAGATGTGAAACTTTTTAGATATTGGCTATTTGTATATTTATATTTTGTATATTTAACTTATGGAGTCCTCTATTACAGGTGGCTAATTAATCTGTTTGCTTTCTGAAATACTTGATGTTAGGAAATCACTTACTGAAATACTTGATGCTAGGAATTCATTTACTTCTTGACAGCCCCCCCCCAATCCTGTATTAAATAATATATCATATAATTTTATTTATCTCCTAAGTGATGCAAGTTACAAATTGTAAAGTAACAGAGTTGCTGCTTACACAATGAACTGCATACCGGCTTTATTTTCAAAAGTTTGTCTAGTAGCATTGCTAACACTGGTTTTGTATTTTAGATTTTATGATATTATTTCTGATACAAAATTATTGGTGAATGACTGCTTTACCAAATACTTGTATCTCTGATGGATGTTCTTCGTTTTCCATTGCTGCAGTCCTTACTGAGGTTAGACTGTGCCAGGTTAGTGTTTGAGCCAGAGGTTTTGCCAGGAGTTTCCATGGAGTCCCAGGCAGAAACTTTACTGTTACAGGATGTGCCTTCTCAGGAGGTAGGCCAGGCTGAGGGGCTTCTCAGGTAACTGTTCTTCCCTCTCTTCCCAAGGTAGTTAGAGCCTCTCCTTCTGTTGCCAAAACTTCTTTGAGGGGTAGGCCTAGTTCAGCTTCAGTGGTTCTGTACCTAAGAAACATATGCTTAAAATGGCAGAAGATTTGATTACAATGATTAGAGGTTCTATGCCTCCGCCTGATAAGAGGCCTAGGGTGGAACCGAAGACTTGCAGGAGTATCCTACTTATTCTGATTCTGATGTGGATGATTCTTTCTCATTTTCAGAGACTCTGCATTCCATGAGGGAGCATTTTAAATGGGAAGGCCAGGATTACTCTGATTGCCTTTAGCTATTCCTCCTGTGTTGAATGTGGTGGAAGATGTTTTGCAGAGGCTTCCTGAACCCTGACTCTTTGCCTCCTGCTCCTGTTAAACCTGATAGGTATTATAGCTCATAAGTATTTGTTTAAGAGTCCTAGGGCGGACCCAGAAACTGTTTCTCAGGGGCCTAAAGGTGTTAAAGCTTCTGTGGTTAAAAATCCTGTTCCCACTGATAAAGAGGCAATACTTCTTCCACTCTAGCCATGAGAGCGTTGAATTGTCAGTTTCACATGCTAAAATATCAAAATTATCTCCTTTCACAATTGAAATCTAAGGTGGATGCGAAGGTATTGAGTGTAAAGAGTTGCTGGATTTGGTTCATGTGTCTGAACAAGTGGGTAAGCATTCTTTGCAATGTGGTTTTGATGCTGTACAGGCCTCCTCGAGGGTGGCTGCTACTAGTTCTGTTCTCATGCCTGGTTGAAGGATCAGAATTTAGCTGAGCATGTTAAGACAAGGATTTTGGATGCTCCTTTACAGTCTGATGTGTTGTTTGGATCAAATGGAGGACAAAGCTAAGTCTATGCAAACTGTTAAAGATTTTTGCAGGTGCATTAGTAGGAATTGGCCTGCTAAGGGGTGGACATATCCTGCTTATGATTCCCAGTCTAAGTTCACCTGCTCAGACTTCTGGTGAGAAGACTGTCTCTTTTCAAAGAAAATTGGGATTTAATTACTCAAGACAGATGGGTGTTGGATATCATTCGGAGACCAATTTTGGATTTATCTCTCCTCAACACTTATCTGGACATTCCCAAGTTCAAGATGTTGTTTACCTCTGCTGGGCAAAGATCACTGGATGGTAACTTTAGATCTCAAGGAAGCTTACCTTCATGTGCCTATAAGGCTAAGTTGCAGGAAGTATCTAAATTCTCATTATCAGTTCTCTGGTTCTGGCTCCAGTGATAGCTTACTTCAGGCTACAAGGAATTCAAATCTATCCTTACTTGCCTGATCCTGGCTCAAGAAAAGGAAGACCTTCTACAGCATCTGGAATTTGTTATAGCAGTGCTAAGATGCCTAAATAAAGTCCAGTCTAGTACCCTCTCAAGACATGTGCTTTCTGGGTGTGAGACTGAATACAGCAGCCCGGACAAACAAAAGAGTCTATCACTTTACTTCCATCAACTATCTCATCAGTCCGTGCTGACTGCAAGGACAGTCCTTCAAGCATTAGGGTTGATGGCATCTTGCTTCCCAATGCCAAACTGCATTATCTCAAAATGTATGGACACAGCACTGCCAGGATTTGGACACTGTCATTCAAATAATACCTTGCCTTCAAAAGAATTTTGTGGTGGGCTCAGGAATGTCACCTAAACTCAGATTTTAACGACAGATGCCTCGGACATTGCTTGGGGAGCTCATCTAAATGGAAAGTGGATACAAGACAAGTGGCCTGCCAGACTACAGCATCTACATATCAACATGAAGGAGATGTTAGCAGTCCAGTTTGCATTAATGGCTTTCAAGGAGTTACTTCTTCCAGGGCAGGTGTTGATTCTAACAGACAACACAACTGTCATGTGGTACATCAACAAGCAAGGCGGAACACATTCTTATCCTCATGATTTTATGGGAGACTGCGCTAAGCTTGCAACTAACTCTTCAGGCAAGGTTTCTGCCCAGATGTGTTAAGCAGACAAATCATGGATGTGGAAACTGGATCTTCATGTATTTCAAAAATTGACAGTGTCATGGGGAACTCCAGACATAGATCTGTTCGCTTCTCCACTAAACCACCAGCTGCCACAGTATTGCACAAAGGGGTTTCATCACACAGCTTGGAAAGTGGATGCTCTGTCTTTCAGTTGGAAAAACCTTCATCCTCTGCCTCTTCTTCCAAAGGTACTATTAAAGGTCAGACAAGACAGGCCAAGGATGATTTTGATAGCTCCAGATTGGCCTCGGCAACACTGGTACCCACTACTACGGAGTCTGGTAAGGAAGCCTCCATGGCCTTTACCTCTGATTCCTCATCTGTTATCTCAGAAGGATGGTCATCTGCTCAATGTCAAGCTTCACTCTCTTCATCTAACAGCCTGGCATATTCTGTGTTGAAACACAGCAGGTCTCAACTTCCTCAACAAGTTTTAAATGTGATTATGGAAGCTAGAAGACCTAGTACAAGGAAAGTGTAAAATGGAAGAGATTTTTATTTTGGAGTACAGCAAAGAATTTTTATTGGACAAAGGTTTGTCCTTCTCTTTTGTTCAAGCAGTTTCTTAGACTGCTTGGGATCTCAATTTTGTGTTGGAAAAACTTACTCTACAACCTTTTGAGCCTCTGCTGAATTGAAATACTTGTCATGGAAGACTGCTTTTCTGTTGGCTATTACTTCTGCAAGAAGGGTGTCTGAGTTGCAGGCCCTTATGGCAGTAGAGCCATTTTGATTTTCCATAAGGATAAATCCTTCCTTTATGCCTAAGGTGGTTTCTAGTGTGGCTTTAAACCAAACTATTCATTTGCCTACTTTTTATGCAGATCCCCAAAATAAAGGGGAAAAGATTTTGCACACTTTAGATGTACACAGGCAATTGCGTTATTATTTAAGCAGGACTAAGGATTTTAGGCAGTCTCAGCAGTTGTTTGTTTCTTTTGCTTTGAGTTCACAGGGCAAGCCTGTGTCAAAACAAACTATTTCTAGGTGGATTGGCTTTTGCATTGCATTTTGTTATTCCCATCATGGCAAGGAGATTCCAGCTGGGATTAGGCCTCATTCCACTAGGGCTACTGCCACTTTCTAAGGGGTGGCAACTAAGGATATTTTGGAAGCAGCTACTTGGAGTTCAGTGCATACTTTCTCTAAGCATTATCACCTTCCTATCTACTCTAAGTCTAGGGCTGGTTTTGCCACAGCTGTTTTGCAAGGCATGTTGTCAGCTCCTGCTTCTTTATGATTTGCCAGCCTCCCTTACCTCTGCTTTGGGATTCGGACTGCAGCAATGGAAAGCGAAGAACATAGTACAGTTTTGTACCTACCATAAATGTAGATGTTCCACTTCCTGTGTTGTGGTGGTTGTGTAGGTGAGGTTAGTTACATATATATTTTTTATTTTTGGTGCAGGTATTTTGGGCCTTGTCTTTTTAGGGTCTTCTGACATCTGGGGCAAGAAAAGACTGAGGATATGGCGTCGGTCATGAGGACTGCAGCAATGGAATCCTCGAACATCTACATTTATGGTAGGTACAAAACTGTACTTTTTATGTTGTCCTCTAACTTTTTTTAGCAACCTCCAAACTGAAACACTTGTCTACCAGTAGATCACACTACTTTTAATATTTATTCCACAATGAAATTATGTCTCAAGTGTTTTATAAAACATTTGCATCTTTCTGGATGATTATGATTATACGCTACCTATTATGTTTCATTTTATTTTAAGTAACACCATCCTCTTGCAGACCCAACTCCAACAGTGGAGTGTCAGAATGCATTTTTTCATAGTTGAGTGTGTTTATGTACTAAATCTTGCTTTCTAATGCAGAATTTACTTCCCTTGATATATTACTATAATATTGTTAATATTTGTAAGCTGTGTCTAAAGCAATAACTTAGATGTCTGAGGGTTTTCATGTTACCTGGCATGTTTTACTGTAATTTTTGTAACTTGTTAACTTTGTTAATATTAGCTTTGCAATAACTGTATATGGAGCTTTTCTCCCCGGTCCACCATTTAAAATGGGCTCATTCTAGCCCAATGGACTTTTCCGGTTAATAAACTGCAAATAAATAAAATAAAATAAAATAAAATAAATTAAAAAATAAATAGACTCACTGCTTTCCTAAAACCTAGAAACTGACAACATCTCAATATACTTTTGCACTATTGTTGTAAATATGTAAAATATATGATAATTTTCATAGATGCTTTGCAAATATTATTGAATTACCCATGCCCTGCAAATCACATAGTGAATAGTTTACCTTTCATCCTTGCTAAATCATGCCAGCTTACAGATGCCACACAACCTGCCATTATTAGAGTACTGCTAACATTAATTTCTAAAAGCATCGCATCTCTGGCTGTGCTCCTCGTGGCCAGTTATGTTTAATGCTGGTACACACCTTGCCAAACTCAACATTTTTTTTACATTAATAAAAAAAATGGCTGCTATTTCTGACTTTTCACAACCTGTCTGAAAAACCTTTCAATAGTTCATGGGCTGTTCTATCCAAAATGATAATCTGAATGGGCACATACAAAAAAAAAACATGTCATCTTAGACCAGTAAAAAAAAGTGCATAAGTAAAGCTGGTGGTGGAATACAGAAGTCCAGGAAGTCATCAAAAGAAAGGAGTGCAAGAAAAAGTGGAAGTTAGAAAAGATGGACCAGGCTAGGAAGGAATACTGGTTGGCTAGCAAAGAGGCTAAGAAAGGAGTTGCAGTAGCGAAGAACAAAGCAACAGAGCCACTCTGCCAACTTCTGGAAAGTGACTCAGCAGGTGGCACAAAAAAAAAACTACATTAGGTTGTAAAGCAAACACAGAAGAATAAAGAAGATAGACACTCTTCTTAAGGGATGCTAGCAACAGCCTGCTTACCAGTACACAGGACATCAAAAGGCAGATGTAACGAGTACTTCCAGCAGTTTCTGAATGAAGAAAACTACAACAGAAGCTGTACAGACACAGACACAGCTTATAATGAAAAATAAGGAGGAGCCCACATTACAAAAAGTAAGAGAAACACTATGGAAAAGAAGCTAGGAAGTCTTTGATGAGGTCACAGCACATATTATGGGTGGCACAGTGGTGCAGCGGTTAACGTTGTCGCCTCACAGCAAGAGGTTCTCCGGTTCGATTCTCAGCTGGGGTGCCTTCTGTGTGGAGTTTGCATGTTCTCCCTGTGTTCGTGTGGGTTTCCTCTGGGTACTGCGGTTTCCTCCCATATTCCAAAGACATGCATCTGGAGCATTTCTCCCCGGGCCTCCACTGAAACAGGCTCCGTGGAACCTAGTCAGATATTCCCGGTCAACAAATGTTAAATAAATAAATAAAATAAATAAATAAATAATATTATCATTATCTTGGGTGAGATGGGGAGAAATGCCTCCTCAGGGTACTCATAGCAGTATGGTGGGAAAATCTTATCCCAGATGACTGGAGAATAAGAATACTAGTGTCAGTGTTCAAGAGCAAAGGGAACTTGTACAACTGTGGACAGTACAGTGGTGTCATACTCCTAGCCACACTACAAGAAAAATCTGGAGATGGTAACTGACAAACAAATACTCAGAATAGTAGAAAGTAAGATGAGAGGTGAAGAGTTTGGATTCTGATCAAGATGCAGCACAACTGCCCTGATGTTTACAGTAAGACTGATCATTGAGAAGAAGCTAGAGATGAGGAAAGAGTCCAATTGGACTTTCCTAGACTTGGAGAAGGCAAATTATAAAGTTCCAAGAAAACTGATTTGGACAGTGCTGTGTTGCTTTAAAGTCAAATAAACATTGGTAGAATTACTGCAGGCTGTTTACAAGGACTCAATGACTCAAATACGGGCAGTGTTTGGTCTCACAGAGGGTTACACAGAGGGAGTGGGGGGGTGCATCAGGATTCAGCTCTGAACCCACTGCTGTTCATACTGGTGATGGACTACATTAGCAAACAAGCCATAGGGCACAGATCACAAAAGTTTTATTTGCAGACAATGTAGCATTACAGTCAGACTCTGAACATGTACTTCAGCTAAGGAGAGGGCAGTAGAATGCAGAACTGAAGGCACATGCGATGAATGTACAGATGATATAGTTGTAATGGCAGCAACTGGTGGAAATCAGAAGAAGCTGAGACCTGAGACAGCAGGGGAAAATAGTTGAAAGTTTAACAGCTTCAAGTATCTGGAAGGGATGGTAGAGGAAAAGAGAAGTCTGAATGAGGAGTAGAAAGCTGGACTCAGAGGGGCTGTACCAAATGACAGAGTGTCAAGGGCAGTGTATGAAAGAAAAATTCCAAAAAAGTTGAAAAGTAAGGTGTACAGAACAGTAGTCTGACCACTTTTCCTGTATGGTACAATAAACTTCGCAGTGAAGGCAGAACAATGAAAGAAGCTAGGGTAGATGGAGATTAACTGCCTGAGATGGGTGGTAGGATTCACAATGTGAGACAGATGAAGAAGCAAAGACATTGCAGCAGAAGCCAAAGTATCTCCAATTGAAAAAAGGTTAAAGTTGCAGATTACAGTGGTTTGGGTACATATGCAGAGAAGCAGAAGACAATCTGGTGAAGATGATTTGGGACTGACAGGAAAAAGGCAAGAGGAAGTGAGAGCATCAAGCAAATAGGTGGATGGATTGTGTGAAACAGACCTGTGACAGTCAGAAATGAGTGTCAGAGAAGGTAGGAGAGTGGCATTGAATAGAAAGGGATAGTGATAGTTGACACAACATCCTTACATCAGGTGAGAAATGGGAAAAAGGAGGTTGATGGTGATGAAGATGATACCACAGTTATATGTCTTAAAGTGGAGTTGGGGTGTGTGATCAAGATGTTGACAGGCTAACAGCTTTATTTCTCAGCTCTATTATTCGAGTTATATTTATGACAGGAATTACTATGTTTTTGACATTGCAGACTCTTCAGCATTGAAGATTATTTTCTTTTTAAATTTTTAGAAGATTATACCTGGAATTTACATTTTCAGTTATCTTAATTCCTGTCAACATTCAAACAGAAAGGGTTTTGCTCAGTGGCGGCTGGTGACTTCAAATTAAAGGGGGGCTGTAGGAGACAGCTGAATGAGTGGTGCCAATGGGAAGGGGTGTGACCAACTAAAAGGGGTGGAGCTATGCTCAAAACCACAACAACTGGAACTTTAATTAAATTTGCTGCCCTGGGTGCCAAACCGTCATTACGAGAGTCCAATCAAGACAAAATGAAGTGTAGAAGAAAAAAATATTTCAATGCATTGGCTACATGACAACTTACTTAATATCTAGATGGAAACACAAAGGTTGTGAAGCATGAAAAAATAAATTGCTTTTTAAATACATTACTGGAATGTCAGTCAAAAGCAGTTCCAATTATAATTTTTATTCAGCTTTATAAATTTACCAAGTAACATGCTGAACATAGCAGTCTCTGTGATACCCCACTTGTAAAAATGTTTCTTATCCAAAAAAGACCTGCTGCCTGACAGCAACTATCTACTTGTTTCATAGGGAAGACATGATCAAAGTAAAAAATGAACAGCAAACAAGAAACAAGCTCAAGATAAATTGCTTAAAGGATTACTGCACAAGTTATGGACCACACATGATTGAGTGGCATTCTGTTTAGTTTACGGGTAAAGCCAGCAAAGATGACTACAAGTTCCCAACAAATGTAATGAGCTTCTGAAAATACTGTAATCCTGTCCTTTATTACAAATACTGTCATATGCATTTCAGTACCAAAGGCTTATACGTTATCTAGTTATGTAAATATTCTCTGCATGGCAACAACAAAAAGGCTTTCAATGTTGGTAATTCTTTAACAGTATGCTTATTAAAGCTTACTTGCATCTTAATCTCTGATAAACTTACCTGATGGTCATTAAAGCATTGCTACTTAAATATAGAGCAACAGGGCACTGCAACAGCATGCATTTTCTAAATAATAAGCATAAATCAACAGTATAAAAATATGACAGAAAACCAGAACATTCTGCAAAATCAAGGACAGATGAAAAAGCCACAGTCGTACTTGTGGTCTACCTTGGATGGGGGAATACTCTGCACACTTACACTGCATAACTGCTCCTTGCCTTGCTTGGACACATCCGAAGCCACTACAGTGGTGAGTGAGGTGCAACAATTATGTTACAATCTGAAATGTGTCTGGCTGATGGTGATGGCTCATACCTCTCAACCTCAGAGCAAGAAATCTGGACAAAGCCATACATAGAAGTGGAACACAGGCCCAAAAACAAGAACAATATTTAAATATTGCTCTTATAAACTTAGAAAGATAATAGACTAGAAGTAGGTCTTGCATTAGTATGAATTTTCTGAAGGGTATGAAATCTGAAACTCAAATGTCTGCCATTATTTTCTAACTTCAGTCTATAATTATTTGCCACTAATTTGCCAAAAAAACACAATTATATGAAAAACGGACCACGAATGTGATGCAAAAATATAAAATAGCCACACAATACAGCTGGGAACCTGTCAAAAAAGGGACACCTTTTTAAAATTAGTACTATTAACTTGAGCAGCTGATAAAATAAGAGCATCTACATGCATTTCTGAAATAAAAGTAATCTATAACTCTGATCATTACAGTTATTTATAAAATTGTAAACCCTCCACATTTTCTTCCAAAATTGCCATTTTGCAGAGGGATTATTAGCACAACCAATAATATATATCTGCTAAACAAAGCAATGCAGTCTCACAATGAAAATAGACCTAGCATTAAAACTTCTCTGCCCTTGAAACTCTCATTAATTGAAACAGCATTGAAACCCACATTCATAGAAAATGCATTTTGCCAGTGGCAGATAAAGATTAACTTTGGGCTGTTTTCAAATCATAGGCCCCTTGAACACAAAACATACATATGCTCTTTGATACACCTTCCTGACTGTATTAAATTATATTCCTTGTACAGTACAATACAGTTGTTAGAGGGCATTTTAAATTTATTGTTTTGAACGTTTTTCCAGTAAACGATGAAACAAAATTTATGCACTAGTAATGACAAAACTGCCCAGTTCAGAACATTTCCATCATAAAAGTCTTTTCAAACAATCCACCAGAATCAGTAAATATGCATAATTGCTGAAGTAAAAGTCATCTAAGTTCCTCATTAAAGAAGTCTGTAACTAATGAAGAGGTTGCTGCTAGCAAACAACTTTATATGTCATTGTTTTATCTACAAATAAGTGCCTGTTGCCCTTGAGGAATAAATTGCCTATGTTGCATTAAAAAATTATATGCTAGTAATATCGCAATAGGGAATGTATGGCAAACTGATAACAGGTTCAGTTACTAGGTATCTTTGCCAAAAAGGACTGCAGCATCCATCCCCTTTACAGCATAGTACAGTATGAGCAATGCATCTACCTACTGTGGGAGTAAAACCTACAGCCTTCTTCATCAAAAGCAAGTACACTACCTGTTGTGCTATTACCAATGCAAGCCAACTCAGCATAAGCAGCACTAAACATTTGTTCCCCTGCAGCTCTCAGCTCCTTGTAAAATCTACCTCGACACTGAGCTGTATCTCTGAACTTTGCAACACAAGAAATCTGGAAAAAGCCAAAATTTATTTGGGGGGGAATCCCAAAATCTAGGGAACATTTTAAACTTTGCTTGTATGATGTTGGAAAGTTGCTAGAATAAAATGCTGTGCTATCACCATACATTTCACTGCCAAGTCTTAAACCCAGGACCCTGTGCAAAACAGTCAAAGCAACATACCACTATGCCAAATCAGCTGTTTTGTGATAGAGAGGAAGACAAACTTAAATGGCTAGCATTTAGTGAATTCAGATCTCACCATAACTGTCAACCTCTTAGCAGAAAACACCTGAACAAAGTCAATAATAGGGGAATACAGCCCCCAAACATATTCAGCAAATTCAGTTCTCACCATAGCTCTCAACCATAGTACAAAAAACCTGGAAGAAGCCAATAATGGGGGAGGGGTACAGTCCCAAAAATAGGGGCAGATTTCAAATACCCATGTTATAAACATAGATAATTGCAAGAATAAAATATTTTGTGTTACCATATACGTTCTGAAGAATATGAAGCCTGAAATTCAAATGCCTGTTATTTGTATTTATTTAACATTTGTTAACCAGGAAAGTCTGACTTGGAACAAAAGCCGATTTTCAGCAGAGGCCCAGGGAGAAACACTGCAGACACATGTCTTTGTAAGATGGGGAGAACCTGCAGACTCCACACACAAGGCACCCAAGCCAAGAATCAAACCAGAGAAACTGCAGCTGTCAGGCAACAATGCTACCAGTGTGATACTGCACTTGTGACTGTGTAAAGAAAATAAACATACAGAAACCACAGATTTTATGAGGAACAGAACAAATATGAGGCACAAATCTGCAAACATTTTTACAAATGGTGGTGGGTAGGGAATTCAGGCCCTTGTCATTTGCATCCATGGTGCAGAGTTCAAGCCTGAGGTATTCTCCACCCACCACCATGTGTTCTCTGGGCATTTACAGCCCATGGAATCACACACACACACACACACACACACACACACACACACACACACACACACACACACACTCTCACACACACACACACACACACACACACACACACACACACACACACACACACACACACACACACACACTTCTTCCTGAGTCCAGCAGTCAGTCAGTCCTCCCCGTCCCTTCACCTCCTTCAACCTGAATTACTTCACCAGTCTAAGTTCCCGCAGCAAATTCATACTCCTTAGCCTGAACAAGCTAATGGCTGGGTTTATGGTCCTCCTCTCAGTCTGCTGATGATGCTGGTTTCCCGCGAGAGTAGGCTGGAAGTCCCAGCCTGCTGATGACGCAGAACGGTGTTGGTCTGTTCCATGGTTCTCATCACCACACAGACTTCTGGGCTGCAGGGCAGGAATGCCATTCTCCCTTTTCTGGACTGCCTGGCAGAGCAGTCTGGAGTTCTGAGACAGAGTTCCAGACTCATTCATTTTCTTTTTCTGTTTTAAAATGATTTCCCTTTTCTTATTATGTTTCTAGGTGGGAGGGGCTACAGACCTGCAGTCCTATAGCACAAGCCCCCTCTGATTTTGCCTTTTCTTCAAAATGATGTAATAATATAAAAAAACAACTGGTGCACAATCGGTAACAGAAATTTAATGAAGGTCAAGTGCCAGTTTGGAGCTTGTTTCTTTGTATATTATATTATTATTATGTTCTTCATAATGAGTTATTCCAAAACTAACTCACAGGACTTATCAATAAAGAAGGAACTATACTCAGTTCTTACTAGAATACAAGACCTCTTCATAAAATGTAAAATAAACTAGATAATTTAAAAAAAAAATGTACAAAACAAATGGAACAGTTACATGAAATAATAATGCAACAGAAGACTCAGATCTCTAATATGGAAGATGCACTAAATGATATAGAAGAAAGTGTTTCAGAAGATGAATATAATATTGAATTTTTTATTAAAGCAAATATCTCTTTATTAAATAAAATAGATCTTGAAAATAGGTGTAGAAAAAAACAGCATACGCATTTATGGTTTGCCTGGAAAAATTGAAGGTGACAATATGGCTAATTTCCTCACATCTTGGCTCCCTAAGACTTTGAATCTATCTGAGTCTTTATCATATGGGACTGAACGAGCTCACAGATCTCTTTTGGTCTCTTCATCATCAAAAAAGGTTAGTACAAATCCGAGATCCATAATTGTAAGATTCTTTTTCCTGTCAGGATAAGGTACTGATATTAAAAACTGGTTGGTCAAATTCTTCCATTAAACTAAATGGAAGTACAATAAGTGATGGGAATGATCACTCTTCATGTGTGATTTCAAAGAGAATAGAGTCCCTTCCTTTAATAAAAGAATTGAAAAAGCAACAGAATAAAGTGCACTTATTATTTCAAGCTAGACAAAGCTTTGCTTTCAGAAACTACTAAAATATTTGAAACACTGGAATCAGCTATATCCTTTTTTAAAATCAAACAGCATTTTGAAACACACAGAAGAAATGGACTGGAGAAATATCTCTCTGAAAAGACAAGCAGAAAAGAATGACTTGACAACAAATGACAAGAAAAAAAATTTAAAAACACATAATAAATGTCTGTTTTTTTTTCTCTGATCTGCTTGGTTTATATTAATATATTCCTGACACTACTTTCCATTTTACAACAAAAAGCTATAACTGATTCAGGCAGGAAAGTGGAAAAAAAGAAAATATATATACATATATAGAACTGTAATTTAAAGCGATTTAACCTTCTGTGTAATTATAATATCATAAACTGTTAATGTAATCAATATTTATTCAGATGCCATTTGAAAATATCCTATTGGTTATAAGTAAACTTTGCATAACTATTTGTTCTTTTCTTTTTTTAACCATAATTTTCTACTTATAGAGTTACTTTGATTTAACAGTCATTAATTTTTGATATATATGTATGACGTATCCATGTTGATTCCAACTTGGAATGCAAATAACTGAAGTGCTGTTATTTGTGTTAATGTTTTTGCTGCGTGTTATGGTTGTTGTGTATGTCTATGTTGTGAATGAGTGTCATGTTTTGCAGGATGGATTCATCTTTGGTATTATGTTGATGGTATAGAGATTTTTTTGGGCTATATACATTTCTGAAAGTTTAGTTGTGTGCTGGACAGTTGTACTATGTGTTTGTTGCTTAAGTGGAGTTGCAGTTTTTGTAGGTTTTTGTTTTATTTTTATTTTTTCTCTCTTAACTGATGCTGTGGAAATAGTGTCTCTTATATGTGGAGAGATGTGTTTTGCCATCTCTGTATGTGGGCTAGCTTTCCTTCTCTTAGATTATATGATCGAGTTCATTTTTCTATTGTCAAAAACAAAAGCTAAGCTTGAGCTATACTTAGAGATGTTTTGGGCTGTGTTGTTTCTTGGGTTGTTTCTGTGTTTTCCTGCCAAGGTCATGAGCTGGAGTTTTCTTCTTCTTCTTCTTCTTCTTCTTCTTCTTCTTCTTCTTCTTCTTCTTTTCTTTTGTCTTTGGATTGCTTTGTGCTTGTGTGGACTGTTGAGAAGGGAACTGTACAGCAAAGTAATGATGTCTTGGGTCAAAGTTTATATTAGCGTCCCTGGTAAAACATTACTTAAAGTAAATTCTCCCTTAATTTACAATACTTATTGTGGGTTTGTTTTTGAAATCAGACTGTCTGCAGTATAGTAAAAAGTAAAATGCTCATATCAAGATTTTTTTTGAGAGATTTACCACCCTGACCACCTATCCTCTAAATTGCTTTACTGAGTCTTATCTTTCCTCATCCCACTTTCATTAGCCTCAACTTGTGTCCAAATGGTGGAAAAGGGCAGAGAGGAGCTGGCTTCCTTTTGCACATAACAGGCTCATAATTTTCTTACATTGTACTCCAGTTTCTCCCTGACATCTCAGTATCTTATTGAATTTTTGCAATGTTAAACTCACTGTGGAGGTGGGGCTTACAACTCCTAGCAGCTCATCAAACTACAGGGTACTTAGAGGTCAAACTTCTTTCAACTGGGCACTGAGATTGGACTATGACCCATGTCTGAAGTGGGGCTTTATCTCAATTTTCCACACAGATCAAACACACAAAATTTTAATAAATGTTTTGGTCACTGCTTTTAGAGCACTACTTAATAAAGGGAACAACACGCTATATATTTTGCAACTTCTGGTGAAAGGGTTGTTTCATTAGTCTCTAATCTGCTTAGTAATTTATACATAAGACTTATTTTCAAACTGAAAGATGTGAGTGGAAATGATACTGCATGGTTTTCAGATTCCAGATTTTAGATTTATTTAAGATACCTTTTTTTCTTCACCATTGGTTCATTTATCATACATTGCAGTGATGTTTAAAGTTGTCAGTATCTTTACTCAATAATAGATGCATGCGGTTCATTTATGAATTTACACTATTTTACACACACACCCACACATACACCATCTCAATAATATGTTAAATTCTAATCACATACTTTAAAAACAGTGTTGTACACTAATATAACAGTATTCCAGACTAACTTTAGATGTTAGTTTTAATCTATTTGGTAATATAATATAGTTTCTTTAGTAATCATGTAGACAATAGATACATTAAAATATTTATAGGTATTCATTCGAAAAGGACATAAGCTTTTAAAGAATTAAGTAATGCAGACACTGATTTACTATATATATATATATATATATATATATATATATATATATATATATATATATATATATATATATATATATATATATATATATATATATATATATATATATATATTATATATATATATATATATATATATATATATATATATATATATATATATATAGTGAGTCTGTTCAAACATTTATTCCTGGATACATCTGACATTTTCTTTAGTAAGGATCAACTTTAATAAACAAGTTATCAAAGATAATAGGATGCATAACTTTTTTTGTGCTAATATTAAAACTGTATCACTACCAAGCATAGTATTGAAGGAGTGAATTTTACATAGTTGGGATTTGAGAATGGTCACAACAGCTGATTATGAGCTCTGAAGTGTCTACCAAACAATGTCTCATGTCCTTGTTAATGCTATTTTAATTTACAAACTCTTATTATATAATTCAACAGTTCATAAATACATAAATAGATATAAAACTGCATTTATGTTGAATTCCTTCTAGTCATTTATTAAATCAGCTATATAAATAAAAGCTTTAGTTATTTGTAGATGGATAACATAGATTTGAAAAAAATAACTGATGCAGAGTTATACTTGAAAATCTATTTACTGAAAGATACAAATTGAAAGGCATAAGGTATTACATATGGATGAACTGAAGTTGTCAATTCAATGTTTGCATAGTATAAGATAATGAAAGGTCATATTACAATTTTAGCTTTTCACTCAACTATTGAAACTTATCCATTAACATTGATACTGTATTTATATTTATGTCTTTATCTAGCCTTAAGTTACATCATTAGTTACATCTTTATAGGTATTAACTGTTGATGCAGTAATAGTTGTAGATGTTATGGTTTTCCAAGGTCTAGTTAATTTGAATTGTTTGTTTTCATTATATTGTTCTTTTAAGTATTACATGTAATTAGAGTAAATAGATCAATATTATGTAAAATTACTTCTTGCTTAAATATTCCTGAAACATAAATATAAGATAATAAGTAGATATAACTAGTTAATATGTGCTTAATAAGTAACCTTTTGAATAAGATTTATTCTGAAATAGTTAAAAAGAGGGTTAGTTTTAGGTGGGGACTTTAGAGGGTACACTTGAATATATATGCTATTCAAGTATGGAGTCTTAAACCCCAGGGATTGTGTAGTTTACCTTTTATTTAAATGTTTAGTATTTCAATGTTTAACTACTTATAATTTGGTGTCTATGAATATTAATAACCAGCTTGATTGATAAATACATACAATCATTTTCAGTCATTTTTTCCCTATATTAAGAACATATAGCTAACTATACTTCTACTGACACATTGTATACAAAGTGTATTTCTGTCAACATGAATGGTTTGAATAATAGTTGTAAAAGGGGGATTTTAAAGAAATATTTGAAAATGTTTAATGCCCAAGTTGTATTTTTACAGCAAACCCATTTATTACAAGAAGATATTAGTAGACTTAATACAAATATCTGTTCAGTACTTGTTAGTTCACATTATAAACAAAAGAAAACAGGTGCTTCAGTTTTATGGAAAAAGATTGCAGTACTGTCTAAAATCATAAATATATACACAGATAAATACTGGATGTTCCCTCTGGCATTTTTGGAATTAAATATGGGAATATGCACTCTAATTAACCTTTATTGGATTCCTGGGTTAAGAGTTAAAGTAGTTAAACAATAGTTTGAGGAGATTATACCAGACTCTAAAGGGAATATAATTTTAGATGGTGATTTTAATTGTATTTTGAATGATTGTAATACTAACATAATAAATAAGTATTGGAAACCAGTGGCATCTAAAGCATTAGTAGACTTCATAGATATGTTTAATATTGAAGCTATAAACAAATTTTCAGAGGCAGATTCATTATTTTTACACATTTTTCACATCAACATGGTAGTCTAGAATAGATAGAATATGTATTTTAATTGATATAATAGGCAAATGAGATAAAGTTAAAGTTAAAGTCACATGTCCATTATCTGATCCTAATGCAATTACATCTGAATTGAAAATGAATGCCAAAAATGTGCTTCCATTAGTAGAATTCCATCATATGTAACTAACCTAAAAGACTTTAAGGAATTTTATAACACATAAATATGATCCTTTTTAAATATAAATTAAGCCAAAAATGTATCTGAGATTTATGTGTGGGATTCTTTAAAATCATGCCTATATGGTAAAATTCTATATGGGTGTATTAATAAGGAATAAGGAAAAATGGAATAAAGAATTATTGGACCAACAAATAAAAGTAGATAAACTTAAATTGGATATTCAAAAAGTAGTAAAAATTTAGCAAAAGAGCTTGATGAGATAAATAAAACATATTTAGAGAAGAGGCATTACATAATAAAACTATGATTAACTTAAATTAGAGAAGACTAAAATGAGTTGTTATTCTATGAGTCCTAAAAATCAACGTAGATTAGGAAACAGAATGGAGATGATTAATAAACTGAATCAAACAAAATAAGTTTATACTCCTGGAAAAAAAAAGTTTCAGATTTAGAAGGTATTTTAAAGACATTTAAAATGCACTTTAAATCAGTTAATTAGTATAACCCAGTAATAGAACCACAAAGTATATAAAATCTTTTTATATGAAACATGTCAAAAATAAATTAATAGGATAGTGGTTAAAAATAATAGATAAGCCTATTTTGATGTCTGAAATTAAATCTGAAATTAATAAATTAAAATTAAACAAAGATCCTGGAATTGATGGTATTATTCCTGAGATAGTTGGGAGGGCAGCTTAATGACTAAGGTGTTTGCCTTACAAACACAAGTTGCAGGGTTTGAGTCTCACAAGGGATACATGGCTAAGCTTACAATGGCTCACAATGGCAGTTAGCTTAGTACTAAACTATGAACCTATGAACCTATGTATAAACTATTACCTAAGGAATATCTGGTAATATTGTTAAGAGTGTTTACTTTAGTTAAAGAAGCTAGAAATACCCCCATCTTTAAAACTGGAGAAATAAGTGTATATTTTCAAGTCAGATAAAGCTGGAAAAGAATGTTCATCTTACAGGTTCATAGGTTGATACTAGGCTATCTGCCCTAGGGCATTTATAAGCCTAGCCAGTGTGTGTTTGGCTTTCACCACCCTTTTAGATTAGTTGACTGTGCCTCTGTACAGTAGGTCACAGAAGGTAGCCCTTTCAAAGTTAGTTTACTGTACCTCTGTCAAGCAGGGACACAGAAGAGATCACAGGGGTAAACTTACGATCTCCCATCCACTCGTCAAGATTTCTCTTGAAGAGGATCAGTGAGGGGCTCTGCCTAACATGGATTGGGATTTTGTTCCAGAGTGAGGGGAGCCTCTGGGATATGAATCTGTCCCTCCAGCATGTCCTATTTATTTCTGTGCTGAGGTTCAAGTCACTGGAGCATGTAGCTCTAAGGGATTTGGATTTCCTGAGGTGAAGCATGTCCATTAATTCTGGGTTGGACATGGCTTTATACGCCAGACACAGATCACCTTTGAGTAGGTGGTACGCAACTGAGTAGAGCTGGAGTTTCTTTAGCCAAGCTGCATAGGGCATCTGTTTGAGCCCCTTGATTTTCTTGGTGAGGTACTTTTGGGGTCTTTCCAGTTGCTGCAGGTGTCTGGTAAGGTACATCCCAAATGGGGCATTGTATTCAATTATGGGCCTGATAAGTGATGAGTAGAGGGGCACAATGACCTCTCTTGATCTAGATGTGAATCCTTTCATGATAAGGTGGGCTATATAGAAGGTCTTTCTAACCACTTTGGCAATGTGATTGTCAAAGGAGAGATTTCTGTTTACTTGGGTCCCCAAGTCCCTAATTACTTCTTCCATACTTAATGGATTACCACCTATGTGGTAATTTGTGGCACTTTGTTTTTCCCAAAGGGGATGACTATGCACTTTTTGGAATTTAGCTTTAGGTCATGGCTCTGGCACCAGTTATCCATCTCTGTGAAACCCTTTTGGAGGATGCTTGTGTCAGCCAGAGAGTCAATTACGGCACCCAGTTTGCAGTCATCTGTGAACTTTGTCAGCCATAGTCCACCCGTGTTAGCTGTACCTCTGAGAAATATATACTGAAGAAGAGAGGTCCCAGGACTGAGCCTTGTGGGACACCACTTGTAACTGGTTTAGAGTCTGATATGGCACCTGCTATTCTGACCATGTGAGTTCTATCCCTGAGCCAGTTTGCAACCCATCGTGTGACATAGGGGTTGATATTTAAGCTGGTGAGCTTATTTATGATGCCCGAGTGGGGTATTGTGTTGAAGGCTTTTGCAAGGTCCAGGTAGGCTGTGTGGACTACCTTCCCTTCATCTATGACTTTGGTAACTGTTTCAAAGAAGTTGACCAGGTTCAAGAGGCAGGATCTGCCCTTAACAAAGCTGAATTGGGTAGGATCCAGTGTCTGGAGATTCCCGATGTCTTTGTTTATGATTTCCATGATGATACGCTCCATAGCTTTGCAGACCAGGCTAGTCAGGCTTATAGGGTGATAGTTTCCGGGGTCTGTTGTGGCACCACCTTTGTGGAGTGGGACCATTGTTGCTGTACGCCATTCCTTGGGTACATATCCTGTAGTAAGGCTGAGATTGAACAGTGACTTTATATGAGGGTTTAGTTCTTCTTGGAGCTCGTGTAAGATGCAGCCCGGGATACCGTCTAGTCCCATTGATGCTGTGTTTTTTGCTTTCCTGAGGGCAGCTCTCACCTGTGCATCTGTGATCTCAGGAAGGCTACACTCTGTCGGGATAAACATTTGCTCTTTTGGGGGGGGGGGAGTTTGCACTGAACCTTTCTGTCAGGATGTTGGCAATGTCTGTGGGTTCAGTGTATTTTTTGTCATTTTGCACTAACTCAGAGCATATCTGGGAGTTGCCTCCCAGGTTTCTGACATAAGTAAAGAAGGCCTTGTGATTATCTTTAGTGTCTTGTGCAATATTTCTTTCAAAGCTGGCCTTAGATGATTTTATGAGGGATCATAGTTTCTTGCTAGTACTGATCAGAGACGCCTTCCCTTTTTGGGATTTTGCTCTATCATGTAGTAGCTTTCTCCTTCTGTTGTATAGCTTATTTATGGCCGGGGTACACCAGACAGGTCTCCTGCCTTTGGAGGAGTGAGTCTTGGTTTTATTTGGGATAGCATGCTCCATGCATTCCTGTAGGTGTCCATTGAATACTTTGTAAAGGATTCTACATTTTGGCCTGTATTTTCCATTGGCCCGGGGGTTTTGAAGGATTCCATCTTAGTTTTGAGAAGTGTGAAGTTTGCTTTTGAGAAGTTCTTCACCATGGTTTCCTTGGCTAGGGGTGGGGACGGAATATGGATGTCCAGTGAGATTAGTTTATGGTCTGATCTTACCAATGAGGGGTATACCTCTGGTGTGGAACATAGAGACCCCATGTTGGTGATGACCAGATCCAATATGTTTTCCCCTCTTGTGGGAGTGATTACCAGTTGTTCCATAGCATTTGAGTTTATAAATTCTAGGAACCGTTGAGCGAGGGTGTTTGGGCTTGAGTAGTTTTCCCAATCAATGTTTGGGTAGTTGAAGTCACCCAATATAATGGTGTTTGGAGAGACCTTCATATTCTCCAGTGTTCTCAGGAAAGCTGAGTGAGGTTCCTGTGTTTGGGAGGGTGGTCTGTAGCAGGCTACAAACTGAAAGGCAGTTTTGCCCACTGTTAGTTGCACATGGATGGTCTCCGATACTTTGTGCAGTGCCACTAACCTGGAGGTGTGGGAATCTTTGATAAATATGGATACTCCCCCTCCTTTTGGGGTTCGGTCTGAGTTTTGGGGCCGGAAAGCATGGTATGAAGTATAGCCTGTTAGTGCTGGGGTGCTCTCGAGAGCCTTAAGCCAGGTTTCTGTTACTGCACAGATATCGATATTCTCCATACTGAGGAGAGTCTCGAGTGCATGCATCTTGAGGTTTAGACTTCTGGTGTTGGGCAGCATTACCCTTAGTTTTTTTTTCTTTGTGTTGTCTATGGATGTGGGTTTGTATTTTGAGCCTTGCCTAAAAAAGGCACTATGGGGGAGGCAAGTGTTTGCCAGTATTCAAAAACCCAGGGGTGACAGGTGCAAGCCATCCCTAGCGAAGCAACGTGGTTTGTTGAGCATGTCATCCCAGGCAGACAGACACTGGATCCCCTTTGAATGACACCAATACTTTAGCCAATTGTTAAAATTGATCATTTTGTCTTTATACTGTGGCATCATTCTTGGTGAGGGTAAGATGCTACTCAAGGTCAGGGTCATACCAGCCTGGGCTACATGATCAAAGAGCTCCTCTACGACTTTTTTCATGTAGTCCAGGGAGGTACATCTCAGGTCATTCACACCAGCAGGGACAATGACAGAGTCATATTTGTACTTGCTTTGGAGTGACATGAGTGCTTGTGTTATGTGGCGGATCCTGGCACCCAACAGGCAGCTTACAGTGTCCTTCTCCTTGTTCAGCTTGGTAAGTGGGACGTCAGTGTGTCTGACAATAGAGTCACCTATTACAAGTGTATTAGGTGTGTTGTTTAGCCTTAAGGGCTGTGACTGTGTGGCACACTGACATTGTGAGCTATGTGGGTATTAGTTCGTGGTAGGGGTTGCTTGGATGTCTGCTTTGGAGGTCTCTGCTGCTTAGGCAGATTTTTATTTAGAGCCTCCCAGTATGTTTTTGTGTGTTTATGTGTTTGGTTTCCTGATGTAGTAAGTCTATGTGAGACTGGATTTGTGGTGTGTGTGGTTACCTTCTCCTCCTGACAGGCTGTGCCAGTACTGGGTTGAGAGAGCTTAGCCTCCAGTATAGACCAATATCCCTATTAAATGTTGATTATAAGATTTTTATAGCAATACATTATATGAGAATTAAACATTTTCTATAATTTCTCATTGATGAAGATCAAACTGGTTTCATATTTTATAATAATTCATATGATAATATTAAAAGAGTACTTACAATAATTAACTATATCAATATTACAAAAGGAGGTTTGATTCTAGTAAATCTAGACATTAATAGTGCTTTTGATTCAGTTCATTGGGAGTATTTGTTGTTGGCTTTGGAGGAATATGTTTTTTCACATGATTTTATATGATTAATTAGATTGTTATATGAAAATTCTTTAGTTTTTATAAAGATCAGATCATATACTCCTAGGCCAGTTGCAATTATGAAAGGTACTAAGCAAGGATGTCCACTGTCATCATTATTATTTGCCCTGGTCATAAAACGGTTTGTGAAGTATACCAGATCAAATGCTAATATCAAAGGTATACAATTCAGTAATCAATTAATTTCTAAAATTCATTTGTTTGCAGATGATATTTTATTAACTTTGGATGATTATGGCAGCTCATTGCAAGTTTTATTTGAGAAAGTGTAACTCTTCCAAAGGATTTCTGGCCTTAAATTTAATTATGATAAAACTAATATATTATTTATAACTTGTAATAGGCATAATATGAATAAGACATTTCCAAATATATAATCCTTGATAATATAATTGGATATGATATTAATGAAATATTAATTAATTATACTAATACTTTAAATAAAGTTAAACATCTTATGGGTAGATGGAATAGTTTTCACAATGAAAAACATTTTTTTTTCTTAATTAAAATGATTATTTTGCCAAAAGTATTATACTTTATGCAAGCTATTTCTCTTTCTAAAGAATGTATATATCAATTTAATAAACTAATGTTGAACTCATTATGGTACCCCAATAAACCTAGAATAACACTAAAACATCATCTAAAAGATTGGATAATAGGCAGAATTGGCATCCCAGTTATAGTATGCTTTATCATCCATTATTAAGATAATAATGTTATAGTTTAATTCTAATTATTCTGCTAGGTGGAAACAAATGCAAGAATTAATTTGGTTAAAATCAAATCACTCATTACCAGTTCAATATAGTAGAATATTTTCTAATAATTTCCACTGGTTGCTAGAGAATATATTTTGGAAAACAAAAATATACCTATATGTTCTAAATATATATCTAATCCATTAAATGTATTTAAAAATTATTTTAATAAAAATCCAAGATTTAGACCATGGTAATTTATATTGTATCCTATAGCCTGCACACAGAATATCATTAACACCTTTAATGTCTTAAAAATTATGTATTGGCATCAGTTAATTAATTCTGGAAAAGTTCTCTCTATGGACTAAATTATGAGCAAATATGATATAAATAGTGAAGTGGCTAGAAATATAAAAATTAAAGCAATTTATTATTAATAAACTGGAGTTAATGCATACACCTACTAAATACATTGTTTCCATATTTAAAGAATTTATGATTACCATAGGAAACCAAACTGTAATAGGAAAAGAGTACCTATCTGACAAATAAAAAAGCATATAAAGAAAAGTTTGGGGATTGTTACGGATTCATTAATTATTAACTTCCCAGTGAAAAAGATGAAAAGTTAATGTTAGCTTCTTCAAAGCAAACAACAACTCTTTCATTGCAACGGAAGTTGTTTTCTTGGAAATCTATGCATACAACCTTTATTACTCCTCATAAAATGGAATTAATGTTTAAGCATGAGTTGGGGTGTTGGAGATGTAAATTAAAAATAAAATTGAATTGGAAATGTATGTTTTACAATTGTACATCATTTAAATAATTTTGAGGAAAATGAATTTTTTTCTTGCAATCTGTTTTTAATGACAAATTTCAGTTAACTTAATCTTTGATTTTGTTTAATGTTACAATACCTAAATGTGTTCCCAGATCAAAATATTCCTTTTTATGGTCTTTACTGGCTATTGCATGTAAACTAATTACTATGAAATGGAAAAGTGAGACTTCTCCTTTGTTTAAAGAATTCAAGAATATTGCACGTAATGTCTTTCAACTGGAAATATATACAGTAAAGATGACAATTGGTTAAAAGTAATAGCGATACTTGGGAAAATTTATTGTAATATGATATGAAATAGAATTATTATTTGAATGCTCAATAATTGTTTAAGTGTCACCTATGTAAATAGTTTTATTATATTTTAATTTACTGTTATGATTTTTTTTCATTTGTGTAATTTGTTCTAAAAATGTATGTTTTTTTCTGTTATGAATAGTTATATTCTTTAAACCTTAATCTGTTATTACTCTTGCATTGCTACCCTCTGTCTTGCCAAATACCATGCATAACTATAGCATGATACTTTATTTTTTTCTGTTATTATTCCTGCAATAAAACAAACGTTCTACTGTATCAAAAAGAAACATGCACAGAAGGACAGCAGATATGCAGTTCAATTATGGTACCATCATTCCTTTATTGCAGTGCTTTGTCATGAATTCTCTATGTCCATCTTATGAAAAAGGTGTATCATCTGGCTGGTGTGATTCTTGCCTCTTCACTCTTTTGGAGGGATGATTAACTACTTTGCCACCCTCAATGCCATTGATGATCTAATGAATATTGTTTTAGGCCTTTTCTCAATCTTGCATCCCCATGGGCTGATCTTTGTTGGATATTTGCCTCCATTAGTGAAGGTCTGGCTACAAACTCATGATGCCCTCCACAACATTCATTAGTTTCAGTTTAGGATCACAGAATAATGATATTCCCATATACTTTCTTCTATTATGGAGTAGGACTACATGCAGCTACATCTAGATGTAATTTCATTCTTCAACTTTGAAAGAGCGCCATTCCATCAAATACCTCCCCACCCATCCCATCTGATATCTTCCCTCTTTTCTGGTAATCAGAGGGTTCCTGCCTGTTAGCAATCATCCTGCTCTGTAGCCAATTGTATGTAAAAGACTTTAGCTGATTGCAGGTTGGCATAGTAGTTAAAACGTTAACCTTACAGGGTTTAATTCTCACTAAGTCCTGACTGCTCTAAGGACAAAATCACAGTCACTGCAGCTGAAAGCATTGCATTTTTTTTTTAAATCAATAGTATTAGCATGATCCTTGCTATTCCAGTGCTGGAGTATTGGTCAGTATCCCAGAAAAACCTCAAGTCATGCATTTATTCAACTGTCATACATACTTGTGTTTCCATGAATGTTATGGTACCTAATTTCTTATCAGACCCCATAGAGGATAACTTATGACTGTCTTGTAGCTGGACACAATATCAATTTCTTCCTGAGCTCTCAGGCTGTACAGTTCAAGGCTTGAAAAAGGATTGAGAATTAGTCACTTTACTTTCAAGGAAAATGAATTTGCCTTTATCATCTGGCTACACAACCTGCTGGTGTTATCCATGCATACATGCCATTCAGTGCCTTCTAAAGTGCCAGAGAGACTTAAGTGTGATTCAGGTGTTGCATTACTGCCAGTGTTTGTATTACTGGTTGTAAACTGTACTGCTTCTGCAAAGTCATGGAGGCCACAAGTGCTTCAGAACAATGTGGCCTGTGTCCTGTACTGGCAGCATCCGATAGGTTGTGTGTGACAAGATACAGAGGGTGCACCACAATAGAGAATGGAGTTTATATTACACTTCATCTACAAGTTCTGGAAAACAGGCTGCCTAGCAGAACTGCGCCTATTGGATGTCATAGTCCTCTTCATATCACAATGCATGCAGTCATTGGATGTTCTACTTCATTGGCATGCATATGTGTTTCAACAAAAGTCTGAGATTGGCAAGTGGTCCTCATCATTAGTACTGCTACTTCCTGTCTACTGCAGCATGGCTGATGTCATAATACTGTCCTTTTCAGTATTGATGTTATTCCCCTGAAAGCAAAGCTGAGTGGGATCTTAACTTCCTCATGACTGCTGCAACATTCTACTGCATTGTTTCCTATTGCCCCACTCTGCTGAATGTTAGCAATAGAATCTCACCCTCTGAGTCATAACTTTTGCTTTCATCAGTGTTGGTATTGACTCCCAAATGTGACTGTGAAACTAAACAGGTCATTATCAAACTCCCACAGCATAGCAACTTCAGCCATCTTCATGAATATCCATGATGCTAGTGGTTGACATATACAGTAACAGGCAATCCTCTATATGTAACAAATAAAATGAGTGGCTTGCTCTGTTCGTAGGTTAAACACTGGGGTAAACAAGATAAAAATAAATCAGTAAAACAGTTAGAAACCCCAGAGTAGGCAGATCCAATTCTGTTACGATACAGTCCAACAAGAGAAACAAAACAGTTAGGTAGGATACCAATAAACTGTTTAATAAATAAAAAGATAAGCGCTTTCGCTTGTGCAGCTTCTTCAGATCTATAACAAAGTCCTTATGAGGATACATAACTTATATACCAACTGTTATCAATTAGCAGTAATTACTTTTCTTTTCTTAAAGAAATATCCCTATTAACATTGAATTCAAAGTCTCATACAAAATGTAGATGTAAATGCTAAAAGGCAGCTACATTCCAGCATACATTTCAATACTTAAAATACAAGCGCGGATGTAGTTTTATGGAATACAATATTTAAATTTCTTAAAAGCTTATACATAAATCTATTACCCTTTGGTATAAAAACAGTGGGTAATGTGACTTCTGAGTTTAAAATCATCACAACCTTCAATTTAAAAATTCTATGTAACAAATAACTGTATATGTACTTAAACATAAAATATAAAGGAGGGGAGAGGAAGGGAATATACAAGGGAATATATACATATGTATAAATATCATCAGTACAATATCAATAAAAATGTGTAACAAAAACTTATGGGAGTCAGTCATAATACACTATATATAAAAAACTTATAAAAGTCAATCGTAGTGCACTATATATAAAAAATGTAATGCTGAGAAATGTTCATATCTGAAGAGATGCTCTACACTGTTATACAGTGGGTATTACTCACATTATGGTTGTTCATATTTAGCGATCCATAAAAACATAAAAGTACATCCATTGTGCACTAATAAGTCTATACTCAAAAATCCTCTGCTGAAAGCATAGTACAGTGTGGCCCTCCCTCTCTATATATATGTATATATATAGAGCTATGTTCTATCTTATATTCCTCCTTTGTCTCAATTTTGGTTTTAAACTTGCTCTCTCATTGAGGCCTAGACCTTTATCAGCTTTCAAGAGAAATATCCACTCATTTTCCCTACCTTCTGTGAACGTGTAGATGTCACCACCTCTGGGGTTCGGATATATCACTTCAAGTGCTTTAAAGCTAAATGTATGTGAGGTATCTGTCATTAGTACATGCTTAGATAAGGCATTGTGTATTGAACCTTTTTTAATATGGTAGACGTGTTCTCTTATTCGATCTCTGAAGGGTCTGTTAGTCTTTCCGACATAGAATGAGGAACACATCTGACATATAGCTAGGTAGACTATGTGCGGTGTCATACAATCCGCTTCAGCAGAGATTATAAAATTCTTCCTCAGATCCGGGTGAAAGAAGTGTGAAGTGCTATCTATATAACTGCAAAAGTTGCAATGTCCACAAGGTCTAGTATGGCCATCATTCTTTTCTAATTGAGTAATATTGGTGTAACAGAGCTTTCTCTTCAGGTTCTTTTTGTTTCTGTATAGAAATTTTGGGTAATTGCCAACTATCGCTTTTAAGTCATCATCTACCAACAATATGTCCCAGTGTTTGTACATTATCTCTCTCAGTTTAAGATTATCTGATGTAAACTGTGTGGTAAATTTAATAGACTGTGGTATCAGAATGTTTGATTTGTGTTCAACTGGAGGTCCTTGTGGCCCAAAATAGGGCAGACCTCTAGTTGGCCTTAAATCTATTGCATCCTTCATATATCTACTAACCTCATTCTTACTGTAACCTCGTTGCATTAACCTGTCATTGAGGTTAGATAGTTCAATTTCAAAACAATGTTCCATGGGATTAAGTCTGGATGCCCTTATGGCCTGGCCTTTCATAATGTTTCTGAAGATGTGGGGTGCATACTTAATCTATATAATAAATTATTGCTATAACAATTTTTCCGAAAGACCCCTGTATTAATAATATTATTATCAAGTCTTTCAATATACATGTCAAGGAACTCTACCCTGTACTGAGAATGATTCTTGGTAAACTTAAGGCATGTAGTAAGATTATTTAACTTTATAAAAAACAATTCTAGTTGCTCGACTGTACCTTTCCATAGAATAAACAAATCATCGACGAAACGACGATAGAAAATAACATGTTTTATAAACAGGTCTACCTTAAATAAACATTGCTCCTCCCAATGTGCTAAGAACATGTTGGCGTAGCTATTGGCACAAGGTGTGGCCACAGCTACTCCATCTCTGCCTATATATGAGCTCATTGAACATGAACAGGTTGTTCTCTAATATTAGTTCCAGAAAACAGGTGATCAAATCAATCTTAACTGTTGAATAATCTCCATGGTTACGCATGTATTCAGCAACGTACATGACCCCCAAATCATTAGGGATCATTGTAAATAAGGACTGGATATCAAATGTTACAAAAATGTAATCCATGTTCACTGTTAAATCCTTAATACAAGTATACAAATCAAGTAAAAACTGCCTGGAGTCCTTCAGAACTGTGTCATTGCTGTTCAAGATATATCTCAGATGTTTTTCCACATATACAGACAAGTGCTCAGTACAGTTGCGTCCTGATACTATAGGTCTCAGGGGAGGGTTCAATGGATCTTTATGTATTTTGGGGAGGCCATTTATGGTAGGTATGATAGGGTGAGGGACTATCAAGAAATCATGTGTATCTTTATCAATCAAATGTCCCATATATATGTCCAAGATGGTATTGTGTACACATTTAATGGTGTTATCAACATCCTGCCTACTAACCATAACATAAAAATCATCATCTAACATTCTGACCATACGTTCCTTGTAATCAGTTGCATCCATGGCTACTATTTTTCCTCCCTTATCCGCTGGTCTGATAAATATGTTGGCATCACTCTGCAATTTTTTCAAACTGAGTCTTTCACCATGTGTGAGATTATCATTTCTAAGGTGTTTTTTGTTACATGCCCCATTTTCATAGTAGTCATATAGATCACCCTCTGTGAGTTTCATGTAAGCTTCTATTAGGGGGTGATTAGTAGGTGTAAACTCACTCAAGTTCTTAAATCTAAAGTTGTTGTCTGAAGATGTCTGAATACTATCTTTATGTATGTATTTCAGCATTATGTTCCTGCAGAATAATCTAACATCCATGATTGTGTCTACCATACTACTCTTACTCCTTGGAATAAAATTCAACCCTTTATTCAGTAATCTCAAATCATCTTCAGTCAGGATAGTATGTGACATATTGTATACTAGTGTTTGTCCACCCACATTGTCCTCAATGTTTTCTGCGGAGTGTATTCCTCCGATAGCTTTCTCTTCTGCCTCCCTCTGCTCACTGAGCGAGGCGAACTTGTTGCTTTCCTCTCACCAGTAGTGGAAAACCAGCTGATGGGGCATACTAGAATTGATGGTCAAATTCGAGGTCATTTGTTTGGGCCTGACTACCGGTGCAGCATGCGTTTTGTTCAGACCTATCCTCTGTTGGTTTAATAACATCGTTAGCTATCCTAACTTCTGGATATAAATTGGTATTATTGTCAACAGTAGAATGCACTATATGTATCACATCAACAGAGTCATTACAGTTGTCATTATTCAAAACATTTACAATTTCCGTATTACTGTCAAGTATGTCAGTTTGAATGGTTTGGGTTGATTCCAAATGTACAACCCTTTCGTTGTCATTATTTAGATCATTTAAAGTTGGAGAGTCCACTTGTGCTCTAAGTCCATAAGTTTTAACTTTATTCCCAACACTTCTATTAACCGGTCTATCATGTGCAGCTTCTCTTACAGTACCATTCACATTTTCATTAACAGTCCCATTTGTGGCTCTCGGATTAAACCTGGGCCACATGAAGACCTGACCATTTCTAAAGTCATTAGTGTCCCTAATGACTTTATGCCGTTTCTGCTGATATAATTTCCTTTCAAAGGCAGAAACGCTATCCAACATATTGTCAAAAAGAGGACAAATAATGTCTAAAGGAAAGTCATTAAATAGCTGGCGCTGTTTACTCTCAACTTCTTCGGTTAAAATAGCTTCTTCGGGCTTAAAAAAATCAATTAACAATCTCAGGTACTTTTGACTCACCTCCATATTCAAGCTGCCATTGCGCCAAGAGTTCTGGATAATCCCTGCCTTGGCTAGGCATTGTAAAAACGCGCAAGCCCCTGGGTATGATATTACGGTCCAAACACAATTGAAAGTGCACCCTTTGCACTTGTAGCCTCTTGAGCTTAATAAAGCTCTTCTCGATATTCTCAAGCATCATGTAAAGTTTATTCGAGTCAAAGCTCTGTCCTGTAACATCCACTCGCTCCTGCTCGATGTCAAGAAACCAGGAAGTTTGAACGTTTCCTTTGAGGTAATTTTGAAACCTCCTCACGATGATGTCATCACGCGGTGCCCTGTTCCCACGATGTTCATCTCTGGGGACATAATCAAGCTCTATATATGCCATCCGTACTGGAAAAGTGTATGAGAGGTATATGAAGTCTTTAAGGCACAGGATAACTGCCCCTACTTACAGAGTCCGTAAAAATGTGTAACAAATAAAACGAGTGGCTTGCTCTGTTCGTAGGTTAAACACTGGGGTAAACAAGATAAAAATAAATCAGTAAAACAGTTAGAAACCCCAGAGTAGGCAGATCCAATTCTGTTACGATACAGTCCAACAAGAGAAACAAAACAGTTAGGTAGGATACCAATAAACTGTTTAATAAATAAAAAGATAAGCGCTTTCGCTTGTGCAGCTTCTTCAGAT
Organism: Protopterus annectens; assembly: GCF_019279795.1. NCBI lineage: Eukaryota > Metazoa > Chordata > Ceratodontiformes > Protopteridae > Protopterus > Protopterus annectens. The sequence goes on from NC_056749.1 coordinate 761,580,884, forward strand.
CTATAACAAAGTCCTTATGAGGATACATAACTTATATACCAACTGTTATCAATTAGCAGTAATTACTTTTCTTTTCTTAAAGAAATATCCCTATTAACATTGAATTCAAAGTCTCATACAAAATGTAGATGTAAATGCTAAAAGGCAGCTACATTCCAGCATACATTTCAATACTTAAAATACAAGCGACGGATGTAGTTTTATGGAATACAATATTTAAATTTCTTAAAAGCTTATACATAAATCTATTACCCTTTGGTATAAAAACAGTGGGTAATGTGACTTCTGAGTTTAAAATCATCACAACCTTCAATTTAAAAATTCTATGTAACAAATAACTGTATATGTACTTAAACATAAAATATAAAGGAGGAGAGGAAGGGAATATACAAGGGAATATATACATATGTATAAATATCATCAGTACAATATCAATAAAAATGTGTAACAAAAACTTATGGAAGTCAGTCATAATACACTATATAAAAAACTTATAAAAGTCAATCGTAGTGCACTATATATAAAAAATGTAATGCTGAGAAATGTTCATATCTGAAGAGATGCTCTACACTGTTATACAGTGGGTATTACTCACATTATGGTTGTTCATATTTAGCGATCCATAAAAACATAAAAGTACATCCATTGTGCACTAATAAGTCTATACTCAAAATCCTCTGCTGAAAGCATAGTACAGTGTGGCCCTCTCTCTATATATATGTATATATATAGAGCTATGTTCTATCTTATATTCCTCCTTTGTCTCAATTTTGGTTTTAAACTTGCTCTCTCATTGAGGCCTAGACCTTTATCAGCTTTCAAGAGAAGTATCCACTCATTTTCCCTACCTTCTGTGAACGTGTAGATGTCACCACCTCTGGGGTTCGGATATATCACTTCAAGTGCTTTAAAGCTAAATGTATGTGAGGTATCTGTCATCAGTACATGCTTAGATAAGGCATTGTGTATTGAACCTTTTTTAATATGGTAGACGTGTTCTCTTATTCGATCTCTGAAGGGTCTGTTAGTCTTTCCGACATAGAATGAGGAACACATCTGACATATAGCTAGGTAGACTATGTGCGGTGTCATACAATCCGCTTCAGCAGAGATTATAAAATTCTTCCTCAGATCCGGGTGAAAGAAGTGTGAAGTGCTATCTATATAACTGCAAAAGTTGCAACGTCCACAAGGTCTAGTATGGCCATCATTCTTTTCTAATTGAGTAATATTGGTGTAACAGAGCTTTCTCTTCAGGTTCTTTTTGTTTCTGTATAGAAATTTTGGGTAATTGCCAACTATCGCTTTTAAGTCATCATCTACCAACAATATGTCCCAGTGTTTGTACATTATCTCTCTCAGTTTAAGATTATCTGATGTAAACTGTGTGGTAAATTTAATAGACTGTGGTATCAGAATGTTTGATTTGTGTTCAACTGGAGGTCCTTGTGGCCCAAAATAGGGCAGACCTCTAGTTGGCCTTAAATCTATTGCATCCTTCATATATCTACTAACCTCATTCTTACTGTAACCTCGTTGCATTAACCTGTCATTGAGGTTAGATAGTTCAATTTCAAAACAATGTTCCATGGGATTAAGTCTGGATGCCCTTATGGCCTGGCCTTTCATAATGTTTCTGAAGATGTGTGGGGGGTGCATACTTAATCTATATAATAAATTATTGCTATAACAATTTTTCCGAAAGACCCCTGTATTAATAATATTATTATCAAGTCTTTCAATATACATGTCAAGGAACTCTACCCTGTACTGAGAATGATTCTTGGTAAACTTAAGGCATGTAGTAAGATTATTTAACTTTATAAAAAACAATTCTAGTTGCTCGACTGTACCTTTCCATAGAATAAACAAAACATCGGCGAAACTTGACGAGAGAAAATAACATGTTTTATAAACAGGTCTACCTTAAATAAACATTGCTCCTCCCAATGTGCTAAGAACATGTTGGCGTAGCTATTGGCACAAGGTGTGCCCATAGCTACGCCATCTCTCTGCCTATATATGTGCTCATTGAACATGAACAGGTTGTTCTCTAATATTAGTTCCAGAAAACAGGTGATCAAATCAATCTTAACTGTTGAATAATCTCCATGGTTACGCATGTATTCAGCAACGTACATGACCCCCAAATCATTAGGGATCATTGTAAATAAGGACTGGATATCAAATGTTACAAAAATGTAATCCATGTTCACTGTTAAATCCTTAATACAAGTATACAAATCAAGTAAAAACTGCCTGGAGTCCTTCAGAACTGTGTCATTGCTGTTCAAGATATATCTCAGATGTTTTTCCACATATACAGACAAGTGCTCCGTAGCCCAGTTAGTCCTGATACTATAGGTCTCAGGGGAGGGTTCAATGGATCTTTATGTATTTTGGGGAGGCCATTTATGGTAGGTATGATAGGGTGAGGGACTATCAAGAAATCATGTGTATCTTTATCAATCAAATGTCCCATATATATGTCCAAGATGGTATTGTGTACACATTTAATGGTGTTATCAACATCCTGCCTACTAACCATAACATAAAAATCATCATCTAACATTCTGACCATACGTTCCTTGTAATCAGTTGCATCCATGGCTACTATTTTTCCTCCCTTATCCGCTGGTCTGATAAATATGTTGGCATCACTCTGCAATTTTTTCAAACTGAGTCTTTCACCATGTGTGAGATTATCATTTCTAAGGTGTTTTTTGTTACATGCCCCATTTTCATAGTAGTCATATAGATCACCCTCTGTGAGTTTCATGTAAGCTTCTATTAGGGGGTGATTAGTAGGTGTAAACTCACTCAAGTTCTTAAATCTAAAGTTGTTGTCTGAAGATGTCTGAATACTATCTTTATGTATGTATTTCAGCATTATGTTCCTGCAGAATAATCTAACATCCATGATTGTGTCTACCATACTACTCTTACTCCTTGGAATAAAATTCAACCCTTTATTCAGTAATCTCAAATCATCTTCAGTCAGGATAGTATGTGACATATTGTATACTAGTGTTTGTCCACCCACATTGTCCTCAATGTTTTCTGCGGAGTGTATTCCTCCGATAGCTTTCTCTTCTGCCTCCCTCTGCTCACTGAGCGAGAGCGGAACTTGTTGCTTTCCGCTCTCACCAGTAGTGGAAAAACCAGCTGATGGGGCATACTAGAATTGATGGTCAAATTCGAGGTCATTTGTTTGGGCCTGACTACCGGTGCAGCATGGCGTTTTTGTTCAGACCTATCCTCTGTTGGTTTAATAACATCGTTAGCTATCCTAACTTCTGGATATAAATTGGTATTATTGTCAACAGTAGAATGCACTATATGTATCACATCAACAGAGTCATTACAGTTGTCATTATTCAAAACATTTACAATTTCCGTATTACTGTCAAGTATGTCAGTTTGAATGGTTTGGGTTGATTCCAAATGTACAACCCTTTCGTTGTCATTATTTAGATCATTTAAAGTTGGAGAGTCCACTTGTGCTCTAAGTCCATAAGTTTTAACTTTATTCCCAACACTTCTATTAACGGTCTATCATGTGCAGCTTCTCTTACAGTACCATTCACATTTTCATTAACAGTCCCATTTGTGGCTCTCGGATTAAACCTGGGCCACATGAAGACCTGACCATTTCTAAAGTCATTAGTGTCCCTAATGACTTTATGCCGTTTCTGCTGATATAATTTCCTTTCAAAGGCAGAAACGCTATCCAACATATTGTCAAAAAGAGGACAAATAATGTCTAAAGGAAAGTCATTAAATAGCTGGCGCTGTTTACTCTCAACTTCTTCGGTTAAAATAGCTTCTTCGGGCTTAAAAAAATCAATTAACAATCTCAGGTACTTTTGACTCACCTCCATATTCAAGCGCTGCCATTGCGCCAAGAGTTCTGGATAATCCCTGCCTTGGCTAGGCATTGTAAAAACGCGCAAGCCCCTGGGTATGATATTACGGTCCAAACACAATTGAAAGTGCACCCTTTGCACTTGTAGCCTCTTGAGCTTAATAAAGCTCTTCTCGATATTCTCAAGCATCATGTAAAGTTTATTCGAGTCAAAGCTCTGTCCTGTAACATCCACTCGCTCCTGCTCGATGTCAAGAAACCAGGAAGTTTGAACGTTTCCTTTGAGGTAATTTTGAAACCTCCTCACGATGATGTCATCACGCGGTGCCCTGTTCCCACGATGTTCATCTCTGGGGACATAATCAAGCTCTATATCTGCCATCCGTACTGGAAAAGTGTATGAGAGGTATATGAAGTCTTTAAGGCACAGGATAACTGCCCCTACTTACAGAGTCCGTAAAATATGTAACAAATAAAACGAGTGGCTTGCTCTGTTCGTAGGTTAAACGCTGGGGTAAACAAGATAAAAATAAATCAGTAAAACAGTCGGAAACCCCAGAGTAGGCAGATCCAATTCTGTTACGATACAGTCCAACAAGAGAAACAAAACAGTTAGGTAGGATACCAATAAACTGTTTAATAAATAAAAAGATAAGCGCTTGTGCAGCTTCTTCAGATCTATAACAAAGTCCTTATGAGGATACATAACTTATATACCAACTGTTATCAATTAGCAGTAATTACTTTTCTTTTCTTAAAGAAATATCCCTATTAACATTGAATTCAAAGTCTCATACAAAATGTAGATGTAAATGCTAAAAGGCAGCTACATTCCAGCATACATTTCAATACTTAAAATACAAGCGACGGATGTAGTTTTATGGAATACAATATTTAAATTTCTTAAAAGCTTATACATAAATCTATTACCCTTTGGTATAAAAACAGTGGGTAATGTGACTTCTGAGTTTAAAATCATCACAACCTTCAATTTAAAAATTCTATGTAACAAATAACTGTATATGTACTTAAACATAAAATATAAAGGAGGGGAGGAAGGAATATACAAGGGAATATATACATATGTATAAATATCATCAGTACAATATCAATAAAAATGTGTAACAAAAACTTATGGAAGTCAGTCATAATACACTATATATAAAAAACTTATAAAAGTCAATCATAGTGCACTATATATAAAAAATAATATAATGCTGAGAAATGTTCATATCTGAAGAGATGCTCTGCACTGTTATACAGTGGGTATTACTCACATTATGGTTGTTCATATTTAGCGATCCACAAAAACATAAAAGTACATCCATTGTGCACTAATAAGTCTATACTCAAAAATCCTCTGCTGAAAGCATAGTACAGTGTGGCCCTCCCTCTCTATATATATGTATATATATAGAGCTATGTTCTATCTTATATTCCTCCTTTGTCTCAATTTTGGTTTTAAACTTGCTCTCTCATTGAGGCCTAGACCTTTATCAGCTTTCAAGAGAAGTATCCACTCATTTTCCCTACCTTCTGTGAACGTGTAGATGTCACCACCTCTGGGGTTCGGATATATCACTTCAAGTGCTTTAAAGCTAAATGTATGTGAGGTATCTGTCATCAGTACATGCTTAGATAAGGCATTGTGTATTGAACCTTTTTTAATATGGTAGACGTGTTCTCTTATTCGATCTCTGAAGGGTCTGTTAGTCTTTCCTACATAGAATGAGGAACACATCTGACATATAGCTAGGTATACTATGTGTGTGTCATACAATCCGCTTCAGCAGAGATTATAAAATTCTTCCTCAGATCCGGTGAAAGAAGTGTGAAGTGCTATCTATATAACTGCAAAAGTTGCAACGTCCACAAGGTCTAGTATGGCCATCATTCTTTTCTAATTGAGTAATATTGGTGTAACAGAGCTTTCTCTTCAGGTTCTTTTTGTTTCTGTATAGAAATTTTGGGTAATTGCCAACTATCGCTTTTAAGTCATCATCTACCAACAATATGTCCCAGTGTTTGTACATTATCTCTCTCAGTTTAAGATTATCTGATGTAAACTGTGTGGTAAATTTAATAGACTGTGGTATCAGAATGTTTGATTTGTGTTCAACTGGAGGTCCTTGTGGCCCAAAATAGGGCAGACCTCTAGTTGGCCTTAAATCTATTGCATCCTTCATATATCTACTAACCTCATTCTTACTGTAACCTCGTTGCATTAACCTGTCATTGAGGTTAGATAGTTCAATTCAAAACAATGTTCCATGGGATTAAGTCTGGATGCCCTTATGGCCTGGCCTTTCATAATGTTTCTGAAGATGTGTGGGGGGTGCATACTTAATCTATATAATAAATTATTGCTATAACAATTTTTCCGAAAGACCCCTGTATTAATAATATTATTATCAAGTCTTTCAATATACATGTCAAGGAACTCTACCCTGTACTGAGAATGATTCTTGGTAAACTTAAGGCATGTAGTAAGATTATTTAACTTTATAAAAAACAATTCTAGTTGCTCGACTGTACCTTTCCATAGAATAAACAAATCATCGACGAAACGACGATAGAAAATAACATGTTTTATAAACAGGTCTACCTTAAATAAACATTGCTCCTCCCAATGTGCTAAGAACATGTTGGCGTAGCTATTGGCACAAGGTGTGCCCATAGCTACGCCATCTCTCTGCCTATATATGTGCTCATTGAACATGAACAGGTTGTTCTCTAATATTAGTTCCAGAAAACAGGTGATCAAATCAATCTTAACTGTTGAATAATCTCCATGGTTACGCATGTATTCAGCAACGTACATGACCCCCAAATCATTAGGGATCATTGTAAATAAGGACTGGATATCAAATGTTACAAAAATGTAATCCATGTTCACTGTTAAATCCTTAATACAAGTATACAAATCAAGTAAAAACTGCCTGGAGTCCTTCAGAACTGTGTCATTGCTGTTCAAGATATATCTCAGATGTTTTTCCACATATACAGACAAGTGCTCCGTAACCCAGTTGCGTCCTGATACTATAGGTCTCAGGGGAGGGTTCAATGGATCTTTATGTATTTTGGGGAGGCCATTTATGGTAGGTATGATAGGGTGAGGGACTATCAAGAAATCATGTGTATCTTTATCAATCAAATGTCCCATATATATGTCCAAGATGGTATTGTGTACACATTTAATGGTGTTATCAACATCCTGCCTACTAACCATAACATAAAAATCATCATCTAACATTCTGACCATACGTTCCTTGTAATCAGTTGCATCCATGGCTACTATTTTTCCTCCCTTATCCGCTGGTCTGATAAATATGTTGGCATCACTCTGCAATTTTTTCAAACTGAGTCTTTCACCATGTGTGTTTTTGTTACATGCCCCATTTTCATAGTAGTCATATAGATCACCCTCTGTGAGTTTCATGTAAGCTTCTATTAGGGGGTGATTAGTAGGTGTAAACTCACTCAAGTTCTTAAATCTAAAGTTGTTGTCTGAAGATGTCTGAATACTATCTTTATGTATGTATTTCAGCATTATGTTCCTGCAGAATAATCTAACATCCATGATTGTGTCTACCATACTACTCTTACTCCTTGGAATAAAATTCAACCCTTTATTCAGTAATCTCAAATCATCTTCAGTCAGGATAGTATGTGACATATTGTATACTAGTGTTTGTCCACCCACATTGTCCTCAATGTTTTCTGCGGAGTGTATTCCTCCGATAGCTTTCTCTTCTGCCTCCCTCTGCTCACTGAGCGAGAGCGGAACTTGTTGCTTTCCGCTCTCACCAGTAGTGGAAAAACCAGCTGATGGGGCATACTAGAATTGATGGTCAAATTCAAGGTCATTTGTTTGGGCCTGACTACCGGTGCAGCATGGCGTTTTTGTTCAGACCTATCCTCTGTTGGTTTAATAACATCGTTAGCTATCCTAACTTCTGGATATAAATTGGTATTATTGTCAACAGTAGAATGCACTATATGTATCACATCAACAGAGTCATTACAGTTGTCATTATTCAAAACATTTACAATTTCCGTATTACTGTCAAGTATGTCAGTTTGAATGGTTTGGGTTGATTCCAAATGTACAACCCTTTCGTTGTCATTATTTAGATCATTTAAAGTTGGAGAGTCCACTTGTGCTCTAAGTCCATAAGTTTTAACTTTATTCCCAACACTTCTATTAACCGGTCTATCATGTGCAGCTTCTCTTACAGTACCATTCACATTTTCATTAACAGTCCCATTTGTGGCTCTCGGATTAAACCTGGGCCACATGAAGACCTGACCATTTCTAAAGTCATTAGTGTCCCTAATGACTTTATGCCGTTTCTGCTGATATAATTTCCTTTCAAAGGCAGAAACGCTATCCAACATATTGTCAAAAAGAGGACAAATAATGTCTAAAGGAAAGTCATTAAATAGCTGGCTGTTAAATAAATTTGTTAGAGTCAGACTGTAAAAATCATTGAGTTATTCAAACACAATGTCAATTAATAACAAACAATAATGCAGGAAAGCTTGAGCATCTTAAAGCTAATGTACATTAGGAGGCAAAAAACCATACACAAAGTTTGTATAGAATTTTGACTGCTTTATTGACCAAGACACATTGGTTATATACATTTCATTATCAGTTTTGCCCACCTCACTGGTGTGGCTAATGACAGGGTCTTTACATCATAGTTATTCATAAAAACTGCTGATTTTGTGTTTTCAAAAGTCCTTTCCCCATGAGAATGTTGCAGCCTTGCAGACAGCTGGTCAGTCACGATGACCTCCTGAGGATGTAGCCAATTCAAGGTTCTCTGATTAGTTCCAATACAATAGATGTATGTCTTCCTTAAAGTCTCCCTTTGTCTTTCTTGCTTCCAGCTGCACTATCAGAGATAGTGCGCAAGGCTACTCTCCTGGTGGAGGCAGGAAGGAAGACATACATGCGAACAGATTTATTATTTTCTAACTTTCCAAAATAATCTTTACTTGAAAGACATGAGCCAGACTGCATCTGCAAGCTGCCAAGGTCAAATTTCTGATTATACTGCAGCTTGTGCTTCAAGCAATAATATGCAGGTTCATTTTTACTGTTATTCTAGTAAGACAGAATTAAATGCATTAAGTACATTTATTCCTAACTAAAGCACACATTTCTCTATATATTTGATCATACAACTTATATGTGTTTGAATGATTAAATACACATCTTCCTAAGCAGCACACATTGTAAATATATTTTTCTAGGCAGCATGTATGTAAATATATTTTCTAAGCAGCACACATTGTAAATATATTTTTCTAGGCAGCATGTAGATTTTTCTAACATTCTCCCTCCTTTTAATGCATTTTATTCTGTTTAAAACATAAACAATATTATTTCATTCCTCAGCCTTTCCCTTTCAAGGGCTTTCAGCTAAGTAAGTCATTGGTTTTATATTTCAGAAAAAGCATCATTTGAAATTAATCTTTTAATTTCAACACTTTGGTAAAGAGTTTCAGTAGCAGATATATCAACAAATTTTTGATTAATCTTTTCATGCAGGGAATTTCATAGTAAACACATGTTCCTATTAGGAGTATACCCACACAAATAGCAATTAAATGTTTAATAGGATGGAACTCCACCCCCCCAAACAGATTCTGGAAAAAGTCCGTCAGTGGGTTTGGGCCTGGTTTAGTCATTGCTGATACTTGCTGAATTACCTCTAGGTGGTCATTGATTTCATGTTGGTTGTCTGGAATGTACGCACAGCATTCTTCTTCGTGTACCACCTCTTGCCGCTAGGGTGAAGTAAAGAGCCATTCGATTTTGTAGCACAACAGTTTTTATTGCATTCAGTTCATTAGTCACCAATTCTAGGGTGGAAAAAGTTGCATTGTTCATGACTTTTTGACAGCTTTCTCAGCTCCCAGATCGATTTGACTGCTCCATAGGCTGGTGGCATTCCTGCCCTGGATATAACACTGTTGCCCAGGTTCATATGAGTCAATTTACTTTTGTCTTTCACTGAATTATGGCCTTTTCAACCAGCTTCGATTTTACCAACTGGATTCACAGGTTTTCTTTTTCTCACTGGACCTTCAGATTCTCGAGCTGTTTTCCTTACGTTTCGTATTTTACCCAAAGGTAATTCTGCAGTATGTCTTATTGCTGAAACCAGATAACCCAAAACAACTGCGGACCAATTCTCAGGTAACCATTTATATGCCTTTTTCCCACAAATAAAATCATTACTTTGGTACTGATACGTGTTATCCCTGCATGAAACATTTTCCTATTCCTAATAGACAATTGCTTAGTTAAGACTAGATTGTCACATACTGCATTTAATGTAGTTTTCATTGAACTCAGATATGAATCATGGTTTGTATTACAAACAGTACCCCACTTTTGACTTTAATGTAACATTTATAAGACATTGTTATATTACCATTACTCCAGCCCACCTGGAGGGTATTACTCTCATACAATTTCTTTTTGTGTGAACAGGTAAAAATAAAGCAATTTTGTCCTGTGATCTCACGGTGCCTGTGTCAAATAACAGGTTTTCCCAAGTTTCATTTATTCCCAAGGGGACAGCAGACATTAAAAGTCCTCCATATGCTGTGGGTATTGCAGTACAGACCCAGCAATTTGAAATGTTCATAGTCTCTACATAAACTCGTTTCATAGCCAGGTATGTGTTAAAGTTTGGGTGCCAGTCTGTAGCCAGTCCTTCATCACGTTTTATTAATTTTACTTCTGTAGTTATATGCAAGAAAAACCATAACAAAAAAAGGTTACTACAAACATAGTTATTAAGTGTATGATCAGTAGGCCAGTGAACCAATGTCTCTGGGGTTGTTTCACATTTTTATTTATTCTGCCTCTGGCCATTCTGTTCCTGTGGTATGTCCAAACTGAATTTCTTAACAGGTTTGCAATGGGTTAAATGAACCCAAGATGATCTCTCAGCAATTTTCACTGCAGTGGGTGTTGCCAACAGTACCTGGTACGGACCTTCCCACCTTGGACTCGCCCAGTTCTTTCTCTTTATGACTTTCAGCCAAATCCAGGACCCCGGGGTCAGCACGGCTTCTGGTTTTGTTTCTTGTTTATCTGAAAAAGAGTTCAACTGCAAAACAGTCTTATTTATAACAGTTTCTTTATTTAATTAGCTAGTGAACTGTCAGCCTCCAGCCCTGCAGGCATGAGAGCTTTGACTGAGGCACATAATATGCCTTTCCAAATACTACTTTAAAGGGGATCAAACCCTTTACATTTGTTACTGTTTTTCATGCTCAGCAATGCTAGAGGTAAACAGCAAATCCAATTCTTCTGAGTCTTACTCATCAACTTTCTTAACTTGTTTTTAAAATCCCATTGTACCTCTCCACCAGTCCTGCTGACTGTGGGTGGTAAGCACAGTGATTCCTCAAGGAAAAGCTTCTACCCATTTTGAAAACATATCTATGATCACTAAACAGTATTTTTCCCTTCACATTTATTTAACTCTATGAAGTCCATACGAATAGTATGGAATGGATATGGTGGTGTAGGAAACTCCCTTGCTTGTTTTAAATGCTCCTTGTGCATGGTGCTTTGTTACAAGTATGACAAGCTGCACAAAATTTTATTGTATAATTTATGTATCCATATGTTTGGAATATTTTATTTACTAACTGTACCATCCCCCCTGTTGAGACATGGCTCTGCCCATGGCTCAACAAAGCTGCATTTTTAAATAAATTAGACGGTAATATTAAATTGCACCTTGTTTTACCCAGTTTTGTTTTTTTTGCTGTTGTAGTAAGCATTTGCATTGTTTTTAACATGTTTAAATCTAAAATCTCAAAGGGCTGTAATTTTTCAAAAAATAAAGTTCCTGAGTCTGAGGCTGCTTGCTTTGCAGCTGCATCAGCTCGTGCATTACCTTTTGAAATCTTATCCTGTTGTTTTGTATGAGCTACACATTTACAAATAGCTACTTTAGTAGGCAACTGAATAGATTCTAATAGCTCCAAAATAAATTGCATGATTAATAGGTTTTCACTGGATGTAATCATCCCTCTATTTTCTTTATTATTGTGCAAACACATGCACTGTAGAAAAAGCATACTGATTATCAGTATATATGTTTACTTTTTTTTTGCCTTTTACTAAAATACATGCTTCTGTCAAAATTACCAGTTCTGCTGCTTGAGCATACAAGTTGTGTGGCAAAGTTTGTGCTTCTAAATTTTTAGTGTCTGTAACTACTGCATACCCCACCAGATTTTTCCCTGTAGGACCCCTTCTGCATGAGTCATTCACGTAATATGTCACCTCAGCATTATCCAAGGGCATATTTGTAAGATCTTATCTAGGTAAAGCTAACTGTTTATATGAGGTTGACTCAGCAGTATGGTCATACATGAAAGATGTCTAGCAGGAGAAAGGTATGCAACTTTTTCTTGTGGCAGAATTATTGCAACTGCATGAGGCATTCTCAATGTGAGAGGGTGGAATAACACCATTGAGGCTGAAGCCTGTACTGCCATTGCTGCTGCAACTACTGCTTGTACACAGTGAGGCAAAGATTGCACCACTGGGTCTAACTGTAATGAATAGTAAGCTATGGGGCATTGCTTATCCCCATGTTGTTGCTTTAATACTGATGTCATGTACCATTGCTTACAATCTATGGTCTAAAAAAAACGTTTGTGATAACTTGGAAGTCTTAAAACTAATGAAGAAGCTATTAACTGCTTCAACCTGCAGAAAGCCATTTCTGCTTTTGTTTTCATTGTAAAATAATTTGGTACCCAGTTCCAACAAAAATTAGTTGTACCTAGGAAAGACATTATTTCTTTTTTAGTTGTTGGTTTGGGTGCTTGCAAAATTGCTGTTTTTTTTTTTTTTTCCCTTTTCTCTTTCCCACTATTTAGTATTTTACCTTTACTGAATATCACATATTCCAGGTATCTAACCTGTGTTTTTTTTTTCCCAAAGTTTGTAACTTACTCTTGTTTACTTTGTGTCCTTGTATTACTAAAAATTTTAACAATGCTACTGTATTCACCCTGCACTGCTGCTGGGTGCTGCTAGCAAGATGTCATTTACATAAAGTAGTACTTGGCTGCCCCCTGGTGGAGAAAACCCTGCCAGGTTGCTAGCCATCTCTTGTGCGAATATCGTTGGACTTTCACTATATCCCTGTGGTAGTCGGGTACGTATACCTTTTGCCCTGAAATGTAAATGCAAACCAATGCTGGCTGTCAGGGTGGATAGGTATTGAGAAAAATGCATTGCTAATATCTACCACAGTGAAATATTTCTGTTGCGGCTTCAAATCATTTAATAAGGTATGTGGGTCTGGCACCGTAGGTGCTCTTGGTATTACTGCATTATTCACAGCTTATAAATCTTGTACCATCTGCCATTCCCCGTTTGCTTTTTCTTAACAGGAAATAGGGGTGTATCACATGGTGAATCAGGAGATTCTACCAGTACTCCTTTTTTGAGTAATGCTGCTTATTATAGGCTTAATTTCTACTTTTGCATTCTTTCCCAAAATGTATTGTTTTTTTTCTGTGGTCTAAAAGCTGACTTTGGGGTAATTGTAACTGGTCCTGCTGCTTGAATAAGCCCTACATTTGACTTGCCTGTTGACCACAGAGTTGTTGGAATTTTACACAAGGCCTTTTCTTTTTCTTTTAATAAAAATGCTAATCAGCTGTCCTTACTAGATTGCAAGTGTACAGCTGTATGTGTCTGTGTCAACCAATTCAGTTTTGTTTTCATATCCCTTGTCCTGACATTTTTAAATCAGTCTGTTTTCCCATTTTGTTACCTTTTTTTTTCTAAGTCTGCCCATTTAAAACTTTTGTTTTTTGTCAAGCTGACATGTGGCAGTCTATTGGACTTATACAATCTCATGAACTCCTGAGGTAATGAACAGCTTACTACACTGTTTCCCTCAGTATCCCAGCATAAAGTTTGTAATATTAATTTGTCAGCAGGATTTTTACTTATATTTTTTATTAGGTCCTGGTGTGCTACAGTAGTATGGAGTACAATGTAACCAGTGCTGCTGATCAGTGTCAAGGGAGGGTACCTTACTGATGGCTACGTTTATCAGTTCTTTGGTTACTGCCCTGGACCAATCATAACTAGGTCCTGGCTGTACCAATAATAGGCTTCACCCTCTGATCACACCACAAGAGCATTCATTTGTCTTTGTGCTTCCATACCCTGCATGGTAGGAACTACTGCTATGCCAAATATCTGCACAAGGTCTTTTCCCAGTAAGTTTACTGGATATTTTTGCAGAAACTACAATTTTACTTTTCTGAGTCGTACCTGAAACAGGGTCAGTTATTGCTATATTATGGGAAAGTGGTTCCCTGTATAGCTGTCTATTTGCTGCTTTTACTAATATATAATCAGGTGATTTAGAATGTTTTGGTAACTTGGAGGGGTGTATCAAAGTCCGTGACGCTCCTGAGTCACACAGGAATTTGACCTTTCCTCCCTCCACCAGACTTCTGGTTTTGTATTTGCTAGGTAGAGCTCCAGGCTCAACAATGCTAAATCTAAAATTTTATTTTCATTTTTATTCTTTACATCTGTTTGTACTTCCTCTATTCCCTCTACTACATTCACATTCTCTTTTGTTTATTAACCTTTCCTGATGATTTTTGGTTATTATCACTATTATATAGTCAGTCCACATCTCCTTTATCTTCTGTTATTGCTTTCTTATTTTGTTTATAGTCCCTAGCTAGATGCCCTTTTTACCTGACTGTAATACAAATACTTCAGCTCCGTCTTCAACAGTGAAGACTTGTGCCCTTTTTTCTTTTTACTATTAAAGTGTCTTTCAGTACGTCTAGCATACTCAAGTAAGGCTTGCAGCCTGCTTGTTCAGTGATTTATCATATGCCTTGTAATAAAACTACTAACAGAGGCAATGCAACCTTTTAAAATGTATATATATATATATATTTTTAATTGTTATTTTAAGCATTTTAATAATCTAGCATAATATTCATCTACTGTCTCATTTTCCTGTTGTAGGCATTAATTAATGCAAGTCCAGTCTACTCTAAGTTTTCATTTTTCAGAGATCCTGTCTGTTAGACCTTTTACTCTGTTGTCTAAAAATGTTTCAGAATTTTTAAGCTTCTGTTTTTCTTTTGCCTGACGCCCTGCATCAGATTAAAACTTGTTTAAGGAGTTTAACTAGTGAAAGTTTATCTAGTTTACTATCAAATTTATAGTTGTTAACACATTTTGCAAAATATCTCACATTATCTGCTCTCTGTAATTGCATATATTTTGCATCTTCTGTTAGGGGCGGGTCACGTGACCCTTTAGTGCACTCGTTTCCCATGTCTCTGAAAGAAAAAGAAGAGAGAGAGAGAGAGAGAGAGAGAGAGAAAAAAAAACAACAACAGAACTGTTACGTAACCCTTTCTCTTGTACCACGTGGTATCTCTATTCCCCGTATTCACAGTAGTGTCTAGAATGACTGTTTACTTTGTTTTGCTTTATTTCCTGATCTATGACTCAAGATACAATACTGACTACCTCTCCCTGCTATCACAAACCTTAGCAATAGCACAGTGTAACCTGGTCCCTGATCTAAAACAAAAACAAAGAGAGGAATTCTGCTTACCCGAGCCTCCTGCTTATGTTTGATAGGCTTTTTAGGACCCAGTTTTCCACTTTTCGGCCACAGATCAGATAAGTGGACAGCCTCTTTAGGCACGACAATTCAGTCGGAGGTCTTTCCTTCTTCTGCAGACTTCAATACCACCTATATATTCTGACCTGTAGCTTACCAAGGGAATTCCGGCACGATTAGGACCAAGATGTTAAATAAATTTGTTAGAGTCAGACTGTAAAAATCATTGAGTTATTCAAACACAATGTCAATTAATAACAAACAATAATGCAGGAAAGCTTGAGCATCTTAAAGCTAATGTACATTAGGAGGCAAAAAACCATACACAAAGTTTGTATAGAATTTTGACTGCTTTATTGACCAAGACACATTGGTTATATACATTTCATTATCAGTTTTGCCCACCTCACTGGTGTGGCTAATGACAGGGTCTTTACATCATAGTTATTCATAAAAACTGCTGATTTTGTGTTTTTCAAAAAGTCCTTTTCCCATGAGAATGTTGCAGCCTTGCAGACAGCTGGTCAGTCACGATGACCTCCTGAGGATGTAGCCAATTCAAGGTTCTCTGATTAGTTCCAATACAATAGATGTATGTCTTCCTTAAAGTCTCCCTTTGTCTTTCTTGCTTCCAGCTGCGCACTATCAGAGATAGTGCGCACAAGGCTACTCTCCTGGTGGAGGCAGGAAGGAAGACATACATGCGAACAGATTTATTATTTTCTAACTTTCCAAAATAATCTTTACTTGAAAGACATGAGCCAGACTGCATCTGCAAGCTGCCAAGGTCAAATTTCTGATTATACTGCAGCTTGTGCTTCAAGCAATAATATGCAGGTTCATTTTTACTGTTATTCTAGTAAGACAGAATTAAATGCATTAAGTACATTTATTCCTAACTAAAGCACACATTTCTCTATATATTTGATCATACAACTTATATGTGTTTGAATGATTAAATACACATCTTCCTAAGCAGCACACATTGTAAATATATTTTTCTAGGCAGCATGTATGTAAATATATTTTCTAAGCAGCACACATTGTAAATATATTTTTCTAGGCAGCATGTAGATTTTTCTAACACTGGCGCTGTTTACTCTCAACTTCTTCGGTTAAAATAGCTTCTTCGGGCTTAAAAAAATCAATTAACAATCTCAGGTACTTTTGACTCACCTCCATATTCAAGCGCTGCCATTGCGCCAAGAGTTCTGGATAATCCCTGCCTTGGCTAGGCATTGTAAAAACGCGCAAGCCCCTGGGTATGATATTACGGTCCAAACACAATTGAAAGTGCACCCTTTGCACTTGTAGCCTCTTGAGCTTAATAAAGCTCTTCTCGATATTCTCAAGCATCATGTAAAGTTTATTCGAGTCAAAGCTCTGTCCTGTAACATCCACTCGCTCCTGCTCGATGTCAAGAAACCAGGAAGTTTGAACGTTTCCTTTGAGGTAATTTTGAAACCTCCTCACGATGATGTCATCACGCGGTGCCCTGTTCCCACGATGTTCATCTCTGGGGACATAATCAAGCTCTATATCTGCCATCCGTACTGGAAAAGTGTATGAGAGGTATATGAAGTCTTTAAGGCACAGGATAACTGCCCCTACTTACAGAGTCCGTAAAAATGTGTAACAAATAAAACGAGTGGCTTGCTCTGTTCGTAGGTTAAACACTGGGGTAAACAAGATAAAAATAAATCAGTAAAACAGTTAGAAACCCCAGAGTAGGCAGATCCAATTCTGTTACGATACAGTCCAACAAGAGAAACAAAACAGTTAGGTAGGATACCAATAAACTGTTTAATAAATAAAAAGATAAGCGCTTTCGCTTGTGCAGCTTCTTCAGATCTATAACAAAGTCCTTATGAGGATACATAACTTATATACCAACTGTTATCAATTAGCAGTAATTACTTTTCTTTTCTTAAAGAAATATCCCTATTAACATTGAATTCAAAGTCTCATACAAAATGTAGATGTAAATGCTAAAAGGCAGCTACATTCCAGCATACATTTCAATACTTAAAATACAAGCGACGGATGTAGTTTTATGGAATACAATATTTAAATTTCTTAAAAGCTTATACATAAATCTATTACCCTTTGGTATAAAAACAGTGGGTAATGTGACTTCTGAGTTTAAAATCATCACAACCTTCAATTTAAAATTTCTATGTAACAAATAACTGTATATGTACTTAAACATAAAATATAAAGGAGGGAGAGGAAGGAATATACAAGGGAATATATACATATGTATAAATATCATCAGTACAATATCAATAAAAATGTGTAACAAAAACTTATGGAAGTCAGTCATAATACACTATATATAAAAACTTATAAAAGTCAATCGTAGTGCACTATATATAAAAATGTAATGCTGAGAAATGTTCATATCTGAAGAGATGCTCTACACTGTTATACAGTGGGTATTACTCACATTATGGTTGTTCATATTTAGCGATCCATAAAAACATAAAAGTACATCCATTGTGCACTAATAAGTCTATACTCAAAAATCCTCTGCTGAAAGCATAGTACAGTGTGGCCCTCCCTCTCTATATATATGTATATATATAGAGCTATGTTCTATCTTATATTCCTCCTTTGTCTCAATTTTGGTTTTAAACTTGCTCTCTCATTGAGGCCTAGAACCTATAGTATCAGGACGCAACTGGGTTACGGAGCACTTGTCTGTATATGTGGAAAAACATCTGAGATATATCTTGAACAGCAATGACACAGTTCTGAAGGACTCCAGGCAGTTTTTACTTGATTTGTATACTTGTATTAAGGATTTAACAGTGAACATGGATTACATTTTTGTAACATTTGATATCCAGTCCTTATTTACAATGATCCCTAATGATTTGGGGGTCATGTACGTTGCTGAATACATGCGTAACCATGGAGATTATTCAACAGTTAAGATTGATTTGATCACCTGTTTTCTGGAACTAATATTAGAGAACAACCTGTTCATGTTCAATGAGCACATATATAGGCAGAGAGATGGCGTAGCTATGGGCACACCTTGTGCCAATAGCTACGCCAACATGTTCTTAGCACATTGGGAGGAGCAATGTTTATTTAAGGTAGACCTGTTTATAAAACATGTTATTTTCTATCGTCGTTTCGTCGATGATTTGTTTATTCTATGGAAAGGTACAGTCGAGCAACTAGAATTGTTCTTTATAAACTTAAATAATCTTACTACATGCCTTAAGTTTACCAAGAATCATTCTCAGTACAGGATAGAGTTCCTTGACATGTATATTGAAAGACTTGACAATAATATTATTAATACAGGGGTCTTTCGGAAAAATTGTCATAGCAATAATTTATTATATAGATCAAGTATGCACCCCCCGCACGTCTTCAGAAACATTATGAAAGGCCAGGCCATAAGGGCATCTAGACTTAATCCTATGGAACATTGTTTTGAAATTGAACTATCTAACCTCAATGACAGATTAATGCAACGAGGTTACAGCAAGAATGAGGTTAGTAGACATATGAAGGATGCAATAGATTTAAGGCTAACTAGAGGCCTGCCCTATTTTGGGCCACAAGGACCTCCAGTTGAACACAAATCAAACATTCTGATACCACAGTCTATTAAATTTACCACACAGTTTACATCAGATAATCTTAAACTGAGAGAGATAATGTACAAACACTGGGACATATTGTTGGTAGATGATGACTTAAAAGCGATAGTTGGCAATTACCCAAAATTTCTATACAGAAACAAAAAGATCCTGAAGAGAAAGCTCTGTTACACCAATATTACTCAATTAGAAAAGAATGATGGCCATACTAGACCTTGTGGACGTTGCAACTTTTGCAGTTATATAGATAGCACTTCACACTTCTTTCACCCGGATCTGAGGAAGAATTTTATAATCTCTGCTGAAGCGGATTGTATGACACCGCACATAGTCTACCTAGCTATATGTCAGATGTGTTCCTCATTCTATGTAGGAAAGACTAACAGACCCTTCAGAGATCGAATAAGAGAACACGTCTACCATATTAGAAAAGGTTCAATACACAATGCCTTAGCTAAGCATGTATTGATGACAGATACCTCACATACATTTAGCTTTAAAGCACTTGAAGTGATATATCCGAACCCCAGAGGTGGTGACATCTACACGTTCACAGAAGGTAGGGAAAATGAGTGGATACTTCTCTTGAAAGCTGATAAAGGTCTAGGCCTCAATGAGAGAGCAAGTTTAAAACCAAAATTGAGACAAAGGAGGAATATAAGATAGAACATAGCTCTATATATATATACATATATATAGAGAGGGAGGGCCACACTGTACTATGCTTTCAGCAGAGGATTTTTGAGTATAGACTTATTAGTGCACAATGGATGTACTTTTATGTTTTTATGGATCGCTAAATATGAACAACCATAATGTGAGTAATACCCACTGTATAACAGTGTAGAGCATCTCTTCAGATATGAACATTTCTCAGCATTACATTTTTTATATATAGTGCACTACGATTGACTTTTATAAGTTTTTTATATATAGTGTATTATGACTGACTTCCATAAGTTTTTTGTTACACATTTTTTATTGATATTGTACTGATGATATTTATACATATGTATATATTCCCTTGTATATTCCCTTCCTCTCCCCTCCTTTATATTTTATGTTTAAGTACATATACAGTTATTTGTTACATAGAATTTTTAAATTGAAGGTTGTGATGATTTTAAACTCAGAAGTCACATTACCCACTGTTTTTATACCAAAGGGTAATAGATTTATGTATAAGCTTTTAAGAAATTTAAATATTGTATTCCATAAAACTACATCCGTCGCTTGTATTTTAAGTATTGAAATGTATGCTGGAATGTAGCTGCCTTTTAGCATTTACATCTACATTTTGTATGAGACTTTGAATTCAATGTTAATAGGGATATTTCTTTAAGAAAAGAAAAGTAATTACTGCTAATTGATAACAGTTGGTATATAAGTTATGTATCCTCATAAGGACTTTGTTATAGATCTGAAGAAGCTGCACAAGCGAAAGCGCTTATCTTTTTATTTATTAAACAGTTTATTGGTATCCTACCTAACTGTTTTGTTTCTCTTGTTGGACTGTATCGTAACAGAATTGGATCTGCCTACTCTGGGGTTTCTAACTGTTTTACTGATTTATTTTAATCCTCTATATGTATTCAGACAAGAAAAAGAAGAAATAGAAAGCGTGAAACCACAGCAGACAATCAGTGTAACACTGATGTCAGTGTTAGAAAGAAACAGTGCAGTTGTCTGTAAGAGACACTGGCAAACCCCTTTTCCTTCCACAATAGCCACTAAATGCTGTTAAGGCCTTTACATGTCAACAACCCTGAGACAGTAACACACTCCACACACCATGTACACTCTGCTTTGTGCATCTTGCATGGTGGAATACTTACACAGTGCAGTGCTGTAGAGCAGAATAAGATATTAACATAAAGTCCCATTTGCCTGAGAGAGCAGTACCTCCACAATGATGCAAAAGGTCACACATCCCTTCCTGAAGAAGGAGTAGAGAAATTTCCCCCAGATCCTGGCCAAATTTCCTACAGTCTGTTTAAATGCCATGTAGCACTTCCCAAGAAGATAGGATAAACCTGGTTAACAAAATGTTCTTGAAGTAAAAATAAATGTTACCTTTGTAAACTTTTCCACATATTCTATAGACTGTAATTTACAGCAGACCATATTCATGCATCCTTGTCAACGTTTAATGCTAAGCTAAGTGCACTGTTTCTGCATAACAAGGCCACAGTGTTACGTTCTGTTGAAAAAGTTGCAATATACACACTTCATACAGAATTTGTGCCCAACATGTTTTATAACATAACTTAAATTTATCACTTTCAAGTCATGCATGTCATCTTTGGCTGGAATACCTGATAATATTGAAAACTTTGTGGTAGTCAAAATGGACTCACAACCACATAAGCACACAAAGACATTTATCCTCCCTTCTGTGTATTGTGTTTCTGTGTCTCCAAGAAAAAAAAAGTTTCCATCACATGATAGGAAAATCCCTAATAGCAATGGAGTCCTGTATGATGCAGGCAAACCTGGTAGCTCACATGTGTTTTCTTTATGATGCTGGTGATCTGCTGCAAAGGGGAGCTTACAGAGCACCATATCCTCTCATTACCATAATATTGTTATGACTCATGACCTACCACAATGCCTACGGACTGTGACTACTTAAAGAATCTCATTCAAACATGAATGTGTTCCTGAGCTGTAAGCAAGTTTGTTAAGGTACAGTATGCCTTATGGACTTGGGACTATATTTACTTGGTAAGTCAGACTGTATACTAGTTAACTGCACTCCGTTTCTCTTCTGTACAACACTCTCATAATACCTGCCATCCCATGCATGACTGAGAAGCACATACCAGTATACCAGGTTGGCATTTACACCATTGATAAAAATGGGGAAGCATTTGTATGTTGCTCAGGAAATCAGTGGTTTAATCCCTGTTGATGTACTAAACATAGTGCACTTGATGCAATTACAAGTCTGTACATATTTTAATGAATTCCAGATATACTCTTTAGGAAAACGCAATGGGACAACAAACTAATAATTCAGTTGTGCGGCGCATACATGGAACATACTTATGTTCAAATATATAAAAGCAGTAAAACCAATGAAACAGTTATTGGAAATTATTTGTCTACATTGCTGTCTTTTCATATTGAAGTGCTTCACATTTAACTAAATGAATGTAAGCTAATGTATCACGTTCTTTTGCACAGAAATCATTTTAACAGAAAAGAAGAGCAGGTCAATAGTCCCTGAGTTCTGTATAATATCACCAACAGGCAGTCAGTCATGACAAGCCATGCAATGCAAGATATGCAAGCATGTCAACAAAATGTTAACAAGTACTATGTATATATTGCAGAGCTCTTTTAGACATAACAAATTGTGATGGTTCCTTAGCTATTACCTATCTAAAATACATCAAGGTAAAACAAAATGGTGATGTATAATCTATGAAATGCTAAGCCAGCTATACACAATATCATTTGCGTGTCAAAGTAATCTGTTTATATAAGAGATGTGATTCTGGTACTCTGCAGTTTCCTCTTGAGGCCACATCTACATCATCGCATCTAGGTCTGGGTGACAGGACATAGTATTGATTGAAAGTGTTCTGTTAAGCAATAACGTTATAAGGGAAATGAAAAAGTGAATATAAGAAAATATAAAGCTGTTTCTTCAGGAAATAATGATAAAAAAAGCAGCACAGACAGCAAGTAGGACAGTACCGATTTAAAACTGCCAAGGAAGAGGGAGGTATTTAGCTGTGGGAGTGGAAAGAGGCTACATGTGGAAAGTTACAAGGTAGATTTAATTGGGAGGTAAGGTTTCATTAATTAAAGAAGCAATACACAAACAAAATGCTCACTCAAATGTGCTTTCTTTGTGTAGCTATGTAGTTGTTGAACATGAAGAAGCTATACTAAGGAAAAAAACAACTGCATTCAGACACTGGCTGAAAAACTACACAGATCTGACATATGTCTAATCTTTCACCTAACTGGTTTATTATGTCACATCATTCTGGTAGTAAGCCTCCTGTCTAAGACATTAAATTACATTTCAAAATCAAGGCTAGCAACGATGAAAACTGTACTCATCCAGAAACTGTTAATAAAAAAACTGTGATCACCCAAGGACACTACAGTTCCCCAGTGCCATAAATTATCCCTTTCACATTTGTCAGAGAAACCACTACAAGTTATTTTTCTTCACTGAAAATAAATACATTCATTGCTTGTATATTACCCAAGAAGATATTGTAACATCTGTTAGAGGGCATTAACCTGTTTATGAATAAAAAATTAATTACAGCAACCAGCCATTTACTCAGTTCTCAGAAAACATCACTTCAAGCTACCCTGAAAGACTTCCTGCTGCCAAATAAAACAGACATTCAGAAGATCTGGTCTGCCTTTAAATATCTTACCATCACTATCACTGCAGTCCATAATGGAGTAAAAATCAGTGGAAGGTTGAAAATAATATTTCCATAATGCCAAATATAATTGCAAACTTGAAAAAAATATATGAAACTAATACTAAAAGCAAACTTCAAGTTTAACATTTTTCAACAAATGATTCATAATCCACTAACAAGTTCAGATGACAACAAAACATTTGTAATAGCAGCCATTTTAACAGCTTCTTGAAGGAACAGAAAATGATAATATAGTTTCCTTCTAGCATGCTATTTACCAATTATCAAAATGTCATGAGCTTAGAATAATGGCTGCATTTTTTACATAGAATAATGGCTGTAGTTTTTTTCTGACAGGTGCATTTCACAGAGCACTCACACCCATACTTCTCAGTTGTGCAGAATTTTCCAGTGTTTCCCTATTTGTACCTCAGATTTTTGGCCAATTCCTCATTAATGTTGTGGTTTAATAACAATTCATTGAGGAAAGAAGTCACTCAGTAAAGAAATGACATTTGAGTTTCAAACTGTATATGCTTCATAAAATGTACGCTAATACCAAACATGTTATTCTGTCAACTTTCTAGCGTGGACCTTGCTCTAGGTGATTGTCACTGTTGAAGCAACACTCCTGCTCATGTGGCAAAAAGGAGTTGTGGATGGATGGGTTTAAAATTTGTCCCTATTTTTGGGCCTTTTCCCTCCCATTATTTTTGACTTTTCCAAATTCCTTGCACTGAGGTTGAGAGGGATGCTCCTACCACAAATAGGTTCATAGGTTCATAGGTTCATAGGTTCATACTAGGCTATCTGCCCAAGGGCATTTATAAGCCTAGCCCATAGTTATGTGGCTTTCGCCACCCCTTTAGTTTGAATAAAAACTATGCCTATCATTTTGCTGTGCCTCTGTCATCTCAGAAGTCATGTAGTATAAATGTGCCACACAAACAGCAAAACCTAAGTGTGGAGATCTTTAGCAATCATCAGTCACCTCTTTGTAGCATACAGCAACAATCTCCATTGTTGCAGAAATTGTTCTTCAATGGGTACTCAGTAGACTATAAGAATATTTTGATGCTTTAGGAAATGTCCTGGTATGTACATCTGCTCCAAACAGAAAAGCAAGTGACAAAAAACATTCCAGAAAGATCCTTATAGCAGTAGGAAGCAGAACTGAACCACAAATCTCTGCAGCTTCCAGTTGGTTACATGTACAAACAGCATAGGAATGCATAGGTGTGACTGAGTTTTAGACATCATGTAGATTGGACACAAATGGCAAAAGAAGGAAAATCGCATCTAGTACTGGTACCATATCCTGAAGTCTTGAGGAGAACAAACTCAATTTTTTTAACATTTTTTAAACAGTAATGTGATTATGAGATGTAGCATTTGCAGTCTAAATTATAATTAGATAACTAATAGCAGTACTCTGCAGTTAGATCAAAAACAAAAAAATCTCATAAAGTTAGGAAGTTAGAATGGTTGTACTATAGCATTTTTAATAAAAAAAATAAAAAGGTAACTATTGCTTTTGAATTGGTATAAACATGTAGCAGTTACTAAGGGACACATATATGTATATGTATGAATTCTGAATATTCAGTCTAGATTAAGGTATGGGCATTATATAATTGTTTTACAAAGCCACTCTTTACATAAGGCATCTGCTTAGGACTTTTAATGCTAAGATGAGACCTATAATTACCCCTCCTGTGGAGATATGTGGTAAGATATTTAACTTGGCATTACGTCACTAAGCTGAATTTTCTTTGGTCACTGAGCCAGAATAGTTCTATCAGGATGAAAATATTGATTCAACCCCCTTCTGTCTCAAATGAACTCTGGCTTTAGAGTTTGGACTTCATTCTTTCTTTTTTTCCTACCCTGCCCTGATTACCAGCTCTTTTCCTTGGGCAACTTTTCATATTCCTTTCCCCCTAGTTGACCAGACCCATATTTTCACCTCAGTTAAAAGTCTAGCTTGTGTGAGTTACCAGTCTTTGGTGCCTTGGATGTTTGGTTATCTTTGATGTTTCCATTATTCTACCCAGATGCTCAGAATGCATGCATATTAGTGTGAAGCACACACACATATAAACACACAGATGCACAAATACACACACACACACACACACACACACACACACACACACACACACACACACACACACACACACACACACACATATCAACTAAACATGATCTACCTATGCATTCCCCAAATCTGTTGTCTCAGACCTAGACACCCCTGTTTCTACTGTGGAGTAAAGCTCTAGCATGAACTTCTTTCCTTCCTTAATCCTGGGACAATCACAGCAGCTAAATCATTGGCCATCCCACCAATCACCATAGTCTTGAATGTCCAATCTGATAATCAGTCAAAGATTAGCTGAACCGCAGTCAGAGCTTCACCCAATGGTATTGTGAAGTTGACTAACTTGGGTCTTTTCTTGGGAGGTGAGGGCTCATCTCTGCTAACATGTAATCTGTCTCTCTTACTGATCCCTTTATATAACTAGAAAAGTGAAAGCTTCACAGTGTATTCAGAGACAGTTACTTACCTCCTCTCATCACCATCAATCATCATCATCATCATCATCTTTCCCATTTTCTACATGGGGGCTGCTGTGTCATGTCAACTGTGGTCATCTCTCCCGATTCAATGCCACTGTCCTTCCTTCTCTGATACTCATGCTTGACTGTTGCAGGTCTTCTCTCTCACACAATCAATTCACATCTTTGTTATACATTCTTGTTTCCTCTTGCCTTCTTCCTGTCTTTCCCAAATCTTCTTCACCAGATTGAATTTTGCTTTTCTGCACAAGATCGAACCACCATAATCGGTTCTTTTTGACCTTTTCTGTAATCGGATCTACTTTGCTTTCAGCTCATATGTCTTCATTTCTTCTTTCCCACAGCGTGTATCCTACCACCCATCTCAGGCACTTCATCTAAATCACCTCTAGCTTTCTCAACTGCTCTGGCTTTAACTGCCCAGGTTTGTGTAATATACAGTAGTACTGCTCACACCACTGTTGTGTACACCTTACTTTTCAGCTTCTTTGGCATTCTTCTGTTACACACTACCCCTGACACTTTGTACCAGTTGTCTGCATTTTCTCTGATTTTAACTTTGACTGTCTCATTCAGACTCCACTTCCTCCTCAATCACCCCTCCCAGATACCTGAAGCTGCTAACCTATTTCACTGTTTTCCCACCTATCTCAATTCTCAGCATCTTAAGATTCCCCATTTGCTGCCATTACAACTGTATATCTATACTCAGTTTTATCCTATGTACCTTCAGTTTTGCATTCCATTCCCCTACCCTTTGCTGAAGTTCTTGCTCAGTCTGCCTGCAATGCCACATTTATTGCATACAGCAGATTTGTTGACCTATCCTCTCTGACCTGTTTGCTAATGTAGTCTGTCACCAGTATGAACAGCAGAGGGTTCAGAGGTGTGCCCTGATGTACACCCACTCCCGCTGGGAACCCCTGTGTAAGACCAAACACTGTCCATACTTGAGTCACTGGGTCATTGTACATTACTTGCACTAATTTTACCAATGTTTCTGGGACTGTGAACCAATGCAGGACATCCCAAATCAACTTTCTTGGGACATTATCATTTTCTCCAAGTCTAGGAATGCCCAGTTGAACTTTCTTTCATCATTTCTAGCTTCTTCTCAAGTATCTATCTCACTAAAAACACAGGGCCAGTTGTACTGCATCCTGATCTGAATCCAAACTGCTCATTTCCAATAATACTTTCTACTGCTCTGTGTAGTTGTTTATCAGTCACCCTCTCCAGAACTTTCACACAGTTTGATACCTCTATACTGCTCACATTTGTGAATGTCCCCTTTGCTCTTGAACACTGGCAATAATATGACTATTTTGCCATCATTTGGGGTACATATTTCTCTCCATATTGCTATTAGTAGCTGCAAGAACCATTTCTCCCATATCTCACCCAACGTCTTGATCATATCTACTGTCACCTCATCTGACCCGGCTGCTTTCCCTGACTTTATTTTCCTTAGTGCTGTTTTTACTTCTTCTAGGGTGGTCTCCTTTTTTCTCACTCCAGGCTGTGTTTTGAGCAGTACAGCGTCTGTGGAGTTTTCTTTATTCAGATGCTGCTGGAAGTCCTCCTTTACTCCTTCCATCTCCTTTTGATGTCCTGTGGACTGGTGAGCAGGTTGTTGCTGGCATCCCTTATGAAGGGTGTCTGATGATTATCTCCTTTATGTTTCTGTCTTTGCCTTGCAACCTGATAGAGTTTCTTTGTACTATCTACTGAGTTGCTTTCCAGAAGCAGGTTGAGTGCCTCTGATGCCTTGTTCTTTTCTCTTGCAAATCCTCTCTTAGCTTCTTTGTCAGCAAACCGATTTTCCTTCCAAGTCTGATCTGTCTTTTCTATTTCCCACTTTTTTCTCCACTCCTTGTTTCTTTGGGTGACTTCTTCAACTTCTGTATTCCACCATCTGCATTACTTATGTACCTTATTTCCATACCTGGCCCAGTTGTATATCTATTCTGTAGTCCTCACACATGCTGTTTTGTGGTGCTGCCATTCTTCTTCAGCTCCACCTATTTCCTTTTCATCTTGAGCCTTGAGTAATTATTTGAACTGTTGTGCTTTCTCTCCAGTTAACTTCCAGGTCTTCAGCCTGGTCTCTGTTGACCTTAGAGCATTCTCTGTCTATTGCTTGCAACTGATTGAATCAATCAGTGGTTTATGCTGTCGGCCAGCTGTTTAACTGGGGATGAATTTGCAATCACTGATTCTACCACAATACCCGTTCCTTACTAGGAGGAAGTCTACCCAAGTTGCATTTTGGCCACACTTGTATGTGATCTTGTGACTGTCTCTCTTTCTGAATCATGTGTTGGCTGCTATCAAGCCATTTGCCAGATAGAAGTCTAGAATGGCCTCTTCTTCTTTATTCCTGTTTCCTTACCCAGGTGGACCCAAGTTGTCTCCATATCTTGTTTTGTCTGTCTGCTAAGATATGTGCATTCAGGTCACCCGTTTTTAATACCAATGCATGTTTTCTTTTTTTATCTAGTATTTCCTGCAACTGCTGTCTGAATGTACTCTTTTTCTCAGCATCATAACCCTGCCATGGGGCATAGACTGAGATTATGAATACCGTGCTATCATTACACTGCAGTCCAATTACCATGAGTCTGTCACTAATTCTGATGACATCCGTCACTGTATTCTGAAGCCTCTCCCTCACCACAATTCCCGCACCATTTCTAGCTTGTCCTCTTCCTGAGTAGTAGACTCTGTATCCCAAGCCAAGTGGCTTTGCTGCACTGCCCTTCCATCTTGGCTTCCTGCACACACAGCATGTCCACCCTCCTCCCTACCATCATGTCATCTACTTCCAAGCTCTGTCCTGTCAGTGAACCTACATTGAGTCTGACAATTCTTAGTTCATGTTTGGCAGGTGATTGGTTTTACATCCATCTTTCACTCAGTAGAGCTATCCCAGGTAATTCAAGCTGGGCAACTGGACACCAGCCAGCCAGTAGCTTATTGACACAGGGTTGCTGGGCTTTATGGCAGGCATGCAGTTGCCAATAAGGGCACACACACGCTTCCCATCATTAACATGGGTCCCTGGTGTAGGTTGAAATAGGCTGGGTCCTCAACCACTAAACAGCAAATAGCCCTGCCCATTTTGGCAACATTAGTCAACATGACCAGATCATCTAGAGCCATATTTTTATACAGTTGAGTGGCTAGCCCTGACACACTGTACAGTTTGTAATCCATGTTCTCCTGTCGTGTGGATTCTGTGCACCACAGTAGATGCCAAAAGCTGTTGACTTATTCAACTCTTCCCTTATAGGGTACTATCTACAGTTTGTGCTGCTGCCCACAATTCTATTCTAAGGTGAGGTTTGAGATGGAAACATTCAGTATGTTTTTCAGAGGAGAGATTGTTCCCACAGAGACACAGGGACGATATGCAAACTTCAAACAGGCATTCGTCAGAGGTCAGGAATAAACCTTGTACGTTGTGCATGGGAGGCAAAGACCTTAACCATTATGCCAAATGGTCTTAATTGTCTTATAGCCTATAATCATTTCTACCTATAGCTTCTGTGTGTAGAATAAAAATTGGGCCTCCCATAAACACCCCACATACTATTAAACTCTGTCCCAAGACCTGGGGCTGTACAGACATTAACAGAAGCTTTGATAGCTTATTTTCAAATAAATACTCTCTTTTTACATCATTTCCTTATTAAATGTTATATGTATTCAGCTTAAATGTCTTGCAATAGAATCTAATCTGTATATCTGTATATACTATTGAATTATAATTTGCATGTTGTCTATATGTTGGCATGATATATTAACATGATAATGTATTAATGTCAGTGATGTTAGATTTGACATTCAATTGCAATGTTTTTTTTTTACACATTTACATTTTGTCAGTTGGGCCGGTCCTACTGAGCCAATATATCTTATTTTTAAGTGAGACCTGAGGAGGCACTTTCTTTGATACGTACCATGAGATTCTTCATATCCACCTGTGCTACCTTCTATTCAGGTAGATGAGGCCTCATTTTAATAGTTAATTTGCAATTTACTGTCATAATGCAGTTCTATGTTCCATGATGTCTACTAGTTTTAATTTATTATGTCATGTATATATATTGATGTAATTCTGAAAGTGCTGTACTGTAAAATCGAT
This sequence comes from Protopterus annectens, assembly GCF_019279795.1. Classification (NCBI taxonomy): domain Eukaryota; kingdom Metazoa; phylum Chordata; order Ceratodontiformes; family Protopteridae; genus Protopterus; species Protopterus annectens. Next base: position 761,611,150 of record NC_056749.1, read on the forward strand.
TTGATATATAAATTGGGCAGCAGTTGAAACAAGTCCTTAAAGTGTATCCTGCATCAAATAATTGAAATAAATAAAAATAACAGTTTGAGGCTTGGGTTTGCTAATAAATATTTGTCTGAAATAAAAAAAAAAATAATTCCTCAATATACCTGGGATTTCTTTGCTTTTGAAACAGTGCTGATTTTTGGTTTTGTAGAATCTTAATAATCTATAATTGCATTTTCCTACATGAGGAATTAATTAGGCTAAGAAGAACAATATTTTGATTAATACTTTAACCACTCGAGCAGTGGTAATTCATAACAAGGATAATTACTTTGTAGAGGTCAAGAGTTATTTTTCAGTTACTAATTAAATCAAAGTTGCAGGATAAAACTTCCAACCATTTTAATAGTGTCTTAGATATATTCAGTCATATACCAGTGTTAATATGTTATGTATACATTTAACACATTAGGCAATACTGTACCAATTTTTCAAACAGATTGTGCTTTTATTTTTTTAATTAAATTTTCAGAGCACCATGAAAGTACCTGATATTTTTTTAACACAAAAGTTCATAAGATGTCAAATTTCTTCCATGTACTTTATTGAAATACCTGGCTATACTAATTAATATTCTGTTATTTTTGTCAGCGTAAACATCCTCTCGGTTTCTTGATGTCAGTGAATGTGGTCTCTTCTACTAAACAAGGGAAATTCACATTTAGTCCATGTGTTGAAATGGCAATGATGAGGCTGTAACTTTTAATCAGCTAAAAACTGCAGCCTTTCATAGTCTACTCACTCTGACTGTTGACATGTTTAAGCACATTGTCCTGGCCATCTCTAACTGTACCGCCCCTAACCAAATACAAGGCCTTTGGAATAGTACTCTGAAAGCTGCAGACTGCCATTTTATGGGTTACGTTTTTACAAACTATGATTTCTTATGAATTCTTGTTGACAGCACAAACAAAACCGGATTAAAAGTAGAATCCTCACATACATCGTGGTTATGTCTTCCATTTCCTGTGCCAAATAAAATGAATTTGTAGAAAAACTTAATGTTCCCTCTGTTTATTTGTGATCATAAACAAATCATGACAGACTCTGTGAAGACCTTTCAGAATGGTGTCTGTTTTGTAGCCCACCAGCTGCAGTTTTTGCTAATATATTTAGCCTTCAGGTGTGACTTTCATGTGAAGCTTCACTCCAATATCACTTCTTACCAGAAAAGTTTTACACAGTGTTCACTTATGAGCATTTCTTTGAAAGTGTGACCTACGATCGAATGATATTGCCACCACAGGAGCAGGTTTTATATTGGCTTCCCAGTATAGAAAGACCTTAACGCATCCTTCAGGTAGACACTGTGTAATGGTGTAGAGCTCATTCACAACCGCATTCTATGGATTTGGGTGTTTATGCAACAGCCGGATTGCAGTTTGAAACATCAAAACTGATTGAAGGTTGGTTACACTAATTAGTTTTTAAACCTTATGTATTATATATATTCTTGGAACCACTTTAGTTGCTGTTTCCATACAAATGAAGGCTCTTTACATGCTATTCCATACTGGGACCATGCAAAACCTCACAAATGTGGTTTAATGGGTAATAGGAAAAAATCAGTCTTTCTGTGTCTTCCTCCATCTTGACCTGCAGGTTTTATCTAAAAATTCCTTTTTCAAAAAAAAAAAATCCTTACTTATACTTTAAATGTATTACTTTCTTACCAAATGGTATTTAACTTTGCACAGTAATGCAGGCTAATTGGTTGACATTAGTGGCCTGGCCATCGATGTTCTTTCTTTGTGAATATACATTAAAAGAGGTATTTAAGACCTGGATGATTCCCACCTCACATGATGGACAAATTTATAATCAGAAACTTTTAGTTATGACAAGCCTAGCTACTTTAGTGTTAATATTATACTGAATGTGGATGTGAATTCAGTTTGGTTTTGGATGTTTAGCTACTTAATGGATTGATAGTATCTTCAGTGATCCTTTGTACAATATGATATTGATATCCGCCATCAAAGATAAGTCATAAACACCACACCAAAACCATGATTTTAAAAGATGCAACAATCTCGATGAGATCTATTCATCTGAGGAGCTGCTTGATATGTTACTTGGTAGATTACTTGTTGGACTTTGTTTTAGATATGTTGTGACTGATGCAAAGATTTAAGATTATCTGAAATCTAGGGAGGGAATGATGGAGCAGGCAGAAGTTACAATTCACAACAAAAAGAAGGGAAAGGATTTAAAAATGTGAGTCATTCAGATTATTAGATATTTTAGTAAGACAGAAAATAGATATTTTACATTCCTGAGAATCATTAGCTTGGTCGGAATGGTGAACATTAATGATAAGATGTTACGACCAGTGTTCTTTTAGTATCCTAAGGAAAATTAAAGAAACTTGGGTAAGTATTTCCTATAAATATCTTCAGGTTCACTTGCATGAAGTGAGTCACACAATCTACTATTACATGCTTACATCATGGTGCCTGATGAGAAATCATGGTTTAAGTCCTAATTAGAAATAAGTGGCCACCATATTTATAAACATGGTGCACATTCACATAACTAAGTTTCACACACATTGTTTTGTATAGGTCAAGTTAGTACAAAGTTTTATACATGTGATCACGCTAATAACATGCCAACACAATATTTTCTTGAATCGCATTCAGTTATCCATAGCATGCATTCCTGTGCTATGTACACCAATGCCAGGGGTGCTCCCGTTAGCACTATACACCCAAACAACAACAAAGCTCAACACCAGCAGCAGTGCCTTCTGTATCGCTTCTTCATGATTCTCTGGAAAGCATGAAGACAAAGTGAATTAGTCCTCTGGACTGCAGTGTGAAGCAATCAAATGGAAAAGTGATCAGTGCCTTAGCTATACAGATACTGGAGTGATGTAGTTGCAGCAAAAGGACTCTGAATCACTGCCAAAAGTGGCCTGCTGGAAAGTAGAATCCCTTTACAACACAGGTATAAAAACATTCTATAATCACAAGACATATTCAATATTTCTAATCACTATAAACATTCAGCAATACGGAAGTTATTACAGTGTATGGTTCAACTATATTATTTTCTCGAGGTTTGTGGTTCAAATGTAATTCCGTAAATAACACTGGAATATTAAAAACAACCGGCATACAAGCCACATAAATGTGTGTTTGTTGTAGTACACATATTTGAGTGGCTGTAACCACAAAATTGACCCACATCTCTTGGTTATTGTAGAACACTGACCTCCTTGGCCAGGAGCAGGACTGATTTATTAAACATTTCAGCTCATTGTCCCTTCCAGTGTATGACATTCTATTTGTACATAGTGTTTTGAGGAGATCTTATGAGTAGAGATCACATCCACTGGTGGAAGAGTTGCAGTATAATGGCTTTGTGGAGGAGGTGTCCCGTGAATATGGTAGCAGGTTAGACTGCACTACAGGGAACTGTGTTACCAGCACACAAAAGTGTTATTTTAACTCAAGTTGTAGCATTTTTTGCTGATATTGTTGCTCAAAAATTCTTTAATGCTCAGCAATGCATCAAGAAAAGGGGAGGGTGAATTTGTTTTAGATCCAAACACCAACTCTTGACACATACTTCTGGCTCCCTAACTTGTATACTTGAGGCCAGACAGTAAACATTCTTGTTGGAACTGTGAGTCATGGCATTTTCTTGGGGAAGCACTAACATGCACATAGTATACATCTGATACTGATACAGTTGGGTAATAGTATGAGCAAGCGTTTACCCAACAGTGTCGCAATGCATATGAATCATCGTAAATGTGTTACTTTTTTAATTCACACCAGATTTTCTCCTTGTAGTACTGTGGTAATAAATTATGCTTTCAGACAGGTTTGACACATCAGTTTATGTTATGTTTCCTAGCATGTTGTAATAATCCACTTCTTAGTTTTTAAAGTATGTCTTGAATTATTTAGCAGTTTGCCATTATGAGCTATAGTACATACAGAAGATGACACGACACCGAATACTATTATTTCTGTAAATAATACCTTTTTTTAATCGCTGTTGTATGTGATCACTTCAGTTCAAGTTTACCTAATCAGCATTACAAATTATATTGGTTGTTTCCTTAGTCTTTCTTCCTCATGCCTGCAGTAGATCTGTATCTGTTATTCTCCTCAGTTGGGCTTTAGTCCAGCACAGAAATGAGAGTCATCGAGAGGAATCACATTTCAGGCCAACATGAAGATTTTTTTTTATTGTTAACATCCAAGGTCATAGGCATATATAACAGGATGCAACCCCTTTCCTGGGTGGGGGCAAATGATCTGCATCGCCATGGGGGCCACAAGCTAATGAAGGCTTGCACTGAAAAGGCTTGGTAGCTAAATGCCCACCCTTAGGCAGTTGTTTTGCATTACAGTCCCTCCTGTGTGGCACTGTGACAGTGGACAACCCTAAACCACCCTTCCTTCACCTGAAGATAGGTATTCCTATCCTCTCACATCAGCTCCAGTAGATATCTCAATGATTAATCATCAATCCTTGATGAGTGAATGTGTAACAGAAAGTTCACACCGGCGATCACACCAACAGCACTACTAGATAGGGGCCAAGGGTACTAGCTGCTAGTACAAGGGTCTAGGGAACTACTGAAGGGGTGGTGAATACCGCACAATGTGGCTGGGCTAATATATGCCTTCGGGCAGATAGCCCAGTACCAGCCTATGAACTTATTAATTGAACTTGTATCACCTGGCAAAAGTCTGTGCTTTATCCATGTCTGCCAATAGAAAATGACACTTGTTGCATGACTTATATAAGATGAAGTGAAGATATTTTTAGTTTATTTTATTGTATTTTTTGTTATTGAATTTAGACTTGTAGACCAGGGTAGAACATTGATCCAATATGGACATTGTGAAGTAACTGAAAACACTGTCATCTGTGTTAACATGTCTGGCAGGAGATTTATGCATTTTCTCAGATTGACTGGTATTGTGTGACAGCATGCCTAATTGTGAAAATGTGAATCAGTTTTAAAATGTTGAGTATTTTACTGTTTGAATAGTATATTTAAAGAATATGTCACTGCTTTGATATATTTCTAACTGCACATGTTTGAGAAGAACATTCTAAAGCACAAACTGTGGAGAATCAGGTGAGCAGTGAGGGAGTGATGTCATTGGAAGGTTCCTAGTTGCTAGGAGATTGATTAAACAGTTGACTGACAGAAGAAGATTATCTTTTAAACAGCTGAGTGTTCATTTTGAAATTAGACAGTTGAGACTGCTGAAGGCAGTTGTGGGCAGTCTGTCAAGTACTGAGCAGTAGTCACAAAGAAAAGAGGATTCACAAAAGAAACTGTAAGCTTGCCTTGGCCTTGCTATAATATCTTAAGAGTAGATCATGGACAGTATTTCTTTAGTAAGATCAGGAAAGCTTGGTTTAAGACAGAGTTTTTCTTGGATAATGGACTACTATCCTGCAGTTTGTTTTACATTTCTGGTGATTGAATTCTAATGTTTATTGAAAGTTATTGATTTTCAACCTTATAATAATTTTACTTATTATTCAATGTTTTTTATTACCTTATATTGTGGCTGAAAACCAGTGTCTTTAGAGATTAAAGAGTGTTTCTACCTGTTTGATACTCCCCAAGTCACATTGAAGGCCTGAGTGTTCTAGTCATAATCATTTATTGTGTTAATTTGTTTTCATAATCGGACACCCCTTTAGAAGGGCATGAAAACACTGATTGGTGGTAGCATTTTTTTTTTGTAATATTTTGGGAGAGAGAGACAGCTGGAAATCTGTGACAGGCTTTCCCAGAAGTGTTTGGATGTGTGAGATTTAAATTTACTTTGAGTGTGAGTGTATCAGAGATCTTAAACTGGGACACTTGCACTGAAGTGTGTTAAAAGGAAAATACATTTGGGTGGACAGAGCTATATAGCCCAGTTTCAGAAAATAGAGCATGTTTCTTTTGTGCTCTAAGGGAAAATTTTTGAAATATTATTTCTGTTTAAGTGAGAGTCTCATGTTGGAGTCAGAAGTGAGGACTGACGCTCCTTAGTTACTCACCCACGATAGTAAAGGACATAATTTAATTGTTGGCAGTCTGGTGGGATATAGCCAGACGTCACATTAATGGGTGGCAGTTTGGTAGGATATAACCAGACATCACAGACATATTTCAGGTTCAGTTCAGTAAAAGTAATAAAAAAATAAAACATTTTGAGCAAGAAAAAAAGTGTGTACAATGTGCAAAGACATGTACATGTATAATATGCAAAGGAAGTACTGTAGATTTGATCTAGGACACTCCCCAGTCCCAGCTCTTTACCGCATTCTACCTAATCAACCCTTCCTGCACTTGCTTTTAGTCCTTTTTAATTTAATTACATTTTTTCAAACTGTGTGTGGACTAATATTGCTACATACTCAAGTGTGCCAGCTTGCACTGCATGTGAATTGTTTTTACTACTGTTTTGCTACTTTTCTGAAAAAAATAAATAAATAAATAAATTGTAAGCCTGTTTCCTACCTTTCCTGTAATTAGTGTTCCAGATACAGATTTGCTGTATCCAGGACTGTTTGTAAGCTTCTGAGCCCCCCAAGCCTTTCTGTGTTAGAGGGAAGCCTTCTAGCTTATCAGTGGGTGTGGTAAGCATTAGGTAACCTGTCTACCACATAGGAAGTGGTTCTGGCCCAGAATTTGTAGTTATTGGCCGTTTTGGGTGGTCTTCCATCTCTCTCAACTTTCTAATTTGAAGGCCTGCATTTGCACTTGTTTCTGTCTTGTAACTCCTGGGCCCATCTCATTTGCTCACTCAAAAAAAAAAAAAAAAATTATCTGCTTTTACTGTATTTGTGTTTCTTCCTACTTTAGTTTGCTTTTGCATCATCTTAAAAGTACTCAGTTGTATTTATTATTGCTTGGTGTAACTCATTCTAAGCCTTTTAGTTTAAGCACTTGGGCTTCAGACCAGTTGTTTTACATTAAGAAGGTTTGTGGTCTGCACTGTAGTGGCAGAAGAGGTAGCTTACATCCTTCTAAGTTGAGAACTGTTGATTGAGGGCTCAGTGTCTGTCATTCTAAAAGTGTATTAATTCTGGTTTAAGCACTTGGGCTTCAGGCCAGTTATTTTACATTAAGAGGGCTCGTGGTCTGCACTGTTGTGGGAGGAGAGGCTGGACTCTGCCCTTCTGAGCTTGAAATTTCTGGTTAAAGGCTTAAAGTGCCTGCATATTTAAACTGTTTCTTACTGAAATTGGTACACCTTGTTTGCTGTAGCATAGACTAGAGCCAGGCCTGCTGAATATAGCTTTGTTTGTATAACTTGAGCACTAATCCAGGCATTCTTTAAAGTATTCAATTGTATTTATTACTGCTTGGTAGTAACTTGATTAAAGTGTAGCTATCATTCTAAGTGTTTTGGATTAAGCACTTGGGCTTCAGACCAGTTGTTTTACATTAGGAAGGTTTGTGGCCTGCACTGTGGTGGCAGGACAGGTAGCTTACATCCTTCTAAGTTGGGAACTGCTGATTGAGGGCTCAATGTCTGTTATTCTAAAAGTGTATTAGTTCTGGTTTAAGCACTTGGGCTTCAGGCCAGTTATTTTACATTAAGAAGGTTCGTGGTCTGCACTCTTGTGGGAGGAGAGGCTGGACTCTGGCCTTTTGAGTTGCTAATTTCTGGTTAAAGGCTTATAGTGCCTGCATATCTGAACTGTTTCTTACTGAAATTGGTACACCTTGTTTGCTGTAGCATAGACTAGATCCAGGCCTGCTGACTCTAGCTTTATTTGCATGCTTATTGTTTGTTTGCTTGTTATTTCCCTGAAATGCTAATTCCACCTAAAATGCGGCTTTTCAGCGCTTCTGTGGATCCCTAGTGATATCTGCATTGCTTACTATACTTATTTCCTTGTTTCACTTGAAAGAAAGTTACTGTTTGTCATTTTTGCATTTAAGTTACCTGTATCACATTGCATTTAAGTTACCTGGCACTTGCTCACTAAAGCAGTTATATAAGTCAGCACTAAAAAATTAAAAGCACTACACCCTCACAAACTCCCCTTGAGTACCTTGTTCCCCATTGGCCCTTTTTTTAAATTATAAAGGAATTCTCAATACTATTCTAGCATATCCAAAGTTCAGTTGTCAATCTCCTCTCCGGTCCAGCTGGTGAATCTGGGAATCTTGAGGCAATGTTACAACTGCCTCATGTAGACAGACAACCCTCTCCTCCTCCCAACAAATTCCAACACATGTGAGAGATGCAAACATATAGCCAAACTGGAGGCTAAGCTCTCTCAACTCAGTACTGGCGTAACCAGTCAGGAGGAGAAGGAAACCACACTCACTACAATTCCAGTCTCACATAGACCTACCACAACAGCAAACCAAACACATAAACACACAAAAACATACTCGGAGGCTCAAAATAAAAATCTGCCTAAGCAGCAGAGACCTCCAAAGCAGACACCCAAGCAACCGCTACCCCAAAACAAAACACGTGCAACACATAGCTCACAAAACCAGTGTGCCGAACAGTCACAACCCTTAAGGCTAAACAACACACCTGATACACTTGTAATAGGTGACTCTATCGTCAGGCACACTGATGTCCCACTCACCAGGCTGAACAAGGAGAAGGTCATGGTGAGCTGCCTGTTGGGCGCTAGGATCCGCCACATAACACAAGCACTCAGGTCACTCCAAGGCAAGTACAAATATGAATCAGTCATTGTCCATGCTGGTGTGAATGACCTGAGACGTACCTCCCTGGACTACACGAAAAGAGACATAGAGGAGCTCTCTGAGCATGTAGCCCAGGCCGGTATGACCCTGACCTTGAGTAGCATCTTACCCTCACCAAGAACGATGCCACAATATGAAGACAAGATGATCAATTTCAACAATTGGCTTAAGTATTGGTGTCATTCAAAGGGGATCCAATGCCTGTCAGCCTTGGATGACATGCTCGACAAGCCACGATTCTTCGCTAGAGACGGCTTGCACCTGTCACCCCTGGGCTTTCGGATATGGGCAAAGACTCTTGCTACCCCCATAGTGCCTTTTTTAGGCAAGGCTCAAAAGACAAACCCACCTCCATAGGTATCACAAGGGTTAAGAAACTAAGAGTAATGCTACTCAACGCCAGAAGTCTAAACCTCAAGATGCATGCACTCGAAACTCTCCTTAGCATGGAGAACATTGATATCTGTGCAGTAACAGAAACCTGGTTCAAGGCTCCCGAGAGCACCCCAGCACTACCAGGTTATACCTCATATTATGCTTTTCGGCCCCAAAACTTAGACCGAACCACAAAAGGAAGGGGGAGTATCAATATTCGTCAAAGATACCCACACCTCCAGGTTGGTGGTACAGCACGAAGCATCAGACTATCCATGTGCAACTAACAGTGAGTAAAACTGCCTTCCAGTTTATAGTCTGCTACAGATCACCCTCCCAAACCCAGGAACCCCACTCGGCCTTCCTGAGAACACTGGAAAAATATGAAGGTCTCTCCAAACACCATTATATTGGGCGACTTCAACTATCCAAACATAGACTGGGAGCATTACTCTAGCTCCAACACCCTAGCCCAAAGGTTCCTAGAATTTATAAACTCAAATGCTATGGAACAACTTGTTACCACTCCTACAAGAGGGGAAAACATATTGGACCTGATCATCACCAACATGGGGACTCTATGCTCCAGACCAGAAGTGTATCCCTCACTGGTAACATCAGACCATAAACTAATCTCACTGGATATTCACATCCCGACCCCACCCCCTGCCCAGAAAACCACATTGAAAAACTTCTACTTCTCTAAAGCAAATTTCACACTCCTCAAATCCGAGGTGGAATCCTTCAAAGCCCCTGGGCCTGTGGAAAATACGGCCCAGACCGCAGAATCCTTTATAAACGCATTCTATGAACACCTTCAGGAATGCATGGATCATACAATCCCAAATAAAGCCAAGACCCAATCCTCCCAAGGCAGACGTCCTGTTTGGTGGACCCCAGCCATAAACAAACTATACAATAGAAGGAGGAAGCTACTACATGATAGAGCAAAATCCCAAAAAGGGAAGGCATCTCTGATCAGTATTAGCAAAAAACTATGGGCACTCATAAAATTGTCTAAGACCAGCTTCGAGAGAAAAATTGCACAGGACATTAAGGTAATCACAAGGCTTTCTTTAGTTATGTTAGGAACCTGGGTGGGAATTCCCAGATATGCTCAGAATTAGTCCAAAATGACAAAAAATACACCGAACCCACAGACATTACCAACATTCTAGCTGACAGGTTCAGTGCTAACTTCTCCCCCCCTCCCCACCAAAAGGGCAAATATCTATCCCAGCAGAGTGCTGCCCCCCTGACATCTCAGATGCTCAGGTAAGAGCCGCCCTCTCCAAAGCAAAAAACACAGCATCAATAGGACCAGACAGTGTCCCAGGCTGCGTCCTACATGAACTCCAGGAAGAGCTAAACCCAAACATAAAACTACTGTTCAATCTCAGCCTTACTACAGGATATGTACCCAAAGAGTGGCGTACAGCAACAGTGGTCCCTCTCCACAAAGGTGGTGCCTCAACGGAGTCTGGAAACTATCGCCCCATAAGCCTGACTAGCTTGGTCTGCAAAGCTATGGAAAGGATCATCACGGACCTCATAAATAAAGATATTGGGGACCTACAGCCATTGGATCCTACCCAGTTTGGCTTTGTTAAGGGCAGATCCTGCCTCTTAAACCTGGTTAATTTCTTTGAAACAGTCAACAAGGCCATTGACGAGGGGAAGGTGGTCCACACAGCCTACCTGGACCTCGCAAAAGATACAATACCCCACTCGGGCATTATAGATAAGCTCACCAGCTTAAATATAAACCCCTATGTCACTAGATGGGTTGCAAACTGGCTCAAGGACAGAACCCACATGGTTAGAATTGCTGAAGCCATGTCAGACTCCAAACCGGTTACAAGTTGCGTCCCACAAGGCTCAGTCCTGGGACCTCTCTTGTTCGGTATATATTTCTCGGAGGTACAGGCCAACACGGAAGGACTGTGGCTGACCAAGTTCTCAGATGACTGCAAAATGGGTGCCATAATCGACTCTCCAGCTGACACAAGCATCCTCCAAAAGGGCCCCATAGAAATAGACAACTGGTGCCCGAGCCATGGCCTCAAGCTAAACGCCAAAAAGTGTATAGTCATCCCCTTTCGCAAAATCAAAGTGCCCACAAATTGCCACATAGGTGGTAATCCATTAAGTACAGAAGAAGTAATTAGGGACCTGGGGACCCAAGTTGACAGCAATCTCTCATCTGACAACCACATGGCCAAAGTGGTTAGAAAAACATTTTATATAGCCCACCTAATCATGAAGGAATTCACAATCTAGATCAGGGGAGGTCATCGTGCCTCTTTACTCATCCCTCATCAGGCCCATAATTGAGTACAGTGCCCCTTTTGGGATGTACCTTACCAGACACCTGCAGCAACTGGAAAGTCCCCAAAAGTACCTCACCAAGAGGATGAAAGGGCTCAAACAGATGTCATATGCTGCCCGGTTAAAGAAACTCCAGCTCTACTCAGTGGCATACCACCTGCTCAGAGGCGATCTGTGCCTGACGTATAAAGCCATGTCCAACCCGGAATTAATGGACATGCTGCACCTCAGAAAATCCAAATCCCATTGAGCTACGCGCTTGACAGACTTGAACCTCAGCACTGAAATAAATAGGAAATGCTGGAGGGACAGATTCATAACCCAGAGGCTCCCTTCCCTCTGGAATAAAATCCCAGTCCAGGTTAGGCAGAGTTCCTCATTGACTCTCTTCAAGAGGAATCTTGATGAGTGGATGGGAGATCATAGGTTTACCCCGGGTATCACTTCTGTGTCACTGTTAGACAGAGGCACAGTATACTAACCTCGAAAAAGGGCATAGCAAAATTAATTTAAAATGGGTAGCGAAAGCCAAACTCACTCTGGCTAGGCTTATAAATGCCCTAGGGCAGATAGCCTAGTATGAACCTATGAACCTAAGAGTATGGAACCCAAAAGGAGGTCAGATATGTGTTGGACTGGTAGCCCATTTGTTTTTTGTAAGAACTGAGAGAGATGCTTAGTTAGATAGTTAAAGTCAATGAAGTGGCAGTTATTATATGAGGTTGCTTAACAGGAGTTTTTTTTTTTTTTCACTTGAAGCTGAGACAAGGCAGGCAATCCATAGGAATATTTCTTTATAATCAGTTTGTCTGCTTGCAGGTGAAAGGAAATGGGATATTTTCTAGGCCCAAAATGGAAACCTTTGAATCTTAGATTTAGTTTGCTTTTTCTGATGCCAGAACGTAAGGTATTGCCCTTACCATAGACATAGACACTTAAACATGTCTGTTCTGGTTACAAAGGGCATTTGAATGTGATCTAGGATGTTCCAGTTTGATTATACTAGAGACAGTTTGTGGTCAGTGCCAAGAATCATGGGGTTGATGTCTGTGCAACACAGGATTACTTTACTGCAGCTCAGCCATCTGGAGACAGAATATCTTTTGCAATTGTGATTTTTTTTGAAGAATGTGATGGATCTGACCTGTAAATTAACATGTCATTAGCATATAGCTGGAAAGGTAGATGTGGGCAGCGAGTCATGATTTTAACAATGCAAAGGAGAAAAAGTAAGGGGAATGTGACTAAACCATGACGTACGTCCTTTAGTAGTAAGAGAGCAGAGTGTCAGACACAAGGACTCATTTCCACTGATAAGGGGTGATTGTAAAAGAAATCCTGGAACCATTGTATGTCTTTGGGGGTATTTCATAGGAATCTTGTGGAAGTTTATGGTCCACCACGTCAAATGCTTTGATGACTTTAAAGAACACAGTGCTTGCAGTTTTATCCATCACATGAGAAGGATAATAAACCTAATCTAGTGTTTTACTCTACCCCGCAAAGATGCCTCTTGTATGGACATCAAGATAACCACATCCTAAATGCTTCTGAACAAAAGTATCTGGACCACATACTGATTCCTTTCACTCAACATTTTTCTTTACACTGATAATACCACTGCTAAAGCATTGCTCTATCTTATACCTTGCTACTGCATCTCTCAAGTTATTTTAACTGCAGCAGATTCAACCAAAGCAAGAAATGTCCTGATGCCAAAATTTGAACAGGCGTTTCCTTTCATATGCCTAAACTCATAATTCCACTTTCATTAATTAGAAATTAACAAAAAGAAAATGTGTAGATTTGGTCTGCTTGCTGACATTAGCTTACATCACTACAAACTGTTAAATAAATTCAACTGGCTACCCATTACCAACAGAGTTACATTTCTGCTTGGTACTCTGATATATATAAAATTCTACATCTGGCCTACTCCCTACCATTAAAAACACTACTTCCAATAAGAGAACCAAAGTACACCCTGCATAGTAGTCAAGATGATCCTCTTACACTAGTCAGATCAAAATTCAAAATGACCATGAGAAAACAGGCTTTTTCCAGACGCGGTATAGCTTTGTGGAACTACCCCCTGAATTAAATCAGAATCAACCAGTCTCTGCAGGCATTCATAACTGCACTAAATGAGCATTTAGTTAATGAATCTAAATGCATATTCTTTCATAACACATGATAACATTTTGTAAAATTCTTCCTTTGTATGCCATAACTTGATTCACCATATTAATCTTTACTGAGGTTATAACTGTGTACGTGTATGTATATGGAACTTCAATGTGTATTGCATATATAGAACAAATTGTACACAAATATGTTTGTCTTTTAATGTTCATCTACTCAGGAAACCTTGTACATTGTCAAATTTTACCATTTTGTCCCTTTCATTTTGTAGTAGCACTACAAGTACTCAGGTCATCAGCAAACAAGCTCACTAACTCAACAAATGTAAATAAAAAAAATAATTTTAATCTCTAATGTCTATATTGTAGCCAAAATGCTGCATTTAAGCTAGGCACTATCTTTGTTTCTAAATATAAACCAATAGGATTTATAGATTTATAGTTTTGAAGATTTTAAAAGGCAGAGTCTGGCCCTAGATCATAATCACCTTGTCAGTTTCACTTTCATAAGGCACCTCTTGCCTACTCGAGGGCAAAATAGGTCAGACTTGTGATGAATTTACTGACACCCATTCAATCAGCAAGCCCTGTAGTAAATTAAGAATATGACTGTTTATTTGTAGTGGAAGAGATTTTATATAATCTGCTTGCTAGTTGTAAGCCAGTGTTCCCAGCATTTTACCTAGCATTGGTAGTATAGCTATTGGCCTAAAAGCATAAGGTGAACTGGCTTTAGAGGTTTTATGAAAAATATTACTATATTTTATGTATGTAGATGCATATCTACATCTGTATATCTTTATATCTATATCTATCTATCTCTCTCTCTCTCTCTATATATATATATATATATGGTACTTTTCGTTATCGGGGCAACACTTTCAATGCGATTGTTCATCTGTAATCCAGTTCCTTAACATGTCTGTTAACCACATGTCCATAAAAAGTATTTGTTTTAATAATAAATTTTAAGAAGTAGAAGTTATTTTTCTATTTTACACACATCTGGTTAACAGACATGTTAAGGTACTAGATGTTGCCCTGATAAGTTACAAACAGAGAAAGTAAAAAATAAAGAAATAGATCAAATTCGGATAACATGTTTGTTTTTTTTTAATTACTTATAAAATGCTGATATATTCACCACATTAATTGCATAAAATGAACTATCTCCCTTAAAATTTTGTTCATGCAGTTCTGAAGTCATGATCTGATTGGTTAACACGCACCACACCTCCGTGCCAAGCCTGTGTCACTCCCTTCCCCATTTAACTCACTGGGTTAATTTAAATAATTTATTTTCAACCAGTTTCTTCTTTTTTTCATATGGATAGCACAGTTAGTTATTAAAAAGATATGTTTTTTATAGTGTTTTAAATTACAGTAACACGTAAGGTAGCTATTGTGACTACTGGCAGAGACTAGTGGAACCGCTTTTTTTGTCTTTTCAATTCAGAACAGCGGGAGGGTATTTTAACCTGCCAAAGTACAAACTGCAAAATTTGTATCAACCTGCCAAAGTACAAATTGCAAAATTTGCATCAACTGTCATATGTAGCTAGACTCTGGTGTCTTTGTAAATACAACTACAGGATGTCTGTTCTCCGTTATTTAAAAAACGAAGATGTGCTTTGTACAGAATGGGGAAAAAAAGCCCTTCCAAACTACAGATTATCCGTCACTATTGCTGTTACTTGAGAACGCGTTTTTTGTAAAGTGGCAGACAGTACAAAGAAAGTGTTTCCTTGACAACATGAATAAGCCGTTTTCAATTATTAGGAAAGAACGCAATTGGAAGAAGTAAATTTCCTGATGTTTATCATTAAGTTAGTGATGATTTAGTACTATCTATTTTTGCATCTCATTGACAACATTCATTTGTTTTTTTTAACTATTCTGTTACCGGGCAAACACTTTAACTGAGGTTGCTGAGCTCTGAATCCAGTGTCAAACCATGTATTTTGATGTTAATCTTAACATCAATATGTAAAATACTTAAATGGATAATATTTAAAAAAAGAAGCTGTAACTTCTATATTTTACACACACTTGTTAAGATTAACATAAATAATACATGGTCTGACATTGGATTCGGAGCTCAGCAACCACATTTAAAGTGTTGCCCTGATAGGGGAAAAGTATCATATATATATATATATATATATATATATATATATATATATACATACATATATATATATATATATATATATATTTCAAATAAAAAAATAGAATTGTGACATAGGGAGAGGTTGTGAAATGTGCTTTAATAACTGAATAATATAATCATTGCAGATCTAACAAATTATCTGCAGGTTGTTAACACCTGAAGGTGTATCATTGGGTATGCTGTCAAGGGGTACTCCAATTTCTTTGGTTTTGATTTTTCTCAATAATAATAATGGGGTATATTTTGGAGGCATGGGGTCAGGGTGGAATATTGTAAGGTATGAGGCAAGATGTCTGAATTCAAATAAAAAATTCTGCTTAACTAACCTTTGCTGGAAGAGAATGTGCTACAGAAGATAGGTCATTCTGTTTGGATTTTCCATTTTGCTGATTGATTTATTAGACACTAAAAATTTCTGTTGCTTGAAAACAGCTTCTTCATAGGTTTTATGACATATGGCTTTATATCTCGCAATATTATGTTTAACTAGACTACAAAGGAATATGTACCTTTTTTTGGTACTTTTCCATTATCAGGGCAACACTATAAATGCGGTAAGTAGCGCTTCGAATTTTAGCACAGCCGTTAGCTTCAATATGTCTGTTAGTATGGCAGGTGGGGGTACTCCCTCATCCCAATGCAGTTTAAAATAGCTCTGGGAAGCTTTAGAAGTGGTCGCTGCTTTGGGAAAATCTTCCTCATATGTTAACCCTGAAGCATTTTATTTGAAGTGGCAGCTACTGCATTGATACTTTTAGCTTGACAACAGTAACAACCATTCTTCAGTCACTGAATAGTATAGACTTTTAAGATTTTAGATTTTAAGAAATGTTTTGTATTTTAACTATGTTTAACAGATGGGAGTCATGGTTCGACTCTCAGCTAGAGCGTCTTCTGCGTGGAGACATGCGTGAATGGGCGTACCTTCGTTGAAGGTTGTGCATTAGGGCTGGCAACTCAGCACGTAAAAATCAACTGCCAATCATTAGTGGACCGGAGTTCCGCTGTGGCGACCCCTAACCAGGAAAAGCCGAAAGACACAACAACAACAACTTAACTATAGAGGGTTTGAGAGCAGCTACATCACTTTTCTGTGGGCAATCTATTGTGTTTATAAACATGTAAAATAAAGGAGTCAGGAATGAGAACCATTTTAGACCAAAAAAGTCATTGACAAAACTATCGCAAGTATGAAGTGATTGACCAACAGACATATGGAAGCTAACAAAGTTGGCAACAAACACGTAGAAGCTAATGGCGAGGATTCCAAGCAGCAGCAACTATATTTATAGTGTTGCCCTGATAACGGAAAAGTACCCTTTTTTCTAAACAATTTTTATTAATTTTCAAATTTAATGCAACTATATCCAGAAAAGGGAGAACAATAAAACACAAAATTACAAAAAAAAAATAGTAAAAGTATAGTATAGTATAGTAAAAGTATCAAAAACAATAACTTTAACATTCGTTATTACCCTTTTTTTCTAATAAGGATTCTAAGCTTGGCTGGCATCCGAATTTAACTTGAAGAGTGTATCTAAATCTAGACTTCCACCATCTTCTTCTTCTTCTTTTGGCTGCTCCTGTTAGGGCTCACCACAGCAGATCACCTGTTTCTATTTCTTCCTGTCCTCTGCATCTTGCTCTGTCACACCAATCACCTGCATGTCCTCTCTCACCACATCCATAAACCTTATCTTATGCCTCCCTCTTTTCCTGTTACCTGGCAGCTTCATCTTTAGACTTCCACCATGAACATCTCAATGTATCTGAGTAGAAGCATGTCTACCTTTCTAGATATAGATCAATAAATTGAAAGAAATTATTTCCACAGTATTGCTTTAAATGTTAGCTGCTTATGTGAAGCATCCCAATATTATCAGTCCCTTCTATAACTGATTTATGGTGTTTTTGAATCTATATCGTCTGTTACCCTGTATAATTCAGGTGATGTATCCAGGCTAATTTTTTATATTGTTTTCTTCCTCTAAACCAGACTAACCCCTGGTTCAAGCTACAAATAAAAGGTGATGCTTTTTGTGACTCATCTCAACCATGCCTACTACCTAAACCATTCTACCACGAGTACTTTACTTTGCCGTAGTTACTGAGATGTTGCAGTTTTTCCAGTATCTTCATCACATGATGTTCATACTGAAAAAAAAATACCTGCACCAGGAATCATGGTCAGTTTCTAATTATATGAAAAAATATCAAAGTAGTTTCAAATTAAAGTGTAGTTTGCCCTTGACTTGGTCTCCTGTCACAGCAGGGTCACCAGATAGAAGGAAATGTAGCTCAGCAATGGAAAGAGAGTGTGGAAACATTACAATAACTATCAAATGGGGAAAGAGGATGGCATCTGTTCAGTGACAAAACAGATGGGCTACAAACACCACATCTGTCATCATATTCTGTGTAGCTGTATAAGACAGTGCACAAATTAATGAACTAGACTTGAATTTCTGTGACAGCTTGTTTGACATTGTTGTGACGGTGTGCTGTGAAATATATACAAAACAGACTCGAATCACAGGGCTTTCCTTGCCCGCTGCTATGTGCACTCAGATATTACTATGTCCTAATGGACAGCATAAAGCCTCATAAATTTATATTATGTTTGCATGATATGCAAATTGCCTATTTGATTTGGCAGTAATTTTAGTTACGTGATTTGGCTTTCTACGTCCAGTGGGGAAAAGCACTTCTAAACCATTTATCAATTTATAAAAGCAAGTCTTACTGTAAAGCATTTTATTTCAGGTACTGAAATGGAAAGTTAAGGGCAAAAGTGAATCTGAAACAGAATGCAATTTTCATCCCTTAATATAACACATTTTGACTGCACAATCTGGGCTTACATTCTGCTCATCCATTCAGTATTTATTGCACTCGCATTTCTTTGCCTATGGCTGAATATCACCATTAAGAAAAAATATCTGATTCTCTCTAATGTTCACTAAAGAACACCGTACAATCACATATCTAAAGCATTATTAAAAGCATTCAGCACTTAAGTGCTAAGAAACAAAAAAATCCTATTTTTTCTGCTTTATCTTCTCATGCATGTGTTTCAGTACCTTCTAGAAAATAAATACCATGTTAAGTTGTCAATCTCGCCTTCATTCTTGCTTGATGGGTTCGGAGCCGATCCCTCGGCTCCGACTCGGCACTTGCTAAGCTCGAGAGTCACTTTTACCAGCTCGAGGCAGCCCCATATCCCATGATGCAAGGTGGTAAGTACCCAGATCTCGTTTGCCGCTTCGCTTATGAGATCCTCCTTTTACCAGCTCCTGGTAAGTGATTCACTTTATTGATATTAAAGCCCCTTTTTGTTTAAAAAAACCTTTTATTGTTAGTTATAAGTTAATTATTTAGATTTCCTGACAGAAAATCCCTGTCTCTTTTAATATTTTTTAGTCAAACTTTACCCATCCCATCCCCTCCCTGTTAGGGTGTGTGTGTGTTTGTTTTTAGCAATACCTTTTTGGTATTTTCTTTAATTTAAATTTTTGACTGGTGTGTGTGTGTGTTTTGTGAAGCACCATGTCAAAGGAGAGGGTCTCAGGTTTTAAGAAGTGTGACTCGTGCTGTCAGAAGATGTCTCTGACAGACGGTCACACTTCTTGCCTGTATTGCCTGGGGCCTCTTCACCTGCAGGACTCCTGTGCTATTTGTCATTCCTTCAGCCAGAGAGTCCTGCAGGAAAGATGCAACAAGCTGATACTTAGGGGCCTTCTTAAGCCGGAGGGCTCTCCGGCTAAGTCGGCTCCATCAAAATCAGCTAAATCTTCCAAGGCCCAGGCTTCTGTGTCTAAGCCTGCGGCCTCGGCTCCGACTCCTTCCGAGTCGGGATCGGCTCCACCTGGAGCCGATTCTGGCTTAACAAAGCCTTCGGCACCGATGGCTATCGGTGCCGAATCTGCATCGACCACTTCTGTGTCGGCTCCGATCGGTTCCGACCCCCATGTGGCACAGGCATCGGTGTCGGCTCCGATCGGCTCCGACACCGTTACTTTGGTGGCTGTATCGGCTCCGGCTGGAGCCGATACATCGAGGCTTCCTGTCGGCTCCGATAAGTCGGCTCCGACAGGATCTATAGTATCGGTTCCGATGGCTCATTCCAGGAAGAGGTCGAGGTCTCCTTCCTTGGAGCCGATACTTTCGGCTCGGCTTCACCTCTTCTTCGAACGGAGCCATCGGAGCCGATCTTCAAGGTCATCCAGACTGTCAGATCATGACCTAGAGAGAGTGGTCAGTAGATTACTTAAGTCACAGGTACTGGCCCAAATGTTACATAGTCCGTCTCAACAGACGACTGTTGGTCCACACCCCGTTACAGTTCCTCCTTCAACTCTACCCCAGAGCTTGGAGTTGGAGTCTTCTGGAATGGTTACTGCTACGGCTGGAGGACGGATACCCCCTTCTGTTCCTTCAGCCTCTACTCTTATCTCCTCTTCGAGACCTTCCTTAGAGGGATTCGGTGGTCGGGCTTCCATGGTCTCCTCCGAGGGGGTGATTGGCATCGGACCCTTGTCCGAACCCGCTCTTCCCCTTGGAGCCTCGGCCTTGGTGAGCTCGGCTCCGACATCTGCCTCGGAGACTTCCCTTTCGGTGGTCCCTGGAGTTCCTAGCTCTTTGGAACGGGTTCTCTCGGACCTGCCTGGGAGGGGAGCATTCGAGGTGATGAAGAGTGTGCTGGCCACTGGTATCAGTCAGCAGTCTGTTCCCGTAGCTCCTCCCTCTATAGTACCCGTTGACATCTCTGCCACTTCTCTTGCTACAGGACCCAGAGATCCTCCGCCTCAGGTTTCCCCATTGGGAATTTCCCCCTCTTCCGAGGATTCGCCTGATGTTTCGGGAGATCCTCCTAGGAAGAGGACTTGTAAGAGGAAACATGTAGACTCCCCCGAGTCTGTCACTTCGGATACTGACTTTGATGAGTCAGAGGGATCCCTAGATCCCCTCTGAGGATGTCTCCTTCTCAGACATCCTAGAACTCCTTAAACAGAGGGGAAACTGGCCCACCAACAATCCCTCTGAGGATGAGTCAGTATACCTAGAGGCGTTTGGATCTCGGCCCTCCACCTCCTGGGTGTCTCCGCCTTCGACCCCTTATGTAGGTTATTGCACGAAGGCGTGGGCAGCTAATGACTCTGTACAGCTAGTCCCTAGGAGGCCTTCAAAATTTACGTCTGCTCTGTGTGACAAGTAATACCTCACTAAGGGTGTCCCGCTGATGCCATGGTGGTGGCTGCGGCCACCAAAAGGAACTTGCAGATCCTTCCGTGCCCGTCCATCCTCCTAATAAGGACTCTAGGACCATGGATAGGTACGGTAAGCGGATGTTTTCCTCAGCGACCTTTGCTATGCGTCGCTGAATTACCTATGTCACTTCACCAGACTCCAGAGGGATATCCTTAAGGAGCTGGGTGAAGTAGTTCAGGATCCTACAGCTGCAGGGGCTCAAGAAAAATTGCTTCGCAGCTAGGAACCCTCAATTCCATTGCAAACTCCTCCATGCGGCTAATATCTTATGCTGCGGATGGAGCGAGTAGAGCCGCAGGTACAGGTGTGGCTCTTAGACGCCAAGCCTGGATGCGGCTATGTGATTTTGCGGATCCCTTTAAGGCGTCCTTCACAAATTCTCCCTTTGATGGGTCAGCTTTGTTTGGCCCTCAGGTGAAGGAAACCTTGACCAGGTGCGAACAGGACGGCAAGACTCTTTCTGCTGTTGGAGTCCGTTTTCCACCCCTTCTAGACCTTATCCCAAAGGACAGAAAGGTGGGAAAATGTGGTTCCGTAAATCCCAAGGAGTCACGCCGGATTCACGTGGTCAGTTTACCCCTAGAGGCAGAGGGTAACAACAACAGACACCGCTCTAGAGGCAGAGGGGTCCGAAAAACAGGGAAACAGAGAGCCTCTCCCTGACAAGCCCTTTCAGCATCCCTGAGATGTTGCCCGGCTGTCCCTCCTTGGAGGCAGTCGGGGAAGATTATCACTGTACCCAGAAGCCTGGCATTCCCTCTCTCAAGACAGATGGGTACAGTCGATCATATCCAAGGGTTACATAATTCCTTTCGAGGAAAGTCCCTGTCCCTCAAATTCCCTTCCAGATGTACCACCCGGTCTAAGGGAAATTGCAGAGTTAGAAGTCTCAAAACTACTGCAAAAAAGAGCCATTCAGCCAGTTACAATAGACCATTCAGAGCCTGGAATCTACTCAAGGTTCTTTTTGGTCCCCAAAAAGACGGGAGACTGGAGACCAATATTGGATCTCAGCAGACTCAACAAGTCTGTCAGGAAGACAAGATTCCGAATGGTTACTCTTCAGTCAATTCTGCCCTTCTTACAGAAGGACAACTGGATGTGCTCAATAGATCTTCAGGATGCGTACTATCACATCAAAATTCACAGATGCTCCAGGAGATTTCTCCGCTTTCGGCTGGGGTCCAGTCATTTCCAGTTCAGAGCCCTGCCCTTTGGTCTCACTACAGCCCCCAGAGTGTTCACCAAATGCATGGCAGTGGTCACGGCTCACCTGAGACGTCAAGGATTCCAGGTGTTTCCGTATCTCGACGACTGGCTCCTGTCAGCCACCACCAGGCATCAGCTTATACAAGCCAGGGATTACACAATAAACCTTTGTTCTCATTTGGGCATCTCAATCAACTTCGAAAAGTCATCCTTATCGCCCTGCCAGTCTATTACCTTCATAGGCGCAAACTTAAACACTGTTAGGATGTCAGCTACCCTTACAGATCAAAGAGTTTCAGACATTCAGAGTCATGTCAGGATCATTCTGGCCAACAAGAAAGTACAGGCCAGAATGGTTCTAAAGGTATTAGGTCTCATGGCTGCGGCCATTACTCTTCTTCCCCTGGCTCGATTCTACATGCGCCTTCTTCAGTGGATGCTGTTCACACAATGGTCATACCAGCAACTTCCAATGCGTCACCAGATTCTGGTGACACAGACATGCAAAGAGCATCTTGCTTGGTGGATCACATCTCCTCAGGTTCACCAAGGCAGGTACTTTGTACCCCATCCCCGATAGCCACTGTCACCACGGATGCCTCCCTGATCGGGTGTGGAGGTCATTATCAGGGCAGGATGGTTCATGGGACGTGGCAGCCGTTCGAGTACCATCTGCACATAAATGTCCTGGAGATGAGAGCAGTGCTTTTAACGTTGCAAGCCCTCAACGACTTTCTTCCCGTAGGGACAATTGCAGTCCACACAGACAACATGTCTGTAGTTTGGTATATCAACAAACAGGGCGGAACCAAGTCCTACCCCTTGTGTCGAGAAGCGCTCAGACTATGGCAATGGGCGATCTCCTCTCATCGGTTTCTGGTAGCAACGCATATCCCTGGGAAAACCAACATTGTAGCGGACAGATTGAGCAGAGCTATTCTCATGCCTCACGAGTGGTCTCTCAAGCAATCTATAGCGGAAGAGATTTTTCTGGAATGGGGTCGTCCATGTTGCGATCTTTTTGCTACTCCCCAAAACAGCAAATGTCCAGACTTCTTCAGCCTCTTCCCTCTGTCAGGCCATCCCCCCAGAGATGCTCTGACGCAGGATTGGCCCCAGGGACTTCTTTATGCCTTCCCTCCATTTCCTCTGATCCCTCAGGTTATCCAGAAAGCTACCGTTTTGAGAGCCAAATTGATTCTCATTGCCCCTTACTGGCCTCGACAAGTTTGGTTCCCGTTCCTCCATCATCACCTTTTGGTGCAGCCGTGGCATCTGGACCCAGTGCCAGATCTTCTGATACACCAATCGGGTCAGCTGCACCGGTCAATCCCTTCTCTCAACCTCACAGCATGGTTGCTCCACTTCCTTCCTTAGCCAGGCTTCCTTTGATCTCTAACCCAGTTAGAGATATCATAGTAGCTTCGCTAAAATCCTCTACCAGGAGGATTTATACAAGCAAATGGAAACGTTTCTCTTATTGGGCTGAGGCCAAGAATATCGATCCTTTTACTGCCCCTGTTCAGGCAGTCCTGGACTTCTTAGCAGAGATTTTTCATGCAGGCTCCTCTTCTTCCACAGTCAGAGTTCAATTGGCTGCTATTTCCAATTTTCATGTCGGGATAGCAGATCATAATATTATGTCCCATAGGCTCTGCAGGGCCTTCTTGAAAGGAATTTTCCTACTAAAACCTCCAATCAGGAATCCTCCTCCTCAGTGGGATCTAAATTTAGTGCTGACATCCTTGATTCTTCCCCTTCGAGCCAGCTGCTTCTTGTTCCCTGAAATATCTTTCTTGGAAAACTTTATTCCTAGTGGCTATTACATCAGCCAGGAGGGTGTCTGAACTTCATGCTCTTTCGGTTCGACCCCTATTTGGTTTTTCACAAAGACAGAGTATCTTTGAGAACTAACCCAACCTTTTGCCTAAGGTCGCTTCAAAGAACAATTTGAATCAATCCATTGATCTCCCTGTATTTTTCCCTAACTATTCAGATAGAGCTGAACAAAAGCTACATTATCTTGATGTCCACCGTCAACTTAGATATTATTTGGACAGAACAAAAAATTTAGAAAATCTGATCAACTTTTTGTTTCCTATGCGGATAATGAAAAAGGCCTTCCTGTTTCTAAAGTGACTTTGTCTAGATGGCTTTCTTCGGTCATCTCTGAAATTTATCTGCTCAGGGGAAAACAGCTGTGCTCAAAACCTAAAGCACATTCAACTAGGAGCTTAGCTACTTCTACAGCTTTTCAAGCTAGACTTCCTTTAGACACTATTTGTGCAGCGCCACTTGGGCCACTCCTCACACTTTTGTTTCCCATTACAAATTGGACTTGGCCTCCAGGGACAGAGCCAGTTTTGGCTCTACAGTCCTCAAGAGTTTGTTCCATTGAGCCACCCAGGATAGAGGTGCTAGGGACGCGGTCCCATCAAGCAAGAATGAAGGCGAGATTGACAACTTAACATTAAGAAGTTATGTACCTACCATAACGTTCCATGTTAGTTGTCTTCTCTCCCCTTCTTTCTTTCGACCCCCCCTCCCTTCCCCTGGCCTGGACAGACCTTGTTATAAGAAACTGTTATGCTGAAGACCATTCAGACCTGGTCCTTCTTCCATCTGTAAGTTTTCTTTCTTCCTTTGGGAAGTATTTTATGCTTGGTGCTATTGCCCTTTGTCATCAAACGAGATCTGGGTACTTACCGCCTTGCATCATGGGATATGGGGCTGCCTCGAGCTGGTAAAAGTGACTCTCGAGCTTAGCAAGTGCCGAGTCGGAGCCGAGGGATCGGCTCCGAACCCATCAAGCAAGAAAGAAGGCGAGAGAAGACAACTAACATGGAACGTTATGGTAGGTACATGACCTCTTATTTCAGAGTATGGGTGATATTACACTGTATATTTTTATAGAACAGAATTCAAAGCAGTTTTATGGTTCTAATGTCAAGCAAAACTACAGAGTGACATTGTAAGAAGATTTGCACAAACACCCGGTGGTGTGAAAGATGTAAATGAATGAATCATTTGTTATTGTACTGTGAAAATGATAAATGAAATCAAAGCTGAACGTGATTTTTAAGTACAGGATGTCCTCTTAAGATTTTTTTTTTTATCTGACACTCCCGAGAAACCTGTTACTACCATGTTCTGATGTAAAAAAAATACAGATCTGCTTAAAATTGATGCTATTCTTTAATCATTTTTGACATGTTAAGGGAAAGTTTTGGTACAAAATCTGATCAGTGATAATTTGACTACTCTACCTCAGCTAGCCATAGAAATATATAATCTTGGGGGAGATACATTTCTGAATAATAATGCTTGCAATTCAAAACCTATCATGGTAATAAGAAGGAACGAAATAGCATGTACTTTTTCATATGTGACTAGCATGGAAAGAGAGAGCAACTGAGGTCAGATGACAAAATCTGCATGAGGTAGGGTTTATGACATTAATTTGATACATTATGTCTCTGTGGAGTACAACAACAAGTGGATTGACTTTTTTAATTACCGTTTTGTACATATTATACGAGTGCAATCGTCATGAATAGGTAACCTTTTAATGTTATTGGCCATCACATTGCTTCAAGCTCCTTTTTCCTCTCTCCGTTCTATCTCAGTTCTCTTCTATTGCCTATTACTGTTCTGCACCCCATGTGTCTGTTGTTTTGTACTCTATGGGGCGCTCTCCAGGTGTTTTCGAATATCCTTGGAATATCTTTCCCTTTTCTTATTTTTCCGTCCATCTTGTTAAGAATCGTTGTAAAGAACATACTCAGTGATGTTTTGTTAATTCTTCGGTAATTTGCTATCTTTACCTCATATACCCATATCCTCTGTGCCTTTTTTGCCCTTTCCTGCCTTTTTAGACATACGGCTATGCCTGTGTTATCTCTATTTTCAATTTAAGTATCTCATCCATATATCCAAAAATTCCGCCTATCCCAGATACTTTGAAATCCATATATTTACTTTGCTGTTTCCCCATACTAATCACTGTAAGAAAATCATCTAATACTGCAGGTGACTCTCTTTATTCAAGAGATTACTTCTATGGGCTAGACTTGTAAAGGCTCCAGGGCCATTAGCCTAATGCACACCTATGAAACTATTACCACTAAATTACACTCAGAATGGGAACACATTTGAAGCACTACCCTAGCTTCACCTATCACATCAAGGTATCTGCTCTTGTACATCTTCAGGATAAATGATACAGTTTTCTTCAACTTGCCATATTGTCAAACCATTACTCTTCTTTCAGAGTCCTGTGCCCCCCAACCAGGCGTCACCAATATTTCAATATTTTTGTTATCATCTCCCAGTCATCATGCACATAGTTCTGTGGCACTACTTAGCCCACCTCTTTACTTCTAAAATAAACTTTATCATAGCAATATATATATATATCTATGTCAAATTATTTCTGGACCTGCTTTATACACCACCTGTTACCTGCAATATTAACATTTTTTGCCTTACCTAGTTCCCTCGTATCGATTTATTTGAATTTCTAAGCACTAATCACATGTTCTAGCAACTGTATGAGAAACCTACTAATAAACCTCTTCAAATGTTCAGTGTTCAACTTCTGCTGATACACAAGTATCTTTTGCATTCTACTAGTTGAGTTTATTTCATATGTATGTGATTTCTGGCTAGGCTTATAAATGCCTCCGGGCAGATAGCCATGTACCTACCTATGAACCTATAATTGATAATATATATTACTTTATGTCTGTTCATGTATATTAATGAGTGTCTGTTTAAAAATGTTTGTAATATGTTGGAGCTTTTGTCCCCAGCCCACCACTGAAAAGTTTTTTTTTTTTTTGTTTTTTTTTTACTAAACCCAGTTTCACAAACTAGAAAACAAAAGCAAAATCCAAATAAAATAAATAAATAATGCCTGGACTACTGGCATCCTCAGAACATATGTCTTTTCCGTGTCTTTTCTTTATAGTAGGTTCAGCATGTACTGCCAATCTTCCGTTTGTCCTTCTCTAGTCCTGCAGGGGTTAAGCACCAGCTGTGTGGTATTGTTATGGTCTCATACTGTCTGGATGTCCCTCACGTCTTCCACCATTCTTGAACATCTGTTGCAATACCTGCACCTTAACAGGAGAATGTGTCCTGAGTATTCCCCTTGACTCTTGAAAGGACAACCCCATCTCTGCCAGCAAAAATTCCTCCTATCCCAGATACTTTGAAATCCTTGAAACAAAGACGTTAACCCTCCCAAATCAGGCAGATGCAGACTCAGATTAAACAGATTGCCCTCCCATCTGCCAGACTGCATGGATATATTGTCTCACACTTGGAACAAGTGTGTAAGAACCTACATGCCACCCACAAACAAAGCCATGGATTAAAGGCCCAACATACTCCGACCCCATCTCCTCCTAACTTACCTCCTCTGTTAACAGCTCCAAGGCTATCTACTGTAGTGGAGAGCCAGATGCCAGGGTATCTAACATCCCAGTGTAGTGACTGATCCACTGCTTTCTGCTTCCAAAACCCCTGATTGTACCACAACCAGGAATTCCCCACCCACAGACATTGTGTCTTGTGGATCATGAGAAAATAAGCCAAAAGTGATAAGGCCAAGGTGGTATCCTTCTCCAACCAAACCACCATGTAATAGATGAAGCCTAATACCCAATTGTCCCATGTTCTTGACCACAGCCTACCTATTCTTCTCTGCCCCAAGGCTACTAAAGTTGTCAGAATAGAATGTCTTTACTATTTGTGTTTTCCAATTCCATCAGGTGTTGAACCCCATCCATACCAATTAATTCAAAGATATCGACATACTTACCCTTCTAGATTTTTTTCTTTAACTTAGAGCAGTATGTGAGCATTCAAAAAGACCCCCCCTTGTCTCAGAGCTGCATAGGTAACCAATCACTCGAACAGATCCCAAAATCTGACATGTTGTTGTGTCTCCATCCTGCATATGGATGACCTGAAACTCTCCATAGATAGCCCTACTCCATCCTCGCCAGTGAAGGCCTTCTCTTTGGACCTGTCCCCCCTTCACTAAACCTCTACTGATCCTCTATGGAGCCTGCTGCTTTGCTGTGCTTCTAGTAACTCGTCCCCACCTGTCCCCAAACTACTTCCAGACTGCACCAAGTCTGACATGCCTAAATGACACCCAAGAATGTGTCATTACCTGTGACCTCATTGTGCACCGCTCCAGTGGCCAGAACATCAGCAATGACAGCATCCTTTGACTGCCAAGCCTGCTTCCCTTGGGCCACCGACCTGCTTTTTGCTGTGTGCCATCACCTCTTCTGACTGGACTCATGGGTTGGCAATTGCTGGAACAGCACTTCTGCCTTTGATAAAATGGCTGTCCAAATAGCTGTCCGTCTCTGTTGTAAACTCTCTGTTTTAGCCATCTGCAAAAGAAAGGACAACAGTAAGAGCTTCTAACAAAAAGTGCTAACAATCTTTCTGTACTTCCTAAGTCCCTATGCACTGCTGAACACTTATTTATTTTTTTCCCTGAAGTGAATGTTTTAAAGTGAAGACTGAGAGAATCATACTCTATACCCTATAAACTGCAGCTCATAACCTTAACCTCATCACCAGCTGCAACTGACATACTTCCCAACCGCTTCCAAGTATTGCTGTTATAAATTTAGATATTTATTTATTTATTTATTGACATTTGGTGACTGGGAAAGTCTGACTGAGTCTGGGTCAGAAACCCCACCTTTAATGGAGGCCCGGGGAGAAAACTTCCACAGTACAGAGATGTTAGAAATTTCTAGAATAACATTGTTTGTGTCAACATAAACCTGAAAATAATGTAGTCTGTTTTTAGTATAAGAGCAACTTCTCCTTCATAAACAAACAGCAATCCATTTAAAACATAGCTCTATAGAAACTTAGGAAGTTGCCGGTCTACAGATTTGTAGACTGAAACTCATTTCCCTGCCATTATTTATTGGTGTCACTCATCATATCCTTGCAGTGATGTGACAGAAAACCACAATGTTTATGTGAAAAAGACCCCTCAATAGATCACAATATGCCTCCGCCCCAGCAAAAATCCTGGACCATAGACAGAAAACTGTACAAATACTGTCAACCAGTCAGTGATAATCTTTGACAGAATCAGGATCAGGGACAACTTACAAAATATTACTAATATTCAGCTGGGATCTTGACAGAAAAAGGGAATGTGAATTAATCTACCCATTCTAAAGTAAATCAAGTCTATAAATCTTTGTAATATCATTATTTTCAGGTGTTATTCACCACCTTTTGTCCCACAGCCATGATTTTAAGGCAGTATTAAGAGGGACAGATCTAAACTTTTGAGTCAAAATACCGTTAACTAGTATGCCAATGAGGGCGGCACAGATGGACTGTCCTCACCATCACGTTATCCTACATAATGGCTTAGAGCCCCACTGCACATGAGTGGCATATGGCCATTACTCAGGAGAGCTCACAGCCTGCAAAAAGGCATTCACAGCTCATCCCAGCTGCCAGAATGCTGCAACATGATACCACCACTACCAGTAAACAATTAAAATAACTTATTAGCCCGAAGACCCCTCTGTCCTGTATCGAATACCTAAAGGAGCTATCACAACATTGTACCACCCTGCTAAAGCATGCTAAACACCTGTACAACAAACCAGACCAGTAAATGTGAGCATTATTACTGCTAGTTAAGGGGAAGAGTTATCTCAGGCAGAATGTGAGTGAAAGTTCCTTAAACTAAGTGGCACTATAACATTCATCTGACTTATTGCATTGTTGTCGTTGTTGCTGTGTTAGTTATTTTTTTGATATATATATATATATATATATATATATATATATATATATATATATATATATATATATATATATATCAAAGTGCAACACTGCTAACTCCACTGGGAAGAAACAGAAAAAAAAAAAAACATACACAAGGTATATCCCAAGCCTGCTATCAACTACTACCCATCGCTAGCACACAACTATTAATCCAAGGCCAACCTGATCACTGCAGTACCTATAGGTCATCTTAGATGTAATCCTGCACTGTAACAAGTTCATACCAAAATCTGAACCCTTGCTTAGTTACACTCCCATAAAAACACTTAAGCCGCTCCTCACACCTACCTAACTTCCTTCGCAACCCTCCTCCTTTCTAATTTAACCCTTCTATCCCCACCACATTAGCTAAGTTCCTTCCAATACCATCCCAGCTCTAATATCCCCTTGCCCTCCTCAACCAACCTTAACTTGCATTATTATTCCTACATGACTTTCAACACTAAAGGTGTCCCTGAACAAACTGGTCTGTGCCAAACCTTATTTGCCTTTATCTTCAAGTTTTTGCCCCCTATTATTTTTGGTTTGACTACATTTCTTGAGCTAAGAGGTTGAGAGGTATGATCACAATGTACACATGAATAACAGCAAATCACTTTAATTTTATATTGTGGGAGGAGCTTAAAAGCAGCATTTTTATTAAGGTAAGTACAACAGGGCAATGTTTGTCCTGAGCGATGTGTCAGATAAAGCTGCAGTGTAACTACTTTGTAATTTTTTCCTTGTTGTTTGCATTACTGTATTGTTGCTTGTCTTTTGCTTTTGTTTTATTTAAAATATATATTTCTTACAGTTTTTCAAATCTTCTAGATTAGAACCAGTTTATGAACATTAATGTTTTTTTTATTTGACTACAGATGGAATAATAGTATAAGGAACTAAGAATTAATATGTTTATTTAAGTTAAGCAGATCCGGCAAACCTCTCAAGTGTACCTCATTATGAGGAACGTACCTCATTTGGGGTCCTAAAAAGTTCATGTACCTTGAAGTTCCTCAAAGTCCCACATTGAAAGTCTCTGTCACACATTCAGTGTTAGGAATTTTTTTTAAGTGAAATCCATTGTAAATAGAAGTGAATCATATTAATTCATTAAAATATCTTCTTTATAAGGAAAACCAGCTTATTTTAACCATCCTATGACCTTCCTAGTTGAAGTTGTTAATAAGCCATTAGTATGTTTTTCCCATTTTTCCCATTTGTTCCACATAATGAGGGCTAGTGTTCCTCATTTTGAACATGGAAGGTTGAGACCTATGAGAACTGGATACATTTTAATGACTGAGGTGTCAGAGAAAGTTGCTTTGTGGCCATTTTGTATTGTTAGGTTTGTATGTGCATACCTATATTGCATCTTATATTTTGCGCTTGTTATATTGCACTTTGTTTTACTTTAAATTTGCTGATTTATATTCAATTTATTACTTTTTTTTAATGTTTAAAAAAGTTTTTGTTGGGGGTGTGGCCAAGATGCTGATCTGGTAACAGCACTTTCTCTCAGCTCTCTTACCTCATTACTATTCCTGACAGGAATTTTATGAAATAAGGAACAATTTGAGGAAATTTCTATTAAAAACAACTTTATATTACCCTGGAGCATCTACAGAAGAAATTTCATTGACTGTCTTTGGATAATTCCTGTCAAATTGACTACTGGAAAAACAACACTACAATCAGTTATACATCATGAGTCATCTTAAGAATTCAGCTCAGGACTCTACCATCAAAAAGGAACTGCATTCACGTATTTCTAACATAGAGGAACTCACAATCAAAATTGATAAGATGGATAACAAAATAGGCACTTTCAAGGAGAAATGCTCACAACAACTTGAACAACTTCAGGAAATGTTTACACAACAGAAAGGGCAAGTTTCACTTATGGAACAGTCGTTAAATGACATTGACTCAAGGTTATTAACAGAGGTCCATCAATTCTGGGTTGGACATGGCCTTGTTTGTCAGGCAGAGATCACCTTCGAGTAGGTGGTATGCAACCGAATACAACTGGAGTTTCTTCAGTCGAGTTGCATAGGGCATCTGTTTGAGGCCCATAATCCTCTTGGTGAGGTACTTTTGTGGT
Organism: Protopterus annectens; assembly: GCF_019279795.1. Classification (NCBI taxonomy): domain Eukaryota; kingdom Metazoa; phylum Chordata; order Ceratodontiformes; family Protopteridae; genus Protopterus; species Protopterus annectens. The sequence continues at coordinate 761,643,324 of NC_056749.1, forward strand.
GTTTCCAGCTGTTGCAGGTGTCTTATAAGGCACATCCCAAATGGGGCATTATACTCTATGATGGGTCTGAAGATTAAAGCGCAGAGGGGCACAATGACCTCTTTTGATCTGGATGCAAACCCTTTTGTGATTAGGTGGGTCACATAGAAGGATTTTCTAACCACTTTGGCCATGTGATTATCAAAGGAGAGATTTCTATCTACTTGGGTCCCCAGATCCATTATTTCATCTACCATATTTAGGGGGCTACCACCTATGTGGTAATTTGTGGGTACTTTGTTTTTTTCCAAAGGGGATGACTATGCACTTTTTGGCATTTAGCTTGAGGCCACGGTTTTGACACTAGGTATATGTCTCAGTGAGACCCTTTTGGAGGATATCTGTGTCAGCTGGAGAGTCAATTATAGCCCCTAGTTTGCAGTCGTCTGTGAACTTGGTCAGCCATAGTCCTCCTGTGCTTGCCTGTACCTCTGAGAAGTATATGCCGAACAGGAGGGGTCCTAGGATGGAGCCCTGGGGAATGCCACTTTTAACCGGTTTAGAGTCAGACCTAGCTCCCACAACTCTTACCATGTGGGTTCTGTCTGTGAGCCAGTTGGCAACCCATCTCGTGACACAGGGGTTTATGTTCAGGCTGCTGATGGGGAATGGTGTTGAAGGCCTTTGCGAGGTCTAGGTAGGCTGTGTGGACCACCTTTCCCATGTCTATAGCCTCTGTAACTGTCTCAAAGAAGTCCAACACGTTTAGGAGGCATGATCTGCCCTTAAATAAACCAAACTGGGTAGGGCCCAGTGTTTGGAAGTTCCCAATGTCTCTGTTAATAAGATCCATGGTGATGTGCTCCATAGCCTTGCAGACTAAGCTAGTCAAGCTTATAGGGCTATAGTTCCTGGGGTCTGTTGTGGCTCCACCTTTGTGGAGCAGAATAACCGTTGCTGTGTGCCACTCTACGGGCATGTAGCCTGTGGAGAGGCTGAGTTTGAACAGTGTATTTAGGTGAGGGGTTAGTTCATCTTTGAGCTCATGTAGGACACAGCCTGGGCCACCATCCGGTCCCATTGATGCTGTGTTTTTGGCTTTGGAAAGGGCTGTTTTAACCTGAGTGTCTGTGATTTCAGGGGCACAACATTCTTCTTGTATGGTTATGGGCCCTTTTGAGGGTGAGAGGGGGTGAAGTTTGCACTCTACCTGTCTGCCAGGATGTTGGCGATATCAGTCAGTTCAGTGTATTTTGTGCCATTCTGCACCAACTCCAAGCAGATCTGGGAATTGCTACTTAGATTCTTGACATAGCTAAAGAATGCCTTGTGGTTATCTTTGGAGTCCTTGGCAATTTTTCTTTTGAAGCTAGCTGTGGATGATTTTATGAGGGATCTTAGTTTCTTGCTGATACTGAGCAGGGATGTCTTCCCCTCTTGCAATTTTACTCTTTTCTGTACTAGTTTCCTCCTTCTATTGTATAGCTTGTTTATGGCAGGGGTCTACCAGACTAGTTTCCTTTTCTTGGAGGAGTGAGTCTTGGTTTTGCATGGGATAGCATGACCCATGCATTCTTGTAGGTGCCCGTAGAGTGCATTAATGAAGGATTTTGCAGCTTGGGCAGCGTTATCCTTTAGCATGGGGGATTTGAAACTTTCAACCTCAGTCTTAAGTAACGTGAAGTTTGCTTTTGAAAAGTTTTTCGCGGTGGTTTCTTTGACTGGGGGTGGGGGCAGAATGTGGATATACAGAGTGAATAGTTTATGGTCAGATCTCACCAGTGATGGGTTGATCTCTGGTGTGGAACACCGGTCGCCCATGTTGGTGATGACCAGGTCCAATATGTTTTCACCTCTGGTGGGGGTGTTGACCAGTTGATCCAGGGCTTTTGAGTTTATAAATTCTAGGAAATGTTGGGAAAGGGAGTAAGTACTTGAGTAGTTCTCCCAGTTAATGTTTGGGTAATTGAAATCACCCAGTATCATGGTGTTTGGTAGGACCTTTATGATTCACAGCGTTTCCAGAAATGTGGAATGAGGGTCCTGGGATATGGTGAGTGATCTGTAGTAAGCTACAATTTGAATTGCAGTTCTGCCCATTGTTAGTTGCACGTGGATGACCTCTGAAGCATCGTGCTGTGCCACTAACCTGGAGGTGTGGGTATCCTTGATGAATATGGATATGCCCCAGCCTTTTGTATTTCAGTCCAGGTTTTGTGGCCAAAATGTATGGTATGAGTTGTAGCCTGGTAGTGCTGGGGTGCTCTTTGCATCCTTAAACCAGGTTTCTGTTACTGCACATATATCAATTTTCTCCATACTGAGGAGTGCCTCGAGTGCATGCATTTTGAGGTATAGACTTCTGGCATTGAGTAGCATTACCCTCAGTTTTTTGTTACTTGTGCTACTTATGGCGGTGGGTTTGTCATTTTAGCCTTGCCTAAAAAAGGCAGTATGGGGGTGGCAAGAGCCTTGGCCAGTATTTGAAAGCCATTGGGGGACAGGTGCAAGCCATCTCTAGCGAAGCAGCGTGGCTTGTCGAGCATGTCATCCCAGGCTGACAGACACTGGATCCCCTTTGAATGACACCAAAAGTTTAGTCAATTGTTGAAATTGATAATTCTTTCTTTATACCGTGGTATCATTCTTGGTGCGCGCAGGATGCTACTCAGGGTCAGGGTCATACTGGCCTGGGCGACATGATCAGAGAGCTCTTCCATGTCTCTTTTCATGTAGTCTAGGGAGGTACGGCTCAGGTCATTCACACCAACATGGACAATGACAGAGTCATATTTGTACTTGTTCTGGAGTACCCTGAGTGCTTGTGTTATGTGGCGGATCTGGCACCTGACAGGCAGCTAACAGTAACCTTCTCCTTGTTCAGCCTAGTGAGTGGAACATCAGTGTGCCTGACTATAGAGTCACCTATTACTAGTGTGTTGGGTATGTTATTTTGCCTTAAGGGCTGTGGTTGTGTGGCACACTGGTTTTGTGAAGTATGTGTTTCATGGTTTGTGTTGGGGGTGGAGGTTGCTTGGATGTCTGCTTTGGAGGTCTCTGTTGCTTTTGCAGATTTTTACTTAGGGCCTCCAAGTATGTTTTTGTGTATTTATGTATGTTTTTTGCTGGTGCTGGTTTCATAGGTCTATGTGAGACTGGTGGTGTGATGCAAGTAATTCCCTTCTCCTTTTGACCATCTGGTCCAGTCTTGGGTTGAGAGTGCTTAGCCTCCAGTTTGACTGTATAATTGCATCTCTCACATGTATTAGTGTTTGGTGGTAGGAGGAGAGGGTTGTCTGTGTACATGAGGCAGTTGTAACATTGCCTCAAAATGCCCAGATTCACCAGTTGGACCGGAGAGTACACCTGAAACTGCCCTTTGGACATGCCTGGATAGGTATAGTAAGCTGTTTTACTGATTGGCTATTAAGGTCAAATAGAGAGCCTTGTCCTTCTCTACAGTATAGTGGGGTCTAGTGCTAAGGTTTATTAGTGCTTGCTATGTGTTTTGAGCAAGTGCCAGGCTGAGAAGTGAATGGTTTGATTGCTTAAGTTGAAAGTTTGTCTAGTTTCAAGGGAAAAAATTAAAGACTAGACTTTGTGGAGCCGGGAATAGTTATACCTTAGCTAACCGGCATTGCCCGGCACGCAAAACCGCACTAATGTGGGTTTTATAGCAGGAAAATGAAAGAGATAGAGCTTAGCCCAAAATGGCCAATAAACTACTAATTTCTGGGTTGAAACCACTCCTCCAGGTACAGATAGGCTACTCAAAGCTCCCCTCTCTCACAGGTGAACAGAGAAACGTCATTCTATCCAAGTAAGGTATGGGCAAACACAGAAACTTGTAACACAGCCCTGAGTTCAGCACTAACCTAAAAACTGGACTATACTAGCTTAGAAAGGCAAGAAAGCAAGTATATATATTTTTTTGTTTGTTTTTTTTTTCAGAAAATAAAGCAGATACAATCAAAAAAACACTTCAAATGCACAGAAATGGTTATCACACTTGAGTGTGTAGCCTGCAACCATTAAACAGGTAATTTAAACACAAAAACAACTTTGTTAAAGTGCAGGCAGTAAAATAAGTACAATATGTAGCTGAAACAAGCTTTTTAAATCACAGAAAATGTGTTTTAGGCGGAATTAGCTAAAGGCAGCAAGAAAATGCAAAAACATGATACTTAATCACTCCAAAGTCTCTCTTTTGTCTCCTTTGTGTATAAGTAGAGTGCAGCATTGTTTCCTGATGGAAGGGACTTTAGATTCAAAGACAGAGTGATTAATTAGGATAGATAGAGGGAGAACAAGAGTCAGCTACTAGTAGAAGAAAAGTGGAAGGAATATTGTCAGCTGATGCTGAGCATAGTTTTAATTTATTCATGGTAGTCAGCTTTACAGAGAGTTCCCTGGATCTCTACAAACTCTAGTACAATATCATGGAATAGATTTCCTAACAAATATGGATATGCAGTCACAGTTCTCTGTTGACTTGAAGAAACTGTAGGTGCTGAACCCTGGCAAAGATTGGATGCCATTTTTGCAACAGAATTGCAGCAGCAGAATACACAATATCTGTATGGCTTCAAGGTAACAGAATACACAAATCTGTATGCCTTCAAGGTAATGGAAGGCCTCAAATCTGGACAGTTTGTTGTTCAAGCTTCTACCATCGAAGAATGCTATATTGATATTGTTTTAAAAAAAAATGCTAAATGGGTATGCTCATGAAATGAACTTTGCTAAAAATGGTACTGTAAGGCCACCAAAGTCCAGTAATCAAAAGATGAGAGGTGCAGCACATCCTTAGGAAAGCAGAAGGTTCTGTTATCTACCTCATCCCAAAAAGACACATGCTGTTCCCCCATGACATCTGTTAGCCAGACAATTGCTGCAACCAATTAATTTATCTTTGAATTTTGATGCAATTCATTCTCAGTGATGAAACAATACTGCTCAACAGCAATAATTTTCCTTTCATGAAGCTAAGTACTTAAAGTCATTCAATCCCACATGGGCAAACAAAAAGTCACACTAACATTTACGACAGAGAAAGGTCCCTAGAGTCTTTGTAACTTCCTTAATCTGACCACCAGTGAGACAGTTTACTGTAAGCCTGTCATTTCCAGTTTGATGAGTGTAGTGTCTGTGTGCATAACTCATTCATGCCTACAGCAGCATCTATGTGTTTTCAGCGATCATACCTATAGTGTGACTTCTAAAAGTAGGGCCTTTCATTCCACACCTACAGCCACTGTGCATACTTTCCACGAAAGATAGTGAATATCCTCCTTATCAAAGTTAGAAATCTACAACTGTAGTCACATTGTACAATGATTATGTATATTTATTTATTTATTTGTCTTTGTTTACCAGGAAAGTTTGACTGGGTAATACCCATTTTCAGCAAAGGCCCAGGAAGAAAAAGCTCCATTTGCTTACATTGCATTATACTAAGTTCCAGTCAAAAAAAGAGCAGTTATATTTCTATTTACATTTATACACAAACAGTAGTTACATTTATACATATGCACTGTAAGATTTTACTGTGGTGGAAGTTACTAAAGAGAAAGCACACATGCAACTTAGTTTATTGTACAGGCAGCAGTTATGTATAAAAATTGTTTTTTCATTTCAGTAAGGTTCAGAAGAGTTTTTCTTGGAGTATCCATTGATCCCATGAAGGCAGCCTAGTTTCTGGTGTGTAGTGTTAATGGTGTGCAGTATATGGTGGTCATATTTGAGAATGTCATCTATTATAACACCTGGACGTTTACTGGAAGTTACAGTTGCAGTGACATTATTTGCTGATGTTATAGTAAACGATTGCTTTTGATTTTTGGCAACTTTTTTTCAGGTGAAAGGCATTCATTTAGTTTTCTTGGGGTTGAGTAAGAAATTTGATACTTTGAGCCAGGTTTCTACAGATAGGTAGCTAAGCAACCACAACAAGGAGTATTGTGAAAGTCCAATTGAGATTCAGACTAGCAGTTGCTGGTACGAGACAGTATAAAATGCTTTGACAAGTCTAAGAACATAGTGGACACATGCAGATCATGTTTCTATGTTGGCTTATCACATTGGTAAGCAGATCGTATTTCTATGTTGGCTTATTACATTGGTAAAATGTAGTAGAGCAGTAGTGGTGCTGTACTATGGCCTAAAGCCATGTTTTCTTTCTGAAATCAGGTTATTTGAGGTTAGGTATTTTATCAGCTGCATATGGATGCATTTCTCTAATGTTTTGGAGAAGGGGGAGAGAATCACTATCAGTCTATAGTTATTAAACTCTGCAGATCTGCCCACCTTTGGGCAGTGATATGATATAGGATTTTTTCCACAGTGATGGGACATATCTTTCTGCTATGGCCCTTTGAATTAGTATGGACACAGGGAAGGCTATGGCTTCTGTAGCCATTTTTAGCTAGTCTGATGGTAGTTGGTCTACAGCTACGAAGTAGTTTTTAGTTTAAGGAGCAACTGTATTACAAGTGCAGTAGGTACTGGACTAAAACTGAAGAACTCTGGGTGGTTTTGAGTGGATAGGGGTAGATTGAGGGGACAGATGTATTAGTGTCTAGGAGAGATAATATTAATCGTATAAAGTAGGAATTAAACTGCATGGGGATAGACTCTGTTGTACTGTCTATTTTTGGAGAGGAACTAGTGGTCTTGCCAGGGTGGACTAGTTTATTTAGTGATGACCAAAAGGTTTTGGTTGTTTATATGTTTGTTTTGTTGGATGGTATAGTATGTTTGCTTATCCTGCTTGACATGTAGTTATGAAGGTTTCTAAGACGTTTGTATTGCAGAGGGCATTTTGAGTTCTATTTTTATGCAAGTTTTTCTAGGCTTTATCCTTTTTAACATTTTTTTGTTTCCTTTGTAAGCCATGGTGTGGGATTGGGCTTTACTCTTATTATGCACTTGTGCTAGATTATTTAAGTCCTGTAAGAATATGTTATTAAAGTGATCTACAACAGCATCTAGTGACATTGTTCTAAGTGCATTCCAGTTCTATTTTTTTGGTATTTCACTAATAGCTTTGCTGAAATTGGTTGTATTTCACATTTAGGTATAGATAATGTTTATCTAGGTCACGGTGAGTTCTAATAGCATATGCTAGTATGTAGTCACTTATGCTATCTGAGAGGTATCCCACTTTGTCTGGTTTGCTTGTAAGAATTCAATCTAATATTGAGTGTCTCCCTAAAGTTTTATTGATTCTAGTAGGTGTGGTTATTATATGTCTGAAGTTGTACTGTCTTTAACTGAATGAAAGAAAAATGTATACTTCAGATTTGAGGTAAAATAGGAATTATATATTCCTTTACTGTACAACATAAGTATCTGGCTGATCCTTTAGCATTCATGTGAATGCACGCTGCATGCAACAGTAAAGATTGGCAGATTCCTATTGATGTACTGTATCTCTTCCCAAGGAATGTAGTGTTTAAATAAAAGAAAAATTATGCCGTTTTAAATATTAAGTTTAGAGGTTACCTGACCTTTCAGTCTTCTGTTACTTTTTACTGCTGTTTCTTGCCATTCCAGCCGGAGCTACATAGACACCTAGCATCACCAGACAAGTGGCCAGTCAGATTTTTACAGTGTCTCTGTCATGCTGGAAAGAACGAGGGAGAACTATATCTTTCTGTTTCAGTTTCTAACTCACAGATTGACTGAACTGCATTTGTACTGAATAATTTGAATTCAAATTAAGGATACTTTTCCAAGCATTTTCTTTTTTCTTCAGAAAACAACTGCATTCAAGGTACAGGTGGAATCTGTTTGGGATGATAACTATAAAACAGGTAGATAAGCTACATTCTACATGTATTTTTGTCTTAAGTTGATTGTTTTGATCTGTCTCACTTTTCACCTATAGCTATACGTGACTTTGCAGAACATACCTTATTTTCGTGTCATGTAACAGTACTAATTCACTAGTAAACCAATAAGGATTACAGTCTGTCAGTAAGGGGTCTATATTAGATTAGTGAAATACATTTGCAGTAAACAGCTCTTTGCCAATCAAAACTTTGTTCTGTCGAACGGACATTTTAGTGATTTTTTTCCTAGGGGAAAAAATACTTGGCCAGAGTAAAACATCACAAAATTTAAAACTCTCCAAAGTGGAGGGCTTTGCCACCCCCCCATGTGGGGTGCTATGTTTAGAGAAATATTAATAGTTGTTTGTATAATTATAATAACATTTACATATAGCCTTATTACTTGCTCCGAATAAAATCCTTGTTATGTCTGACTGACATATTAATACTACCTTTAAAATGAAGAGCATTTCCTGAAGATTTCAATTTTTATCGATTTTGAAATATGCATTTTCAGCGACACAGCTGAGGCAAAGGCTGTCCAGCCAGGAAATCTACAGGTGTCAAGAGGGATGAAATTCCATTCAGGCTAGGTGTTAATGTTTTAACTATGGAAACACCAAAAACAATGGCTTAGCAACTTCCTGCGGCCCTATGAAACTTTATAGGAGTAGGCTTGCAGCTTTTGTGATTTGTAACAAACTGAGAGGAGTGTACAGAAATGTATGCAAGTCCCTGGGTGGCTGAGGTTTGCTATATAATAACCTTGGAGGCTAAGGCAGGGATTTTTTTAATCACTTCAACATCTGTTCATAGAGTGCTGTACTTCTGCACACTGACAACAAGTGTTGCTGAGAGACAAGCCTCTAAGTTAGACATTAGTATCGCCTGCATATGGATTCAGAGGATTGAAGAGTAACGAGCTGTCAATAAAAATGATCAAGTTACTAATCTGACTCAAAACTCCAAGAATTACCAAATTAGCAAGGAAAACAGTGTGAGTAAACCATGATTTTATGATACTAGTAACGGGACTGGTTCTACTGGATGTCTCACTGGACAAATTAAGTACGGGTGGCTAGCAATGAGAATAAGTAATGATTCACTTATTGGCTACTACAAGTTCTGGTAGCTAGTACTTAATGCCTCTCTGCTCCCTCTCTCACCTGAAGAAACACGTTAATACTAATTTTGAGCTTGGCTCCCTAGAGAAGCAGGGCACAGTCACTGTGGTTATCAGAGTTTCTTAGATTTTTTAGGGATCCTTTAGCTTAATGTAGTCTCCTCTTGGTTGATGTGGTCCACAGTACACTTGGTAGCTCAGTGCATTCAGCACCAAGCTGTCAATGGCCCTTCCAAAACAGTTATCAAATCATTCAAGGAAGACACAAACACACACACACACACACACACACACACACACACACACACACACACATGTGCACGCGCACACACACACACACACACACACACACACACACACACACACACACACACACACACACACACGCATGCTGCCCAATCAGAGATGGTTAGTATTCAATATCTTTGTATTCCTTCTATCACCATTAACTAAACAGTAGAACTAAACCAAACCTGGCTACTAGGAAGCAGCATGCAGGCTCTTCAGAGAAGGGTAGATTCAAGAAAAGGTAAGAAATGAATGGCTGTTATTCACAGGTTGTCTAGCAATCTGTAGTTATGTTCCATATTTTGCATATTTTAAAAGTAATATGGCAAAGACAGGTAATGAAGTAGATACTGTAGTGCACATGCTGTACGTAAGATAACTGAAGCTTCACCAGTCTAAGGAAGAGGGCTTCCTTCTATGGTCTTCTACTGCTCAGTAGTGTAAACAGTTGAGATCAGACTGAAAGGAGCTGCCAAAACCAAATGTATATAATAGATGGACAACTCAGTAGTTACTGGTTTTAAAAGCACAATGGAGACAATGAAAACAGGATGGGACAAATCCAAACTGGTCACAATGCAGGTTTAGCTGACAGCTTACACAGTTTCAACCTAGTATTAAACTGCTTACCTTAATAAAAATGATATTCCTCAGCTATTCTCACAATTAAGACAGAGTTAAGCCCTTTGCTGTCAAAAACTGGAACATAAATGTTTCTTAACAAGTCATAAACAAGAACTTTTCTTTACTATAGTTTTTTTATTTTTGAATATGATAATTCATCAAATGTTACATAAATTCAAAATGAAAGAAAAAATATATAAATATTACAACCTATAATCTGCAAACATTAACTACATATATTAGTGTCTATACAGGCAAAAGCTTTAAATATATTTAAGAACAGTGTGACGAAACAAAAAAGTTATTTCATAAATTTTTGTCCATTTTCTCAAATATTGCTAATATTTTCATCCAAGAGTTATAGAGTGATGTAGGCCTGGTTGTTCTGTTTTTCAATGTACATATTTCCATATGACCAACTGCTAAAGACAAGTTTCTAAATTCTTTAAATGTGGGAGAAGTCATACTTTCCCAGTGAATGATGATAATTTTGTGTGCTAGTGCCATCAATGACCATAGTATCTTGAAATCTTTTTTGGGTACACAATCCGGGGTGAGAAAGTTGAATAAAATCATTGATTTTGTTAATTGATAATTATCATTAAAAGAAATGTTTTAGAGAAAATAATTAATATTTCCCCAATACAAAGTGAGACATTTGCATTCACAGAAAATATGATGCCAATCAACTCTTTATCTTGATTTGACATCTCCAACATTGATCTTCACTAGCAAATATTTTGGTTAATTTATGTGGTGTATAAAAAATTCTGTTTAAATATCTCCAAGTAAATAGTTGCCAATATATTGATAATGTTATTTGTTTTGAGGATCTTAAGATAATCTTTTTCTTTTCTTCATTAGGAGGGTGGTTGTTTATCTGTAAATAATAATTCCAGTATGCATCTGGATAATAGATTTTTGTTTTCTTAATAAGTTTATAAATATTAGATAGATAGCCTTTTCCTTGATAAGGTTGTTTTGTGATTATAATAAAATAATCAATGAATTTATGAAAATTTTGTCATAACTGTTGTTTGCATTTGTTCAGTTTTATTTATAAGATATTGTCTTATATTTTGCAGAAGTAACCATGAATCATTATTTATATTATACTTGTTAATTATTTGATCATTAGTTAATAGACAGAGCCCCTCACTATCACTCTTCAAGAGGAACCTTGATGAGTGGATGGGTAACAGAAAGTTCACACCGGGGCTCACACCAACAGCACTACTAGAGGGGGGTTAGAAGTATGTTATCAGCAAAAAGCTGTAATTTAAGGTTTAATGTTTTGTTAATATATATTCTTTTAATGTTATTATTTGATCGAATTTGATTTGCGAAGGGTTCTATTATTAATGCAAATAGCAGTAGTGATAAAGGGCAACCCTGTTTAGTTCCCTTTTTGATTTGTATAGGTCTTGACCTATATGATCCTAATTTACATATGTTATAGATTCTTTATATAATGACTGAATGAGAGTATTGAAATTTATGGGGAAATTATATGTATTTAAAACTAATATAAGAAAATTCTAGTTAACTGAGTCAAAAGCTTTGTTCATATCTAGGGAAATTATGTTTAACTCAAAATTTATATGTTTAGTATAATCTATAATTGATAAAATTATTTTAAGATTGTCATAGGTATTTTTTCCCTTAATAAAATCTGTCTGGTCTTCATGAATTAACATGGGGAGAAAATGCTTGATTCTGTCAGCATATATTGCCATGAACATTTTGTGATCCATATTTAATAATGATATTGGTCTATATGATGAACATTGTTTCTCATCTTTGCCTGATTTAATTATTGGGGATATCAATGAATATTTCCAAGAGGGTGGGATATTTCTGTCTTGTTTAACTAAGTTATACACTTTTAAAAGTAAGGCTATAGCCTGATTAGGTATTAATGTATACATTTCAGGTAATATATTATCTGGGCATTTCAGGTAATATATTATCTGGGCCAGGTGCTTTATTTACTTTAAGTTTTTTTTTTAATTTTTGATTTCAATTCCATCATTGTAATTGATTTATAGTGTCTATTTGTACTTGCGTTAACCTAGTAAGAATTTTATTTTCAAGTTAATTTTTTATATCTTTGGTAAGTATTTCTTGAGAATTTAACGAATTATCTGAGTTATATTGTTGTCTAAATGCTTCCAGAATACTATTTAAGTATGTTACTTTTTTCTTAGTATTAGGTATATATATATATATATATATATATATATATATATCTTTCTTTAATTTGTTTGGATTTGATAATTTTTTCTGTATATTTGCTAATTGTTTGTGATGTGTTGGATTTGTGGAATAAGAATTTAGTTTATCTTTTGTAAAGTAATCATAATCTTATGATGTAATATTTCTGCATATTTATTGTTAGTTTGTAATAGTTCTTGAGCTGAATCTATATTTCCTTTTTGAACTTCCAGCTTCAATTTATCAGCTTTCTCTTGTAATTCTAACATATCTTTATTCCAGGTTTTCCTTTTATTAGTGTAGCAAGATAATACTTTCCTCTATATATGTATATGTATATGTATATATATATATATATATATATATATATGTATATATATATATATATATATATGTGTGTGTGTGTGTGTGTGTGTGTGTATGTATATATATATATATATATATATATATATATATATATATATATACTTTTAATGAGTCCCAAATAGATATTTCTGAGATGTCCTCTGTTCTGTTCAGTTCAAGAAAAGCTTTAATTTATTTTTTCATAGAATTCTTTAAATTCTGTTAATTTTGTGATGTAAGAGAGTATTCTTGTGATGGGATTTGTATCTATGTGGTTAAGTTCTATCTAAAAACTAGTGCATTATGATCAGACAGTGGAAAATTTATTATTTTAACTTTATTTTTGTTATTAAATCATTATATATATATATATATATATATATATATATATATATATATATATATATATATATATATACATATATATATATATATACTGTCTGTTCTAGAGTTGGTTTTATACCTATGAGAGTAAAAAGAATAAATTAATGAGTCTGGGTCAGCAAAATCATTTATGTCTTTTAAGCACATTGTGTCTGTGAATTTTAAAAGTGCCTTTGATATAGGTAATTTTCTTCTTGTGGTTTTTGAGTCGGGTCTATATCATTTCATTAAAAACTCATTTCATTGAAGCTTAATTCATTGACACATATTCAATGAAAGCTCACTTCACTGAAAGCTCACTTCACTGAAAACCCATTTCACTGAAACTCATTTTGTTGAAAAGTATATACGGCCTATTCCGCACTGTTATGCGATCCTGGAGTTAGTGTATAAAGTAAGGGGGGTGTGGGGGGCACATCCCCCCACATATATTGGTTATATGATGTCTAATGGAAGAATGCTTTCATTACACTTGTAAGTATCCATCTATATGCTTGAAAATATTTACAATATGTGCAGGTGCTATGCTCCCCCACCCCCCTTACTTTATATACTAACTCCAGAATCACACAACAGTGGGGAAAAGGCCATATAAACCTTTCAATGAAATGAGTTTCAGTGTAATGGGTTTTCAGTGAAGTGAGCTTTCAGTGAATTGGGTTTTCAGTGAAGTGAGCTTTCAGTGAATATGTGTCAGTGAATTAAGCTTCAATGAAATGAGTTTTCAATGAAATGATATAGACCCTTTGAGTCAGTGTCTTTATCATTCATTATACAATTAAAATCTCCTGCTATTATTAGGCTACCTTTGGTTAAATTAATTATTTCTTCAAAATGATGTTTAACTGTTCCTAGTCCGAGTCCTGGTATCCAGTATAAATTTATTAAAGTATAAACTGTTCTATTTAATTCCATAGACACTGGACAAAACATACCTGATGTATCATAATAGATGTTAATTATTTTGGGAGATATGATTTCATTATGAATTAATATGGCTACCCCTCTTTTATTTTGTTTATATTGAGAGCTTGTTAGCACAGTGTAGTTATTAATATTTATACTGTTTATATCTATATCTAACAAGTGAGTCTCTTGTAGGAATATTATTTGTGGTTTATGTAAATTTATATATATGAATAAGCTCCTCCTCTTATTACTATTGTTCTGACCATTAATATTTATGGATAAACATTTCATATTTAACTTTGTTTGTTTTATATGACAGTATATGGAAATAAATTTGACTCTTGGTTTTGTTTTATTAAAATGTTTTGATTTCATATTGTTCATATACGTAGTGAGTATTTTACCTATAGACAACAAACTGTTATAAAAAAACAAATGAACTATTAAACTTATTTTTTCAACTTGTATAATACATTCCGTATCACTATGAGGTAATATACCTCTTTGCCTGGCTAGTAATACTACGCAAGCAAACCTTCTAACCTTGTGAATAGTGTTTAGATTAAACTCTCTTTGACCTCAAAATCAATAAAATATTATTTACATAGTTTAAAAGAATAATATAATCAGCTAACAGATAAATATAAAATAATTTGCATGAAAATATTGTTATCTTCACAGCTAGTTCTTTATGACATATTTAGCATAGCAATAATGCTTTAAATTTAAATATAAGTTTGTTTTCCACTCAGGGTTCAAAGGGCAAAATTTCAAATTTAACATTCATTGTTACTTTATAATCATGTAGTAGTTTACATGAGATTCAATGTAATACAGTTATTTTTGATTCATAATAAAGATGTTCCAGTACTTTTGTACGAAGCTTGAAGTAAATAGTTAAATCAGGTTTCACGTTAATTTATATATTCCACCCCCCTCAAATTATTTAGATACATTTAATTATCTCTGTTTTGTTTTATAATTGTTTCAAAACAAATTCACATTAGTAATAAAATTCTCAATAAATATTTCCTTCTGTACAAAAATATTGAGTAAATTCAAGGAACATCTTATAACATGTTTAAAAATCCTCCATTCCCCCCAATAAATTCTTGCAGGTAGAATGTTTCATACTTCAATCATTATTATTAGAAAATGTTCATTAATGAATTAAAAAGCACTTTAAACTGGAAATTTCAGAATTAGATAGTTATAGTATGTTGTCTCTATATACAGTACTTCATTCATTTTCCCTTCAAGCAAATACTTCAGAGGGGATTTAGAATAATTTCTTCCTCTAATATATTCAAACAGCTATTATATTTACATCAATTGAATTTTAGGGTAGTTTTCTGTTATTGGGGCAGCACTTTAAATGTGGTTGCTGAGCTCCGAATCCAGTGACTTGTCATGTCTTTTAGGTCTTTTGTAAAATTTAGAATTGACATATCATTTTTTAAATATTATCCAGTAAAATATTTTATACACACATGGTTAGATTAAGAGCAAAAAGACATGACAAGACACTGGATTTGGAGCTGAACTACCAAGTTTAAAGTGCTGCTCCAATAACGGAAAACGTTACAGCAGGTTATCAAGCACTTTTTTTAATCTGAAATTAGGTCTATCACTTCCTGCCACTCATTCCAAATCAAACTAAAAGGGAACTTATTTTTTCTACAAGCTCACACACACAACGTTTAAACTTACTTACTGCGGTTTCAGATTGCTGCTTCAACTACACATTTATTTAATAACTCAAAATGCTCTAATGGGTAACGACAGTCCCTGTCAGCAGTGTGATAGCCAATCAGCTCATGAGTGGTGGACTAATAACAGCTGCATGCAGGATATTTACACAAACACACTTTAAAGGTAGAGGCTTAATTTTAATTTTTTGTAGGGCAAAGATCAGACATATTATTACTGTTTTAAGAAAAAAGAAACCTATGCTTTTGACATTTGGCTCATTTGTTATCTTTGATTTCTCTCTTTGGTATGCAGGAGGAAAAGACTTTAAACATGATTGTTGAGCTCAAATCCAGTGCCTTATGTCTTTTAACCAGGTGTATGTAAAATTTAGAAATACCATCTTATTTTTAAAATATTATTAAGTAAAATAATTTTTATACACATCTGGTTATATTAAGAGAAAAAAATACATAAGTGACTGGATTTGGAGCTCAACAACTATGTTTAAAGTGTTGCCCCGATAACAGAAAAGTACCAATTTTAGCTTGCTCTCATTTTTCACAAAACAATAATAATCATTTCTGTATCATAATTGCATTTCTGCTGTTTACTGATATAACATATATTTAGAATTCATTTAAAGTTTATGTTTTCTATTCAGTTGTTAATGAGTCTCGGAATGCATCTGCATATCAATAGATAAAACAATATCACAGAACAAATTAAACATTTCATCAATTAAGCTATGTCAAAGTAATACCTTTATATAGGTTCCTATTGAATTTAATATATTGACATCTCAATTAAAAGTCAGTAATTATATACTTGATAAGTCAAATGACATGAATTTCGCCCTTTCAGTTGCATGAGCCAAATGACCAATAGCTGTCAGCAACACTGAAAGGTCTAAGTCTTTACAACTGGTATTGTTAACAATGTTACTAATTCAAATAGTTTTATTAGAACCTAAATACTTTGACATAGCTGTAAAATGTTCATATTAAACATCTTAACCATGAGAACCATTAGTAATTGGATAGTGTAATGTATGTCTTTGTGTTTTTTGTTTTGTAATAAGTATACTAGATTATGGAGTTTTAAAGATATATGTTAAGTCTAGAGATAGGGAAGTAATGTATATTAGCATGTGTAAAAATAAAGAGTGATGTTAATGAAGTAGTATTACTTTATTATGCAATTGATACTACTTTTCTTACACATGCTAATATACATTACTTCCCTATCTCTAGACTTAACATATATCTTTAAAACTCCATGAATCTAGTATACCTATTTAAAAAAAAAAAAACACAAAGACATATATTACACTATCGTTATGCAATTGGGCAGTCATGGTGGTATAGCAGTTAGCATTGCCGTCTCACAGCAAGAGGTTCTCTGGTTCGATCCTCGGCTGGGGTGCCTTCTGTGCAGAGTCTGCATGTCCTCCTTATGGCCGTGTGGGTTTCCTCCAGGTGCTCCAGTTTCCTCCCACATCCCAAAGAAATGCTGTAGGTGGATTGGACACTCTAAATTGGCCCTAGGTGTGAGTGCATATGTGTGTGTGTGCCTTCTGTGGAAGGTTGGGCACCGGGCTGGCAACTCGACACCATAAAACTCCATTGCCAATCATGAGCAGACAGGTGATCTGCTGTGGTGATCCCTAAACGGAAAAAGCTGAAAAAAGAAGAAGATCACTTCATTATGCAATTACTGTACGTAGGAGGTGGAGATATGAATCTCTGTTCTGGACATAATATTGTAAGAGATGCTGATAGGAATCCCCTTTCTGGTGACACAACTGTGGATGTCTTGTACAAGAAAGCAATCTCTCCATTTTGACAGCTTAGTATCAAGAGCTTGTGTGCCCAATAGAATAGCAAGGAAGCAGAGACATCTATACTACAAAAGGGCAGATTTTCTGGTTACTCATGCAGAGACTGAGACTCATATATAAAACAAAAGGTAGCCCTTCTGCATGATCAGGGAAAAGTACATCTTTTTTTTTTTTTTGGACGTTGCTGCAAAGCTTCCAACACACACACACACATACACATAAAAACAAATCAGCATGAAATAACCACAAACTATGTCAGAACTGATTTGTTTATCTTATATGGCCAGTGTATGTTTAAATAGTCAAAACAGGGACCCATGACAATGGGAGGGGACTACAGACTTGATCGTGTTGCTTCACATATCCATAGTGTGACATCATGACCATATACAAGGACAAAAAGCAAACGAAAAATACTTCCACCCAGTTGGTACAAACATGACAAATCATCAAGACAAAGAGCTGCTCAAATGGATAAACCTGAACCATCCAGCATGCAACAACCAATGTGACAGTCCTGGAGCCCTCATCTATTCAACAGAAAGAAGTCCAAAATGCCACATTAGATTGGAACTTGGACTCTCACCAACTGAAACACCAAGGCATATATACATTGACTCAATTCAAATGTCCACACATCAAAGGAATACAAAAACAGGCAACACAAGCAGTTTAATATATCTTCTGCAATGATTACCTCATGCCTCTGAGCATGATGTCCACACAATAAACACAAACCATTGCAGAAAGAATGCCAACTGTATGAACAGAACCATAGAATGTTGTACATAATGCCAGATGCATTTATGCATGACTGGGGACACCGCCATCACCCACAGAATCTCCCTTTTACCATTTATGACCCTATATGTTGAGAAGTCATGGCAGTATTACAAATTTAGTGCTTTTTGCGCTAAATCTAGCACTTTTTTGAACTTTATCGCTCAAAAATGTTGTCCCTAGTACCTAGCGTGAAATCTAGGGCATTTACTAAAAGCATGAGTGTATAGTGTGGACACTGGTTAATGGCCATTATGTTTTCAGCTTAAATATTACTGTCTTACCCTAAATGTATTGTATATGGAAATCTCCATATATTGTGTTATATGTCTTACCAAGAGAGAGTATAGAGGTAATTAATAAAAGACTTTAGGATTGAATTTGTTCAAAAACTTATAAATCTAATAGCAATTAATAAATAACTGTAAACGCATACCTGTGTTAAGCTTTTTCTTTTTGTTTTGCTTGTTAATCTGAAATCATTGTTCATGTTTTAACATCATGTAAAAACTTTTATGTTTATTTGTCCTTCGTTTTTTTTTCTTTTGTTCAGCAGTCTTCCAGTTGCTTACTTCTGTATTTCTTTTTGGTGTACTATTTGTCCATTCCATAGATTCTTCTTGTGTTAGTATGTTGTTGTTGGAGAGATATTTTATTGCTGAATCCACTGTTTCAAAGCTTTTTATTCCCTCTGAGAGAAAGATTCTCAATCTTGCTGGAAACAAAAGATGAGTTTTCAGTTGTTTCTTCTTTAGGATTTTTATTATTGGTAGGAATTATTTTCTTTTGGAAAACACTTTTACAGAATAGTCATTGTCAAATCTGATTAGAACATCTTTATATTTGATGGGTGAATTTGCCCAGGCATTTCTTAGGATAAGATCTTTGTCTTGGATAGAAAAGTCTCACAATTATGGATCTTGGCTTATTTTTGATTGAAGAGGTATTTCCAGAGGCTGCTAATGACCTGTGTGCACGTTCTGTGCCATATGAAAGGCCTTCAGGTAATTTCACTGTATCTGGTATCCAGGTGGTGAAAAAGTTTATTATTTTGTCCCCTTCTACTTTCCCTGGTAAACCATATATCTGGATGTTGTTTCTTCTTGTTTGGTTTTCCATATCATCAAGTTTTTCTATTAAGTATTCTGCTGTAATAAAAATTCTGTTTGATGGACATGCTCCACCTAAAGAAAACCATATCCCCTTGAGCCACACACTCTAGGGATCTAAACCTCACCACAACAATAAATAGGACATGCTGGAGGGATAGATTCCTGTCCCAGAGACTTCCCATGCTCTGGAACAAGATTCCAATCTGCATTTGGCAGAGCTCCTCACTAAAACTCCAAGAGAAACCTTGACGAGTGGATGTGAAACAAGAAGTTTACCCCGGGGATCACTTCAGTGGCTCTGCTGGACAGAGGCACAAGGAACTATTCTAAGGGGGTGGCAAAAGCCAATACATCCCGGCTATGCTTATAAATGCCTTTGGGCAGATAGCCTAGTACCTACCTATGAACCTATATCTCCAACTTTAGACATGTCGCTATCCTCTCTCCTCTCTCTAAAGCACTAAAAAATTTATTCATAAACAAGTTATGCAATATTTAATACAGGCAAATCTGCTTACACCCACTCAACATGACTTCAGACCCAAACATAGCACCACTACAGCTCTATTATCCTTCCTCAACACTGTCTCTACAGATATGGATAACCAAAATTATTTCTTGCCTATTCTTGGACCTCTCAAAAGCTTTTGACACCATCTCACACTCTCTTCTGCTGCATAAACTGCATAACCTCAACTTCTCCTCTGATGCTGTTGCACAAACTGCATAACCTCAACTTCTCCTCTGATACTGTTGCATGGTTCACCAGCTACCTCACTGATAGAACTCAGTTAGTGACATGGCACTCTGCACTCTCCCCTCCTCTCCCTGTAAAAATGGGTGCACCTTATGGGTCTATCCTAGGGCCTTTACTTTTTAATATCTTTATTAATCAGCTCTATACCTCCTGTCCTCAGTCATCTTTAGTGCAATATGCAGATGACTCTACAGTCATCACCATAACCAAATTCCCTCTAAGGTCTTCTCAGCTACTCAGGCATCGTTTAACTTAGTCGAAACATGGCTCTCCAACAACCATCTCATTCTCTAGCCCTAAAAAAATAAAGGTGTTACTCTTCCTACCTAAAAAGTTCAACAATATTAAACCCTCCTTCTCCATACAGTCCCTTAATAACACTCCCGTTCAGGTAGAATCCAGCACTAAGCACTTGGGAATCACCATCGATGATCTGCTTAAATATGACTTGCATGTTAATAATTGTATCAGAAAGACTCATGCAAAACTAGGCCTCCTTTACCATAACAAGAAATTCCTTACCTCTGAAGCCAAGATTACTCTCTCTTACCTACCTTCTGCCCAGTCTAATGTACAACTCTCAAATTCACACAAATCTTAACACTCCTGACCAAAGTTGAATCTACCTACAACAAGATAGCTAGATTTGCTGCCCAACAAACCTACAAATCCCATCACTGTGTCTCTCTAAAACACCTAAACTGGCTTGAATTAGCCCACCAGGCTTCCTACTGCCGGCACAATCCTCTCTCATCTCCCATTATTCTCCCGCCAGACCTCTCCGAAGCTCTAACCAAGAACTAGTACAAATCTACAAACCCAAGTCTAAATTTCGACATAACATGTATCACCCCACTGTTGCCTGGAATAGGCTCCCACTAGAAATCAGGACCCTTGCACATCCTAAACAATTTAAGAAAGCCACCAAAGAGCACTTTAAGGATATCTGCGGTGGTGCAGCAGTAGCATTGTTGCCTCACAGCAAGAGGTTCTCCCGTTCGATTCTCAGCTAGTGTGCGGGGAGTGCCTTCTGTGTGGAGTCTGCATGTCCTCCCTGCAGGTCGAATGGCATTCCGAAAGACATACATGAATGGGCGTGCCTTCGTTGAAGGTTGGGTGTCGAGCTGGCAACTCGGCACCATGAAAATCTACTGCCAATCATTAGCGGACCGGAGTTCCACTGTGGCGACCCCTAACCGGGAAAAGCTGAAAGACAACAACAACCAAAGAGCACTTTAAAAGTCACTGGTCCTGCCACTGCACTCTCCCTCCTTAAACATCCCCTATTTCCCATACCTTTAATCTACTTTCTGCCCTTAACTCACTCTTCTCACTAGCTGTCTCTAATCTTCCTTGACTTCTCTTTCTACTGTCTTCTAAAACCTATTAAGCTAATCGCCTCAGATAAACAGTCTATAGTAATTGTCTTGCCTTCATGGAACTACATTACAATAAAACTGGGTTTTTGTAACCACTTACCTCCAAAACTATATTCATCTTAATGACATCTTATTTCTTTTTATACATCTTGAAAGAGCTTTGCTATACTCCTGATTTATTGACACTGTATAACAGTGTATTGCTACTTAATGCCTTCTAATAATCCTGCAACAGTGCTCTTCAATGCTAATTTATAATGAAAATTGTATAATATGTTGGAGCTTTTTTCCCCGGGCCTCTGCTGAAAAAGGGCTCTTCAGCTCAGTCTGACAAACCTGGTCAACAAATGTAAAAATAAATAAATAAATAGTCCACTATTGTTCTCTCTCCATATTCCTCCCCAGACATGCTGATTATCTGAGTCAGACTGAAAAATGTAAATCAAGGCAAATATGTTTATTCTGGGTGACTTCAACTATCCCAATATACGCTAACATAACTATACAGTTAGAAATATGTACATATTTAGATTTGCTGAAAGATTCCCGAGTTTTATTAATGCTAGTTATGTTGTTCTTGTTGCTGTTGTTTCCATCCCCAACAAGGGTGATGATTGTCCTGAACTTTCCCCTTCCTACACTACTCATAATATCACTATATAATAAGCAAAATCTGGCAACCTTGTAGGTATCTCTACAGGATTCCATGATTTATCCAAACAGCCTTCTATTTATGGACCTTCTTGAGAACCATAAATGATGCAATTCTCAACAAATGCATCAAGAAATCTGTAGAATTCTGTTTCCATTTGCCATAAGAATAATGGTGAATGGTGAATTCAGAAATAAGTTAAGAAGCTTAAAATTATAGTATTAAAAAAACACTCCCATCAAGTAATACAAGGACATACAAAGTCAAGATTGTTGCCAACTCCAAGCATAGAGAAAAAAACATCAGGAAGCATTGGTTCATAGGTTCATAGGTTTATACTAGGCTATCTGCCCTAAGGCAATGATGATCGTTGCTGTACTGTGTGTATTTCCAAAAGGAGTATCCCATTCTGATCCCAATGTTTAATTTCCTCACAAACTAATTGAGACATCATTTTTCTACCTCCAAACAGGCCTTATATCCACCCTATTAACCACCTTTATCTCTCGAAAAATCATCCTTGATCAGGTTATATTTGTGCTATCCACAAGTTAAAATACTAGCTCTATGGAGGTACCAAATAATACACATGGCTTCTACTATTTAATGTAAATCTGCAGTTAGCCAACCCCTCCTGTGATACCCTTCAGTTTACACCACTCCTCTGGTTATATTCATAAAAATGTGAAGAACTGTCATAATGGTACCATTATACAAAGGCAGCCAGAAACATGCATCTGGAGCTACAGGCCTATTGAGCTCATAATTACCATATGTAAAGTTATTCAACTCATAACTCTCAGATGATTAACAATGATATGGGTTACTTACAAGGCCTGGAACAAGTGCAGTCATCACTACTATGCCTAAACAATTTCTTCTAAAATGTATTTGTTCCTTCAACTTTACCTATGCTATAAAGATCTAGACAAGAATGATATGATGAGGAGACCTATAAGTAAATCAGGCACTAAACCATGCTATAATTGCATACATTGTAGGGATATTACTACAGATTTGTTTTTTACACACCCTATAAGTCAGGAAAACTTTGAGTTTGGAGCTGCAGGTACTTGTACAACAGAAAATGTGGTTTATTTTGTGAATTGTGTAGCCTGCCAATGTTTCTACATCGGGAAGACAAATGAAAAGTTGAAGGAACAAATAAGTTTCCACTTATTAGATATTCATAGAAACATTCTTACTAATGCTTTAGCGAAGCATGTTGATAGTGCAGGTTCTGAGCACAGGTTTCAGTTCAGGATTTTTCAAGTGTTATCTATAAATAAGAATGGGGTGATTTAATTAATAAAATCGAATTAGCCGAGTATCGCTGGATTAGTTTTTTAGTAATGACCAAGCACCAGGATTAAATTGTTATGTTAGCATTAAACCTGTTTTAAAAGAAAAACATGATTTGGTGTGATTTAAGACCAGTATTTTGTATTTGAAAAAAATATGTATAAATACTGATGTATATTTTACTATGTATGAGATATTTATGATGGGGCACTTTAAATTAGTAATTGTCATTAGGGTTGTTTCTCATTGACTGGCTGCGCTTTGTGTATATAAAGGATGCACACTGTTAATATGTATGAAACACTGAAGAAGAGTTTTTAACTCTAAAGCTTTGTTCATTTTATTGGGTTTTTATTGCTTTATTTTATTAAAGTGTGCTTTTCTGGAACGGTGGACTTCTGGTTGAGTTTGTTCTAAACTTCAAATATTCTGAATGGAAATCGCCATACAGCGTGGAACAGTATATTTTCTATTTTCCTCACTGTAGTGTGATCTCGAGGTTGGTATATTTATTTAGCAGGGGGTGTGTTTTTATGTATTTATTTATTTTTATTTAGTGTTTTAGTTTTTGAAGTTTCAAAACTTCGATCTTCTGGTCTCAGCCTTTTGAAATTCGAAGTTTTGAAACTTTGAGCTTTAGAATTATATATATATATATATATATATATATATATATATATATATATATATATATATATATATGTCTCCAACTCCAGACATGGTTCATGCAGTGGTCAAACTCCAATAGGTTCTGGCTATATTCCCACCTATACAGTATAAATAAGACTGTTTTCCCACCCTTTGCCATCTATGGCTGTTTTTAAAAATGCTTAGGTCCGCTTAGCACTACACAAACCTGCTTAGCTGAGCTAAAGACTGCTTACAATTGGGACTGCTTAGCAATGCTCAAACCAGCTAATAGGAGCTGATCATTGCTAAGTATTGCTAAAACAGGTCCTGTTTTAGCATTGCTTAGCTTGGCTTACCAGTGCTTAGCAAAATTTAGCTGAGGGCAAACAAGAGTTTTCATTAATAAAATTAAAATATTGATATTGATTACTCACTATTGATGCATTATTATTAAGTGCATGTACTTTACTTTGCATGACCTCCCCCTATGTGCTTTCGTTACTTTACCTTGGGGTGTGACTGTACTGTATCAGACACTTGTGTTTCAATGGTGGTTTTCACCTCATATCTCCACTGACACTGGGATTCTGGACCAGCGCCACTACCCTGGTTAACAAATATCAATAAGTACATAAATAAATAAAAATTAATATTAAAATGTTTTCCCATGTAAAACTGAATGGTCTGTTTCGGCATTCAAACCATGCACCTACTGTACACGAAGGTGTGACACTAACCACTCAGCTAACTTGGCTGTAAAGATTTCAGCTATACATTTCTATATAGCTTCTCGATACATTTAAGCACTGCTGAGCAATGTGCTGCATAAACCCACTTAGCTAAGCTTAAACTAGAAAAAAAAAAAAAATGAAAGGGAAAATCACATTGGGACATTTACTTCAGTCTGACTGTACAGGGGGTGTGTTATGGACACTGTAACATACCCCCTATGTGATATTACAAAATAAATAATTAAGTGTTCAAGGACACTTTCTTACTCTTTTAGTGTCGTACAAACTTTGACAATGCAAATGATGTGTTACGGATACTGTAATGTGACATTACACAAAAATTATTAAATAAGTATCCGAGGACACTTTCTTTATTGTTTTAGTGCTGTACAGCACTTTGAGAGTGCAGGGGGTGTGTTACAGATTTGCAAGCACTGTAACACACCCCCTAGCACTCATTCAGTATCTGTGTACATGACTCCCCCTCAGTAGCGTGCCTTCATTAATATGCGAGGCACACTGCTGAGAGGGAGATACAGACATGGACACCATTCACTCCTTGTCGGAATAACGCTATTCCTACACGGAGTTTATTAAATCTGGAGGTATATATAAATATATAAATATAATATGGCTAGTGAAAGTGGATAACATATGCATACTAAATCTAGAGCAATTTATAATAGTTTTTCAATCTTACTCACAAACACTGGCTAATCTACAATGTATGTACTGTACCTGTGTACTATGTATGTATTCTACTATTCTACCTACATTCCAAAGTTCAGCTGTACACCACAAATCTATTACTTACCTTTATTTTTAAAATTAATATCTTTTTTGATTGTTCTCTCCACTGTAACTGTTTGTACCGCATGCCACTGTAAAAACATGTCTCTTGTAATTTGTGTGTATACTGATTATGTCTAAATAACTAAATGTGTCTGTAATTTTTCTTTGTGGAGCTTTTCTCCCCGGGCCTCTGCTGAAAAAGGGCCTTTTCGGCTCAGTCAGACACCCCCGGTTAACAAATGTAAAATAAATTAAAATATATATATATATATATATATATATATATATATATATATATATATATATATATATATATGTGTGTGTGTGTAAGTATATATATATTATATATATATATATATATATATATATATATATATATATATATATATATATACACACACACACACACACACACATACATATATATATATATATATATATATATATACATATATATATATATATATATATACATACATATATATATATATATATATATATATACATATCTAGAGAGAGAGATGGAAGATGAAGGCATCTAACAAGTATTTGCTATAACAGTAGTTTTATTATATACAGCCTAAATGAAAGTCTGGTTTACTAAAATACAAATTAATATCTAGTGGCCTAAACACATTTGATCTACAGTGTCTTATAGAAACTCATACAATGAATAAAAATATAATCGGCAAACAGTTCTTGGTTTTGGTCTGTTTCCATGCTGCATAGCACCCATCAGTAAACAGCGTCTATATTACAACATCAAACTCACAGGAGTTCGAACATTGTAATATCGAACCCAAATATTCGAAATACGAAAATAGCAAAGCCACGGCACATAGATTTGTTTTCACAGGGAAAAAAATTGGTGGGCTGTTTTTGGGGCTTTGCTATTTCCTCCACTGTGGTGCAGTCTTGGAGTTGGTATATTTAAGTAGGGGGAGGCAAAGCCCCCCACATTAGTTCGTTTGAAGTGTAAGCATTTTTTTTTTACCGGAACAGCGATTTTTTTCCCTGGGAAAAAAAATCGCTGTTCTGTGTATTCGTAATTCTTGGGTTTCGAACATTATGGTTCAATATTACACCATCCAAACTCCTGTGAGTTCGACAATGTAATATAGATGCAGTAAACAACCCCCCCTCCCACATTGAAACCATTAGTTGTAGGCCCTTGTGATGGTCTGTATGTCTAGGAAAGACCATCCAGACAGTAGTGATTAACACCAGGGCTGCGCTTTGCTTTAATGTTGAAGAGCTATAAGGACAAGGCCCACCTGTATAGTTTTACATTGTTCACCTTTTGTGGATGTAGCTAGTGTAAGGACTCAAGGAAAATGATGAGGGTAATCTCCCTATCTAGCAGGTAGTGCCTTAAGGACACAAGTGTCCATTTTATGCCAAAGTGTTCTTATTCAAAGATCAAGTACTTATCATACTGGACACTCCTTTCTGTACAACACTAGGAACAATATTGCATTCTAATCAATGCTGGATACATCAATGTAAATAATGATGTGTTTTTGGCATACCAGTGCATGCAGCATGCAGTAAGGTAGTGTCAGATAATGAATATGGCATGTATACACAATACCTTTTAGCTAGTGATGCACTATAGATAAAGGACATGATACAACTGTAAAACGTCTATACAAGCAATGTAAGCTTGTAATTTAACTTTATTTTTTTCTATATTTTTCATGTATCCATATGTTGCTTTTTTGTTGTGATGAAAATATCTCTAATCACCATAAATTTGTAATTTTCCTTATCATGTTTTTGGAGATTTTCTCCCCGGACCTCCAGTGAAAAAGTTTACATACACAGTTGGACTTTCCCGGTAACAAATGCCAAATAAATAAATAAAATAAATAAGGGGACCCAGCATGCAAGTACGCAGAATCATGGTTTTCATGCTCACGAGTTAGTGTAATTCATTAAGGCTCTTGATTGCTGTGCAGATGTGCCAAGTTTGAATCTTTAGTTTGGACTTTTGACACAAATGGCTAAGCACTGTATTGTAGTTTGTGTGGTATAGAGTTCAATTCTTTCACATCTCATTTGTCTACTGTATGACTTGGGGCAAGTTACTTAACTAGACAGTTCTTAGCAGCAACAGGGCATGTGAGCTAAGCTCCTCAATGGTTCCCTGAGATGCAGGTCTCGTACCTGCTTATGAACCTAAGCATCAACAAATGTAGCTGGCAGACCTGCCCATACAAACATGGTAAGCAAGATGAGCAATGCTGTATATCATTGGCCACCCTGACAAAATACACATGAAATCCCAATAATTAATCCACCCCAGGTTGGGCGATGCATCAACGCAGAGTTGGACAAAATAAAGAAATTAGCATGCAAAAACTGAAATCGTCAAAATGACATCATGTAAACATCAGAAAATGCAGTTTGGTTTGTGATCAGTAAGATGTAAATAGTGAGTAAATAAAAATATTTCTGTCCGTCTTTGAAATAGTCATTCTGATTTTGAAGCTCTTTTATGTGTTCTCCAAAGTTCAATTATCAGCCTATTATTTTCTTTTTTTTATAAATACCTTCTCATTTGATCTACTTAGACTTAATAATATTTTGTATTGAGGACCTTTTATTGGTAAACATGACAGCAATTATTAGTACCTTGAAAATCCTTTGCAGTGGAGCTTGAAAGTCCTTTGCATTTTTTTCCAAACCACTTTCTCTGGTTCAGTAGACAGAAATGTATTTAAACTCATGTAAAACCACTTCCCTGGTTATTGATAACTTTTAAAGGCTCTCCACACTATCCTCCTTACCTATCTTTGAACCCTAATGCTATGTTGTCTTTGCCATGAATTCCAATAATTATGTTGGCCTCTGTCTACATCCTGATTTTTCCATACCTAACTTGTTGAAACTTCTAAGTAAAAGTGTTTAGGTTTGTTAAAACTTCCTAATAAAGTAACTAGATACCCTACCACACAATCTTCCAAAATGGTTCTAAACATCTGTCTGCCCACAAAAGAATATATATCTCCTTACTGCACATAATTTACAAAATACTACCTTTTTACAGGAACACTTAACATCAATTTGCTTCCACATATACTTTCCTTAACAGAGATATATATTTGTATACCTACAGAAAAGTTCTTAAATAAAGGTTTCTGCCCACCTCTAGTTTTAGCCATCATTGGTCACTCATATCACAACAATGAAGTCTATTACCCCATGAGATGGCTTACATTTTAAAATCTTTGAAAAAAGCCATATAAGCTAATATTGCTAACACAGTGTGATATTATGCCTGCCTTTTCTCCATGTATCACTATTAGGAGCACTTATTAAATATATCATCCATTAAATACTTGTAATTAATTGCTGTCATTCACCTTCCTTACCTAATTAAATATTTTTTCAAATAGCACTGATCATTTCCATACGTTTTACATAACTGCAATACCTGATACTGAAAGTATTGCAATTACAAGACATAACCTTCAAGTTCAACAAACAGCAAATTGAGAAACTCACTGTTGAATTTTGAAGCATTTTTATCCAGGATGTAAGCCTCTCTTCATGCCTAGCATGCAACGAAGTCCTTCCCCACTTCTTCTAACTTTATAATCTTTCTCTGAGGTGCTTTGTATCAGAATAGGAGAAACAGTCCAAGATGTCACTGTATTTATTTTAATAGTGTCATAATTCAGAGGATCATAATTTGAACAGCATGACCATCCTCGCTATTAAAATATGAAGCCATTTTCTACATAGTTTGGCAGGCACACATATTGTTTCTTTAAGTTTTCATGTTGCAGTTGCTTCAAGAGTAATCAAACTAAAATAAAATCACATCCAATGTAAGACTAAAATGAAGAGTTAAAGAGATAACTCTAGATGCAACCATGGCTTTTATAATAATAAAAATTTGCATTATTATTTCAGTAGTAGATTATTATTATAAAATAAATGTTAAGTAAATAATTACATACTTATGTATGAAATGTTGGAGTAAAGGTTCATAGGTTCATAGGTTCATACTAGGCTATCTGCCCAAGGGCATTTATAAGCCTAGCCAGAGTTTTGTAGCTTTCGCCACCCCTTTAGTTTGGAGGATACTATGCCCATTATTTTGCTGTGCCTCTGTCAAGCAGTGACACTGAGATAATCCCTGGGGTATATCTGCGATCTCCCATCCATTGGTCAAGATTTCTCTTGAACAAAGCCAGCTAGGTGCTCTGCCTCACATGTACCGGGATTTTGTTCCACAGCATAGGGAGTCTCTGGGTGATGAATCTGTCCCTCCAGCACGTCCTATTAATGACCGTGTCAAGGTTTAAGTCTCCCGCCCTTGTAGTTCTGAGGGATCTAGATTTTTTGAGGTGAAGCATGTGCATCAATTCTGGGTTGGACATGGCCTTGTATGTCAGGCACAGGTCACCTCTGAGCAGATGGTAAGCAACTGAGTAGAGCTGAAGTTCCTTCAGTCGGGCAGCATAGGACATATTTTTGAGACCCTTTATCCTTTTGCTAAGGAACTTTTGGGGCCTTTCCAGTTGCTGCAGGCGTTGTGTCAGATACATTCCGAATGGGGCATTGTACTCAGTCATTGGCCTGATGAGTGATGAGTACAGGGGGACGATGACTTCCCTTGATCTAGATGTGAATCCCTTCATGATCAGGTGGGCAATGTAGAAGGTTTTCCTAACTACTTTGGCAATGTGAGTATCAAATGAAAGGTTACTATCAACCTGGGTACCCAGATCCCTGATAACCTCTTCTGTGCTTAGTGGGTTGCCACCTATATGGTAGCTGGGGGTAACCTTGTTTTTCTTGAAGGGTATGACTATGCATTTTTTGGCATTTAACTTTAGGCCATGGTTCTGGCACCAGTTTTCCGTTTCTATAAGACCCTTCTGAAGGATATCAGTGTCAGATGTGTTCTCAACTATGGCGCCCAGTTTGCAGTCATCTGCAAATTTTGTCAGCCATAATCCTCTTGTGTTTGCTTGTACTTCTGAGAAGTAGATGCCGAACAGGAGAGGGCCCAGGACTGAGCCCTGTGGGACACCACTTGTGACAGGCTTTGAGTCTGACATGGCGCCAGCAACTCTGACCCTGTGGGTTCTGTCACTTAGCCAATTTGCAACCCATCTTGTGACGTATGGGTTTACATTTAAGGTGATGAGTTTTTCAATGATACCTGAGTGGGGTATTGTGTCGAAGGCCTTTGCCAGGTCGAGGTAGGCTGTGTGGACTGCCTTTCCCTCATCAATGGCCTTGGTGACTGTTTCGAAAAAGTCCACCAGGTTTAAAAGGCATGATCTACCCTTGACAAAGCCAAACTGGGTTGGATCCAAAGTCTGCAAGTCTCCTATGTCTTTATTTATGAGTTCCATTATGATCCTCTCCATAGCTTTGCAGATCAAACTTGTCAAGCTGATGGGACGGTAATTTCCCGGGTCGGTGGAGGCACCTCCTTTGTGAAGTGGGACCACAGTTGCTGTACGCCACTCCTTAGGCACGTATCCTGAGGTAAGGCTAAGATTAAACAGCTGCCCTAGCTGCGGGTTTAATTCCTCATTGACTTCGTGGAGCACACATCTGGGGACACCATCTGGTCCCATGGATGCTGTGTTTTTTGCCTTGGAGAGAGCAGTCCTCACCTGAGCGTTTGAGATGTTTGGGGGGCTATAATTCTCTGGTATAGATATCTCACCTTTTGGGGGGGGGGGAGTTTGCACTGAACCTGTCAGCCAGTATGTTGGCAATGTCTGTAGGTTCAGGTTAAGGTTCAGGTATTTTAAATGCTTCTATAACTTTTTAAATTGATGTCATGAATTGATTAATTATTCAGTAGGCAACTGATGTGACTGGTAGAATTTTTTTTTTTAATGTGATGTAATTTCCTGGAAACTAAATCTGATGAAGTCCTTTATAAAGACAAGGTGAATTTGCTAAGTTTGTGTTTAATAAGGGCCTGGAATTTAAGTCAGTGTTGCATTTAATGCCATCTCTTACACTGGTTGCATTAAAAGTAAGTTCTTGTATATTTCTTTGCAAAGAGATATTGTTGCCATCTTTGTTGGAATACCCTACCATTTCACAAGACATAAACAGGGGGCCTATATTTCAGAAATGGTATACATGAGTCAACTCTAAAAATTCAAACATATGCCATGCCAAAACCCAACAGAGATGTATACCAGACATACAACTACATTACATACATCTATATCATGACAAAGTAATCATCCACAGGCCAAAGATAGGCCATTATTTTAATAGGCCAGGATAGAAGGGGTGGGATATAGATACAGAGGAAGTCATGAACAGTGTTGGTATGATCCTCACTAAAGTGGGTGAAAAGGGCCAAAGCAATGGACTGGAAGGAAGGAGAAATGGAAGCTTACAACACAAGAGGACATAAAGAATGTGAAAAGGATGTTAATTAGCAGAGCAGAAGGTGAAAAATGAGGAAAGTTGGGGAGAGATATGGAATGGTTATGGGGAAGAGAAATGGTGGGAGAAGATGAACATAGTTTAGAGCAAAGGGACCTCTTTTAAATGTCAGTAGGAAATGATGGTTAAGAGAGTAACTGTCATGGGACTGGGGTTAGTTAGAATGAAAGACATTAGCTTTAAAAACTTCATCACAACCAGAAGATATGGAAAAGTGGAAGATGATAGGTACAAAGGGGAGGTATAGAGTGAAGTGGAATGGTATATGCTTAGGAGGATATAGGAGCTAGGACATAAGTGATGCACACCAAAAGGAGTTTAAGAGATAAAGTACAATAATAATGAAGTCATACACTAGTTGTGTGAAATTAAAAAGAAGGGGAGGTTCCTAAGTGCAGACAATTAGCAACTGCAGCTGATTGGCAAATTAAGTTAGGGTGGAGGTGTAGGGTTGATGTTTGAATTTAAAGATGTAGGGAGTTTAGGTTTGGAGATGATTATAACAGGGTGCTGAGATCTCTATTCTAACTTTTCTCTTAGATTATGTAGAATTAATCTAAAGTATTTTCCACTTTTGAGAGTGGAGATGTAAGCAGTATGCTTATTTTTTTTGTAGTATAACTATGGACCCCTATTAGATATTTTAAGTATCTGCTGGGATTGTTGCTAATTCATGGTGATGTATAGTGAAGGGAAACAGTTGAAGTAAAATTACATATACACATAAGATTGCTAGATTAACGTGTGCAAAGAAGAACAAGCTTGTGCTGTGAGCAACAAAACCTGCATGTGATATAGCATGCAGTGCCGGTGCAGGACAGTATGGAAATACATTAGTAAAGAAGATAATGTGTGCCAGTGTCATGTCTACAGACACAAGTATATATACTGCAGAACATATCTGTGCCAAACACATACATGTCAGAAGAAAAAGATGACAGACACTGTAACTTTTACTATGACAGATGAAATGTATGCAGTGGCACAGTGATTTGTGAGGATAAACATGTGTCTAATATGAGTCAAAGATGACTTAGTATTGAGAAGCACAACAGTTAGTTGTGAATGTAGGTTGTGGCCAGTAGCAAAAATGGCTACCTGTATAGTAAGCGTGGCATGTATTCTTGTCAAAACAGGTCCTCACAAAGGAGGCAGGAGCAGACTGTTGTCATATGGTACATAAACCATCTCAGCAATACTAAATGCAGAATGTGCATGGTACAGTACTCATTGCATATTGTACTGTGTATTAAGGATTCACTAAGTAGGAACCTTGCTGCCAGTATTTTTTCAGTATGCACTACTTTAGGTTTACTTCCTTAGACAGAGTACATATGGCATGGAAAGTGTGCTCCACATGGCCAAATCAACTGGTCACTTTCAGTCCATAATGTTGGAAAAGGCCTTTCTGACCCAGTGACTATATCATGCATGGCTGATGTGTATCAGTACTGAGCATTGTAAGTACATAGAGTGACAGTGTCATGCATGGCTAATGTGTATCAGTAGTAAGTGTTGTAAGTGCATAGAGTGCATGTGTCACACATGGCGGATGTGCCTCAGTAGTGCGTATTGTAAGCACATAGAGTGACTGTGTCATGCATGGCTGATGTGTATCAGTAGTAAGTATTATAAACACATAGCTTGAATGTGTCATGCATGGCTGATGTGTATCAGTAGTGGGTATTGTAAGCACATAGAGTGACTGTGTCATGCATGGCTAAGATGCATCATTACTGAGCATTGTAAGCACATAGAATGACTGTGTCCTGCATGGCTAATGTGCATCAGTAGTGTGTGTTGTAAGCGCATAGAGTAACTGTGTCATGCATGGCTAATGTGCATCAGTAGTGACTATCAAAAGCACATAGCATGACTGTGTCACACATGGCTGATGTATATCAGTAGTGAGCATTGTAAGCACATGGATTGTCTGTGTCATGCATGGCTGATGTGCATCAGTAGTGAGTGTTGTAAGCACATAGAGTGACTATGTCATGCATGGCTGATGTGCATCAGTAATGACTATTAAAATCACATAGCATGACTGTGTCATGCATGGCTGATGTGTATCAGTACTGAGTATTGTCACATAGAGTGACTGTGTCATGCATGGCTAAGGTGCATCAGTACTGAGCATTGTAAGCACATAGAATGACTGTGTCATGCATGGCTAATGTGCATCAGTAGTAAGTGTTATAAATGCATAGAGTAACTGTGTCATGCATGGCTAATGTGTATCAGTAGTGACTATTAAAAGCACATAGCATGACTGTGTCATGCATGGCTGATGTGTATCGGTAGTGAGCATTGTAAGTGCATAGATTGACTGTGTCATGCATGGCTGATGTGTATCAGTACTGAGTGTTGGCACATAGAGTGACTGTGTCGTGTATGGCTAATGTGCATCAGTAGCAAGTATTATAAGCACATAGCATGACTGTGTCATGCATGGCTGATGGGTATCAGTAGTGCGTGTTATAAGCACATAAAGTGACTGTGTCATGTGTGGCTGATGTGCATCAGTAGTGGGTATTGTAAGCACATAGCGTGACTGTGTCACACATGGCTGATGTGTATCAGTAGTGAACATTGTAGACGCATAAAGTGATTGTGTTATGCATGGCTGATATGCAGCAGTAGTGAGTATTATAAGCACATAGCATGACTGTGTCATGCATGGCTGATGTGTGTCAGTAGTGAGTGTTATAAGCACATAGCATGACTGTGTCATGCATGGCTGATGTGTGTCAGTAGTGAGTGTTATAAGCACATAGAGTGACTTGTCATGCATGGATAATGTGCATCATTAGTGGGTATTGCAAACACATAGCATGACTGTGTCACACATGGCTGATGTGTATCAGTGGTGAGCATTGTAAGTGCATAGAGTGATTGTGTCATGCATGGCTGATGTGTATCAGTAGTGAATAAGCATATAGAGTGACTGTGTCATGCATGACTAGTGTGCATCAGTAGTGAGTATTGTAAGCGCATAGAGTGACTGTTATGCACGGCTGATGTGCATCAATAATGAGCATTGTAAACACATAGAGTGACTGTCATGTATGGCTGATGTGCATCAGTAGTAAGCATTGCAAACACACAGTGTTGGAAGGAGTACATCGAATGAAATATGTAGTACCAATGCAGCCTTTTTGTACTGTACAGATATGACGCAATGGTTAGCACTAGACACATTAATGAAACATATTGTAGCCAGTGCTTAGCATTATAACCCTTAATCCATGATGCAAGTACCAGAGCACATAATATGCAGGTGCATGATATAAACTCAGCCGCAAAGGTGCAAGAAGAAGCATTAACTGAGCCATTGTTGTTGTTCCTTATGTCTTTATAAATCTGCATGCATTGATGATTTAAAAAATAATCAGGCTTGATAAGCATATGCATTGTAATGCTGTGCTTTGTATAACAACATGTAACACTGTAAAATATGTCTCTGTTGGGGATCCATTGGATAGACCTTGCCTTAAGCTGCTGTAGCTACTACGGTCCTTTCTGTGACAAACAAGACCATTTCCAGTATGATTATTTTCCTTTACATGGGACACTAGTGCCTTTTGCCATTGCCCTGCAAATGGACTTTATATCTGAGGTTTTAACTCCTACATATGTACAGCACCATAAAGGTATTCTTCATATGGCAGGTCCTTTCACATAAAAGTCACAATCTTTTCAACCATCAAACCAAACCAGGAGGATGTCCTTCAAATGTTTTAGATAAGCTGAATTGATGCTGACTTTAGGCTGCATTAACAGTTCATTATCAACTTACAACATGGATTCTTTGGCTTATGCATGTGCTTGACATTTATGTCATGTATGCCATTTATGTCAGTTATGCCATTGCTTCTTGTACCATCCATCTCGTTGTCACCTTAAGCATGCACTACAGAGCATGTGCGGTATTACTACATTATAGATGTGGTGCAATGTGAAGATGCTTCATCTGCTTTAGAAGGGCAATAGTTGCACATAGAATGTGGGAGTGTTGTCCATGGTATGTGTGGTGACACACCACTCCATCTGGTATGTAGCAGCTGCAGCTGGACAGATATTCCCAAGTGAGTAGATAGACTGAGTGTACAGTACTCCTTTGCTTTGAAGGTGTCCTTTGTTATATGGCACATAATACATTTTGTCTTGCACCGTCCATACCAGGGTGCATAGTGAAGTGAACGCATTGCACCACCAGGTACTGCAGATGCACAAGAAGGTCCAAGGATGCAATGTTACTGTGGACATTTCCTGGGGGAACTAGGGCTTAGAGATGCTGGACAACTGAGGGCATATTATGAACACAGATCTCACCACCTACTATGGTAATCTTACACAGCTGAACCATATATTTTATCTATCTATATCTATATATCTACATATCTATTGATATATATATATATATATATATATATATATATATATATATATATATATATATATATATATATATATATATACACACACACACACACACACACACACACATACACACACTTTTGGAGGGTTTCAGGGATAGCTTGTTTCCTTTTAAAAATACCTAAAAAGGAGTGCTGTTCTTACATCCACTCCGTTACAGATCTCCTGGTGGTTGGTATACTGCCTTAAAATCTCTTCCATGCGTGGACCTTATAAAGATTAGTCTTATCTTAGTGTTTTTACACAGAAGAATGAGAACGTCACATATGTAGAAGGTTAGGTTTACAGACAAGGATAAAGATGAACTTTCTGGTACAGTTAGCAATGATGAGAATGTTGGGAGTTCCCATGGGAGACTGACATCTGATTGTGATAGAGGGTAAAACAGATGACTCTAGTCATTAACAGGCTCTGGTATGTAATAATAATAGTCTTGGAACAGGGAATCTAAGGGTTTGGTGTTTTGTGCGCTTTATTTGTAGTGTGAATAACTCCATACAGTTAGACATGGGATTATCTCAGAACTTGTCAGTTTATCTACAAGTGCAGAAGGGAGAGTATGAAGCAATGTCTTGTAGCAGGGGGGGAAGGAGGGGGTAGCTTACACATGAAGGTAAAAAGCTGAGAAGGAGATGCTTTGGCTGAGGTGGACACTAGACAGAGAGTCCTGGCTGAAACAAATCTACCTCTACTAGTCAACAAGGGAAGGGCATAATCTGTGGATGTACCAAATCTGCCACTAAGAAAAATGAATGTGGAACATGTCTTTATCAAGTGATACTAGGTGAACTAACTAAAAGTAGTTAGGACAATATATTTTGGACTTGTGCAGGTAGGACAGAGACCTATTGAAATTATGTCAACTGAATTCAGGTTGAAGTGATTTGCTTATAGTAGGGTGTGAAGAGCAGTTTAGTGAAGAGGTTGTACCTCAGTGGGGAGAAAGGCTTTGATGTACAATATGGGAAAAAGAAACTGCAGTATTTTGTGCCACACATGCCAATGGAATTAGTAAGTAGAGTTATTGCAGGCAGGGGTAGTGGGTACCATGAGATCAAGTGGATTTTTATGAAATGTAAATGGGATAAAAAAGGATTTAAAGAAGCCTTTTGGAGAATCCAATTAATTTTGTTTCATTCCAAAGTATTTGATTTCTTTAATCAATAATACTGGACTTTATATGGAATTAATCTGTCTTCCATAACAAAAGTCCTAATGCTTACATATAAGTAAACCTCTCCAATTTAAAGTCTCCTGTAGGAAACGCACTCCATAGTCTCCCAGTGTTCACAGCTGCTTAAATAGCTGCCATTTTGTGAAGAGGGTGGTACCACTGCAGGTCATCTAATAGTATACTACTAAACACTCTCCCTTACTCCTACCCATCTAGAAATTGCATTTCCTTGCCTTTCATAGCATAGGCTAGATTCTTACTTGCTGACTCTAGACAGTTTGCTATCACTGTGCTCTTAAGCCAATTATCTTCCATTAAGAGGGCCTCCTTGCATCCTTGTGGCAGAAGTATGTAGCTCAGGACCCATCTGAACTGGGGATTGCTGGAGGAGCTTTCCCATTGGCAGTTGTGCTAAAACTGTTTAAATTTATCTATATAGAAGTCTTGCATTTGTGTGAGTTTGTGCTCAGTTTACTGGAGCTGCTTAATATCTGGCAACTTTAGTCAGAGGTCTGAAGTGCATCTGCACTGAAATCCAAGCCATCCACTGAAAAAAACTGAAAAATAAGTAAATTTTAAGCTAGCGCTGCACTTTGTTAACTGTATTTAATTAAATTACTGCTTCATTTTTGCTGTTTGTGACTAAGTCCTGCTAGCCCACTTCCTTCCTTCCTAAATACCCCATTCAGAAAACTCCTGTCACAATGGATGGACAGTTTCCCAGCATTTCTCCTGCCAGCTTTATTGATGTGGGCATCTTGAGGCAATGTAGCAATTGCTTCATGTATGTTGACAACCATTTACTCCTAAAGCAAACTAATACCCTATGTGAGAGATGCAAATACACTGTAGAATTGGAGTAAATTCTCTCATGTAAAAACAAACTAGACATCAAACAGGTTGTCTGCACACATGCTTCACCTCCATACAAATCTCACCTCTCACACAAAATAAGGTTATGACACATAAACCCACATACGTGGAAGTATTCACTAAAAGCCTAAAAAAAGAACA
This sequence comes from Protopterus annectens, assembly GCF_019279795.1. Taxonomy (NCBI): domain Eukaryota; kingdom Metazoa; phylum Chordata; order Ceratodontiformes; family Protopteridae; genus Protopterus; species Protopterus annectens. The sequence goes on from NC_056749.1 coordinate 761,681,749, forward strand.
GAGACCTCCCAAATGCACACCACCCACACTCACCACTAAACAAATGGGAATCACTACTCATATCAGCACACAGACACATATACACACACACACACACACACACACACACACACACACACACACACACACACACACACACACACACACACACACACACGTGTCTCAAAAAATAAGCCTCTAAGGCAAAACACATCAAAATGTCTTGGTCATAGGTGACTCCATAGTGAGACACACAGATGTCCCACTCACCAGACTGGACAAGGAGAAGGTCACAGTCAGCTGCCTATCAGGTGCCATGATCCGACCAATCACGCATGCACTCAAGTCACTCAATAACAAGTACCGTTATGACTGTGTCATAGTCCATGTTGGAGTGAATGACTTGAGGCATACCTCTCTGTGCTATATGAAGAGAGACACGAGGGAACTTTCTGATTATGTGTCCCAGACAGGTATTTCCCTAGCCCTAAGTAGGATCTTACCCTCACCCAGAATGATGTCACAATATAAACAAAAAATAAATCAATTCAACAATTGGCTCAGCTTATGGTGAGTCAGTCCAGGGTGATCCAGTGTCTGTCAGCCCTGGAGAATATGGTAGACAGACCTTTCTGCTTTGCTAGAGATGGTCTGCACCTGTACTCTCCTAGGGTTTCAGATACTGGCAAATGCCCTTTCCTCCCCCAGAGTGCCTTTTTTAGGCAACGTCAAAACAACAAATTTTCCAGTGTAACAAAATCTGATTAAGACAAACTCATCATCTTGCTTTTTAATGCTAGGAGTTTAAACATGAAACTGCACATTCTGGAAGCACTCCTTACCTTGGAGAATGCTGACATCTCTTCAGTTACAGAGAAATTGTTCAAGGCCGCTGATAGCACCCCAGCCATGCACAGTTAAAATGCCTTCCACCCTTTCAGACTTCAAAATGAGTGTGAAGGAACCAAAGTTGGAGGTGTATACATCTTCATTAAAACCAAATACACTTCAAGACTGGTCAAACAGCATGACTCTGTTGAACTTCTCCATGTCCAGTTAACTATTGGGAAAGTACCATACCACATCATTGCTAGCTATTGATCCCCCACCATGAACCAGGGTATGCACACAGCTTACCTCAATTTACTGGAATCCCTCACCATACAGCCTAAAACCTTATTCATGGGAGATTTCAATTATACTTCCATAGACTGGGTGGGACATATGAGTAAAATACGCTTGCACAGAGGTTTCTGGACTTTAACACAAATGCTTTGGAACAGGTAGCCTGCACCCTCAATAGCAGCTCTAATGTTCTGGGCTTAGTACTTCCTCACTAACAATGGGGGTGGTCGCTGTACATGCGTGATGCTTTCTCTGGTTAGGGCAGACTACAAAACAGTCTTGTTTGAAGTAGCTACTAGAACTGGCACCTTCATAGGAACAAAAATTTTAAAAAACTTCACTAAAGCTAACTACAGCATACTTAGCAATGGTATAAAAAGCTTCATACCACCCACAATCACAGACGTCACTGATCACTATGCAGAAGTGTATATAAATGCCCTGTACAGTCACTTAAGTGACTGCATGAACTCTGCTGTACCTGACCAAATCAAAATCAGGTCTTCCGTAAAAGCAAACCACTCTGGTGGACTTCAAGTATAAACAGATTATATAACAAGAGGAAGAAACAGTTGTTCAAAAGCAAGAGGGATATCACTCTGCAGAGGAAGAGTTCCCTCCTAAGCCTAAACAAGAAAATCAGAAATCTTATAACGTCATCAAAAGCAAATTATGAAATTAAAATCGCATCCCTAGCCAAGGATAGTCATAAGGCATTCTTTAACTATGTCTGAGGTCTAAAAGGGAATGCTGAGCTATGTGGCAAACTGGTTGTAGATGGTATCACTCATACTAAACCAGAAGATATCTCCAGTCTGCTAGCTGAGAGATTCATTGCAAACTTGACCACCCCCCCCCATCCCCACATACCATATCCCAAAGCATACCTGACACCAGCCCTCTTCCTAGTATCTCTAGAGAACAGGTCATCTCTGAGCTCGCCAAGGCCAAAAACATGGCCTCAATGGGACCAGATAATATTCCAGGTTATTTACTAAACAATCTAAAACAAGACCTGCGGGACCCACTTGTCATTCTCTTTAATCATAGCTTAAGAAATGGCTATGTTCCTACAGAACGGAGAACAGCAATAGTAATAATCCTGCAAAAAAGGGAGCCATCAACTCACCGTGGGAACTACAGGTCAGTAAGTCTAACCAGCCTCATCTGCAAAGCCATGTAAAGAATTATCCTGGACCTAATCAACAAGGACATAGGTGAACTTCAAACATTGGACTCAACCCAGTCTGGGTTCGTTAAAGGTAGATCATTCTTATTAAACATGGTAGACTTTTTGAGAATGTCACCAAAGCCATGGACAAAAGTAAGACAAGTGCATGCAACCTTTCTCAACCTTGCCAAGGCTTTCCACACAGTTCCCCATTCTGGCATCATTCAGAAACTCTGTCAGATAAGGATTCTCAGTTTAGAAGAAAATGAGCTAAGAGAAGAGTTGCTTGATTTAATAGTGATAGACATATTAAGATCAATGAAAGAAATAGACTGCAGAAGGTCAATAAAAGCCAAAAAGTCAGAAGTTTGATAAAACAAATGAACACAGTAATTATAACTGTCCATAGAGATCCATGCAGTATACCAGAAGTAAACAGGATATATTACTGTGCAGCTAAATTAATAACTGATAAAGTTCTACCACAAGAGCACAGGGTAGTGAGGGAGAGGAAGAGGAGAAATCGAATACCATCATGGAAGTATCCAATAGAGAAAACTATAAAGCAATTGAGACAAAACGTGTCATTGTTAGAAGAGTATAGAAGAGGTAATAGATCAACAAAAATACTTAGAAAGATAGATGTGATAAAAGCAATGCACCGTATTAGAACAGATCAGATCTATCATGCAATATCGCAAATAAACTAAAAATCTCAGCACGGGTGGAAAAAAAACATGCACTATTGCAAATAAACTAAAAATCTCAGCATGAGCAGAAAAACTTAGAAGATACACAGATAAATATAAAGGAAAACTACTAAATAAGCAATATATTGATGACCCAAAAACGTTTTATAGAGAACTGGGAAACAAGGTAAAAGGAATTGAAAGACCACCAAAAAAGAAGAAATATATACATTTTGGAGAAGTATTTATGAAGGTCCTGTGGCACATAACAGAGATGCTAAATGGATAGAAGTAAAAAAAAGAAGAAGAAGGTTAGAGGTACAGGATATGAAATGGGATGAAGAAATGGCCAGAGAGACTGAAACAAAGTCAAGAAAATCCTCTAATTGGAAAACCCAGGCCCAGATGCAGTGCCTAACTTCTGGTTAAAGTATTAACATCTTTACATGAAGATTTAGCTATGAGTAAGAACTATTTATATGAGCACTCTGAACAGACACCAGCCTTGCTAACAATAGGAAAAACAATGCTCCTACTTGAGTGAACCTGCAAGCTACACTAAAAATTACAGACCAATAATTTGCCTTATGATGAAGTATAAACTATACATTGGAATTAATGCTAACAGAGTTTATAGTCATTTAGAAGAAAACTCAATTATGGCAATAGAACAAATGGGCAATAAAGGAAAGTCATATGGAATAAAGGATCATTTGTTGTTAAATAAAGTCATACTGGAGAACTGTAAAAAGGGGAAGAATCTAAGCATGGCTTGGATTAACTACAAAAAAGCATTTGATAATATCCCACATTCATGGATAAAAGAGTGCTTAAAAATGTACAAGATACTCCCTATACTGATTGACTACATTACAGTGACCATGAAACAGTGACAAACCACTTTGCAATTAAGCAAATATAACCCACCCCATCCAACCACTACCTTTCTTTCCACTCCACTAACTACCTTGATTATAGCAAGCTCAGATGCTCATAAGCCTAGTACTTATTATACAGCAGGAACGTCTTATTGTAACATTTGTTAATGTCTGTTATGTACTTCACAGATAGATTCTAGTTGTCTACTGATGTACTATGTTCTTCATCTGTAAATATGTTGTAAGTAATTGCTATCTAAATTGTTAATCGCTATGTAATCCAATGTAACTACTGTCTGTTTATTTTAACTGTGGAGCTTTTCTCCCCGGGCCTCCGATGAAAATGGACCTACGTCCAGTCAGACACTCCCAGTCAACAAATATAAATAAATAAATAATAAATAAATAAATAAGCCATGATAAAAGACAAATTATTATCCCTGTGATAAAAATTCAAAGGGGGATATTCCAGGGTGACTCTTTTTCACCGGAGCTATTCTGTCTTGCCCTTAACCCATTAAGTTGTTTACTTAACAGCTTAGGCCATGGCTATAATTTGGCTCCTAGAAAACAACAAGTGTAAAGACTTCTCATCTTCTCTTTGTTAATGATTTGCAACTGTACAGCTCATCAGATGAGGAAGTGAAGGCAAAACTGCAAGTTGTCAAAACTTTTTCAGATGATATATGAATGTTATTAGATCTTGATAAATGTGCAAAAGCAATCCTGAAAGCAGGAAAACTGCAGCACCAAGAAAACATTATTTTGGACAAGAATGTGATATAAAAGAATTTGAGCAAGAGGAAGTGTGTAAATATTTGGGAATTGATGAACGATCAATAATAAAACATGAAAAAATGTGAATAGAATTTAGTAAGGAATATTTTACAAGAATTAAATTAACCCTGAAAACAGCGCTGACATCTAGAAACAAAATTCAAGCTATAAATCAGTATGCTCTTCCTGTCCTAACTTACAGTTTTAGAGTGACTGACTGGATAGATTAGACAGGAAAACAAGGATGCCTCATGCTCACCAAGTTTGTTTGTCTTTCAGCTTTTTTCCGGTAAGGGGTTGCCACAGCGGAACTCCAGTCCACTAATGATTGGCAGTAGATTTTTATGAAACACCGAGGTGCCAGCTCAATGCCCAACCTTCAACAAAGGCACGCCCATTTATGCACGCATGTCTTTCGAATGCTACCCTACCGCGGGGAGGACATGCAGACTCCACACAGAAGGCACTCCCAAGCCAAGCCAAGAATCGAACGGGAGAACCTCTTGCTGTGAGGTAACAACGCTACCACCGTACCATAGAAATCAGTGTATACCACGGTTATATATTCCCCATTCCGAAGGAGGGATGGGCCTCCTTGAAATTGATTACATGTATAGATCTTCAATCATGGGACTGCACCCATATCTGCTGACCTCACAAGACCCAAACATAGTGAAAGTTTTTAAACATGAGGAGAATAAATCTAAGATGACTTCTCTACTTAGTGTAGTAGAAGCATATTGGCATCAAGCAGGAATGGAAATCAAACCAGAAGGAGATAAAAATCAGGCAATAAATGAATGTGCCAAAAAACAAAAGAAAGTCTATAAGGTGAAGGACCAGATGAGAAGGCAAGAAATGTGCAAAATGCATAAATATAGTTGCAAGTATAGAAAACTTCTGTAAGAACCTCATTTTGATAAGGATTGAATCTGAATGCAGGAATGGTTAAGGAGAGGTGAATTCAAACCAAGAGATAAAAGGTTAATATTGGTGGCCCACGATACTGGGCTATGTACACGTTGGTTTACAAAGTCCATTGAACATTTGGGAGAAACAGACAAATGTAGATTTTGTAAAATGGAATTGGAAACAGTTGCACACCTCGTTGCTGATTGTGACACACTTATGGCAGCTTATGGGAGGAGTACTGTATACTGAAAGGCATAATAATGTGGCAGGACTGTTGCACTGGGGATTATGCAAACATTATGGTACTGGAGTGGCTTAAAAACACTGGAAACATGAGCCACAAGGCATCCTAAAAATGATGAAGTCTACATTATGTGGGATCACCTATTACCAACAGTTGAAAACATAGATGCTAGAAAACCAGATATAGTGGTCAATGAAAAGAAGACAAAAGTAACATTGATCATTGAAATCACCACACCCAGTAACTACAGCGTCTTGCGTACAGAGCCACACACACAGTCATGAAATATCAGGATTTGCATGCAGAAAGGGCAGTTATTAATGGGAATCAAATAAAAACTACAGTTTTCAAGGATAAATGAGTACAGTGAATGAAGCACAAAGAATTATTAATGAAAATAGTTGCCAAAAGTAAATATAGTGCAATAGAGCTGAAGGTAAGGAAGAAAAGTTACATTATCTTATCATCAGTACCCTTTTTCCCTTTCTTTCTATATGGGGTCTGGGTATTGCTTCAGTTGTCACCGTCTCTCTCATTCCATTACATTATGTTATCATCAGTCCCCTTTTTCCCTTTCTTTCTATATGGGGTCTGGGTATTGTTTCAGTTGTCACCATCTCTCTCATTCCATTACATTATGTTATCATCAGTCCCCTTTTTCCCTTTCTTTCTATATGGGGTCTGGGTATTGTTTCAGTTGTCACCGTCTCTTTCATTCCACTGCCACTCTCATACCTTCTTTCACACTCACACTTGCATATTGCAGGTCTTCTCTCACACAGCGCATCCTTATCTTTGCTGGATGCCCTCATTTCCACTCGCTTTCTTCTTTTCTGTCCCAAATCTTCTTCACCAGATTGTCTTCTGCTTTTCTGCACCTGTGCCCAAACCACCATAATCTGTTCTCTTTGACCATCTCTGCAGTTAGAGCTACTTTGGCTTCTGCTCTTCTATCCTTATTTCTTCATCTGTCCCACAATGTGCATACTACCACCCATCTCAGGCATTTCATCTTCATCATCTCTAGCTTCATGAAATGCTCCTTTAATGCTCAGGGTTCCTGTACTATACAGTAGTGTTAGTGTAACCAGTATCTTACACAGCTTCTTTGGCACTGTTTTGTTATACACAACACCTGACAATTATGCCAGTTGGCTACAACACCTATGACTCAACTTTATCTCCTCATTCAGATTTCCCTTTTCCTCCACCATCCCTCCCAGAATGCCCCCTCTGTTCTTGAATGCTGTCACTAGTATGTTTATTCCCCCATCAGCTGGGATACAACTTTTTCTCCATACTGCTATGAGTACCCTCAGGAGCCCTTTCTCCCCATCCCACCCAACATCTTGATCATATCTTCTTTGACCTCATCTAAGCCTGCTGCTTTCCCAGACTTCATTTTCCTTAATGCTGTTCTTGCTTCTTCTAGAATGGGCTCCTCCTCTTCTTTCACTGTAGTCTGTGTCAGCTGCAGGACAGCTTCTGTTTTTTTTTTCATTCAGAAGCTGCTGAAAGTACTACTTCCATCTCCCTTTGATTTAGTGTGAGATAGGTTGTAACTGGCATAGCTTACTAGGGGTATCTGACTATCTATCTTTCTGACTTTGTCATGCAAGCTGGTAGAGTTTCTTTGTGCCATCTACTGTGCCACATTCAAAAATATGGTAGTGTGCCTCTGATGCCTTTTTCTTTGCTATTGCAACTCTTTTCAGACCCTCTTTGATAGCCAATCAGTATTCCTTCTTTGACTGATGGATCTTTTTTTGTCTCCAATGTTTACTTGAAATTCTACTTTCTTTTTATGACTTCCTGGACTTCTGCATTTCACCACCAACTTTTCTTATGTACCTTTTTTTCATAACTGGCTCAGACATGTACCTGTTGTGCTGTCCTCAGGCATGCTGTTTTGAGACACTGCCATTTTTATTTTCAAGTACACGTATTTCCTCTTCTTGAGGTGCTAGAGCCATGAGTAATTCCATGAATTATTTTGCTTTCTCTCCAATGAAATTCCAGGTCTTCAGTCTAGTCTCTGTTGACCTTAGAGCCACCTCTGACTACTGCTTGCAGCTGATTGCTTCAAGCAATGGTTCATGCTGTGGGCCACCTGTTTCATTGGGGATGATTTTGCAAAAGTTGATTCTACTCCAGTGTCCTTTCCTTACTAAGAGGTAGTCCACTTGAGCTGCATATTTGCCAGTCTTGTGATTGTGATCTTGTCCCTCTTTCAGAACCATGTGTTTGCCTCCATCAAGCCATTTGCCAGACAGAAGTCAAAAATGTCTCTCCATCTTTATATCTGTTGCCCACCCATATGGACCAAGGCAGTCCTCATATCCTATTCTATCTGTCCTGATTATGTGCATTCATGTCACCAATTATCAATACCAGTTCATGTTGTCCTGTTGATCTAAAATATCCTTTTTCACTATCAGAAACACTATATCCAAAACGTAAAAGGGAATGCCCAACTGTATGGTGAATGTATAGTGGGTGGCATCAGTCACACTGAACCTGAAGAAATTGCCAACTTACTAGATGACAGATTTAGTGATAACTTCACCACCTCCTTGTCCCCACCAGTCATACCCCATAGCATTCTTGACACCAGTCCTCTACCAAGTATCTCCAAAGAACAGGTCAAACAAATGCTTTCCAAGGCCAAAAATATGGTCTCTGTGAAACCAGATAACATCCCAGGATGTTTACTTCTTCTTCCTCTTCTTCTTTTGGCTTTTTCCTGGTTAGGGGTCACCACAGCGGATCATCTGTCCACTCATGATTGGCAGTGGAGTTTTACGGTGTCAAATTGCCAGCCCGGCGCCCAACCTTCCACAGAAGGCACACACACGCACACACTCACACCTAGGGCCAATTTAGATTGTCCAATCCACCTACTTTGTCTTTGGGATGTGGGAGGAAACTGGAGCACCCGGAGGAAACCCACGTGACCACAGGGAGGACATGCAGACTCCGCACAGAAGGCACCCAGCCGAAAATCAAACTGGAGAACCTCTTGCTGTGAGGCAGCAATGCTAACATCCCAGGATGTTTTCTAAACAATCTAAATCAAGACCTATTGGAACCACTTAGCACTCTCTTTAACCACAGCATGAGCATTGGTTTTGTGCCAATGGAGTGGAGAACAGCAACAGTAATCCCCTTGCACAAAGGGTGTCCATCAACTGACCCTGGAAACTATAGACCCATTAACCTTGCCAGCCTTATCTGCATGGCCATGGAAAGAATCATTATGGACCTTATCAACCCAGACATAGGCAACCTTCAAACCTAACTCAGTTTGGTTTTGTCAAGGGTAGGTCATTCTTATTAAACCTGGGGGACTTCTTTGAGAATGTCACCAAAGCCCTGGATGAAGGGAAAGCAGTACATACCACCTATTCTGATTTATCAAAGATGTTTGACACAATTCCCTACTAAGGAATCATTGAGAAATTATCCTCACTGGGGATCAAGACATATGTCACTAGATGGGTAACCAAATGGCTCACTGATAGAACACACACTGTCAAAGTTGGAGAGTCCACTTCCACCAATAGACCAGTTACCAGTGGTGTACCACAAGGATCTGTAGTTGGACCGCTAATGTTTGGAATCTATTTCTCTGAAGTCCATGAAAAAGTAGATGGCCTGCAGCTTACCAGATTGGCAGACAACTTTGAAGTGGGCGCAATCATAGAGTCCCCCAATGATGTCAGCATATTACAGAAGGGACTGGCACAGACCAATGACTGGTGCCAAAGCCATTGGCTAAAACGAAATGCAAAGAAATGTCTCATTATCCCCTTTGGCAAAGAAGTAGCCACTGCTATTTACTATATAGATAGCAAGCCACTAAGCTCAAACACAGCGGTGCAAGACTTGGAAACATGGGTTGATAGCAATCTTAACTTTGATCACCATGGGTGCATAGTAATAAGGAAAGCCTTCTACACTGCACATCTTATAAATAATGGCATCAGATCCAAGACCAAGGAGGTCATAACTCTGCTGTACTTGACCATTATCAGACCACTACATGAGTACAATGCTCCCTTCAGTATGTACCTCACCAGACACCTGCAGCAGCTGAAGAAACCACAGAGGTTTCTAACCAAGAGAATTCAGGGCCTCAAAAACATGAACATATAGAAAGACTGAAATCCCTGTCACTCTGTATCCTACAAGCTGCTGAGAGGTGACCTGTGCCTGGCCCACAGAGCAGTCTCTGACCCTGCCCTAATGGAAATTCTGCACATCTGCAAATCAAATGGGAGAAGAGTCACTCACTCCAGTGATCTCAACCTAGCCTGCGACATTAACAGAACATGTGGGAGAGACAGCCGTGTCTCCCAGAGATTGCCACTGCTCTGGAATAAGCTCCCAGTTCATGTGAAGCAGAGCTCCTCAATGAACCTATTTAAGTGCAACCTTGACAATTGGATGGATGACCATAAATTCACACTTGATATGACACCTGTCTCTCATGGAAAGGTGCATTCGGTGCTGATCATAGATTCACTCTGCAAGCAATGGTCAATTGGGGTACATGTTTCTTTTTAAATGGCCAGGCTTGTGAAGGCCCTTGCGGCATTAGTCTAGTAACCTCCTATGAACCTATAACTAGAGTATATGTAACCTTAAAATATAAGTGAAAAATGTGGTATGAGACGGTATAATTTACCTATTATCTACCCAACTTCTGCAAACAATTGCCTCATATACACATGCACAGCACTGGTTCCCAGTGACAGGAATTTTATTCAGCATGAACTATCAGTGTGTAGAGTTCCAAGCATTTAAATAATTCTTTCAAAAAGTGTGATTTGCATCCTTTTTCTTAAAGTAAAGAAAATTGTACATCTGTTTTCAGTAGTAAGGCTAGCATAGTATAGAATGCTCATATAGTAGCATTTGGATAAAATATTATATGAGTCCTTTAATGTATACTTACCTGAAGACTTCCTGCTTTCTTCTCTTTGCTGCCGTCCCATTATTTTTACCGTAATTGGGGTCTTTGTTTTATTTAATCTCTGCACGCTATCTTATATGTCATCTTTCTGAAGACAAGTCTAGGCCACAATATCACCCAGCGTTATTCCTCATCTCTGATGTATACTACAGTGTGCATTTGAAGTTCCTATCACAAAAAGCACAGCATTTATTTTTGATCACTATCAGATCAAGTAAAATGGGTTCAGTATAACAGTTCTGCTGTCTTGTACTTATTAACCTATCAAGTTTCGTATTACTTGGTTTCTAAACTACTAATATCTAAAGCTAGAGGCACTCACTGGACAAATATCTTGTCCTTCAAACAAGAATATGCCCAACATAAACTGCTAAGTCATGCAACACCACAAATGTCTTCTATTTTTGCAATATTGTTACAAAAGCAATTAATAAAGGTTTACCTGTCAATGTCATCTTTGTAGACATTAGTAAGGAGCTTGACGATGTAAACAACGATGTTTTGATTAGAAAAACAGAGATCTTTGGCCTGGATATCTCACTGGTAAGACAAATAAATGACAGAGTATGGAGGGTGTGATTGGATATGGGGGGTGGGGGAGTAGAATTTAATGCTTGGTGCTGTCTTGCTTCAATATTATTTACTTTATAAATAAACAACCTTGATGTGCCAAGCAGACTGATCAGAATTAAATACACTGATGATCATAAACGCAACAAAATCATCACCCAGGGATTTCAACAGAATGTTTTGCATGTGAGTTGTTAATTTCTAATATATTTTAAACTATTTTAGAAGTCAGTACATTGAAGCTGTCTTGTATAACTATTGGGTTTAGAAAACATAACACACACGATTCATTGTCATATGACCAAATGTGTGTGTGTGTGTGTGTGTGTGTGTGTGTGTGTGTGTGTGTGTGTGTGTGTATATATATATATATATATATATATATATATATATATATATTTATATATATATATATATATATATATATATATATATATATCTATATAGAGAGAGAGAGAGAGAGAGATATATTAAGAGGTTCATAAGTTCATAGGTGTGTACTAGGCCAATGTCCCTGGAGCCTTTAGAAGTGCCCTTGCATCATTATATATATATATATATATATATATATATATATATATATATATATATATCTATCGTAACGCCACTACCATAAAAGTAGAAACAACTATTTAAAAACTTAAAAAACTTTGATGAAGTTCGACTAAAAACTTCACAATGAATGAAAGTGCTCAAAGTTACATTTAAATGAATAAAAGACTAACCAAAACACCAAGAATTACACACACACTAATCCCGGCCTCCACAGCTGAGAAACAATACTTTTAATAAAAACAAACATAACAAAATAGAATTAAGATTAGGGCTTTCCGGCTACTGCCCTTCATCATATCTAACTCTTAAAAGTTGCTGTTCAAGTTAAAAATCAAAGTCAAACCTATTGATTGGTTGACTTTGCTTTTTAACTTGAACAGCAATTTTTAAGACTTAGATCTGATGAAGGGCAGTAGCCTGAAAGCACTAAACTTAACTTCCATTCGGTTATGTTTGTTTTTATTGAAAGTATTATTTGTTTTCAGCTGTGGTGGCCTGGACTAGTCTGTGTGTAATCTAGAATTTGGTACGAGGTATGGGACTTTTGGTGTTCATTGGTTTTCTGGTGTTCTTCTTAAAACATCAAGAATAGCCTACCATCTATGTTCATTCCAAAATAGCAAAAGTTTCTTATATTTATCTCTCTCTCTCTCCCTCCCTCTCTCTCTCTCTCTATATATATATATATATATATATATATATATGTACACACACACACACACACACACACATATATATATATATATATATATATATATATATATATATATATATATATATATATATACATATATGGGTTTATATTAGATTAACGAAGTTTCAGAACTTCGAATACCATATGGTCGACATCATATGATCGAAGTTCTAAAACTTGAAAAATCTAAACAAAAAAAAACAAAACAAAGCAAAGTACATTAAAAGTGTTTTAGCAGGGCGGCAGTCCCCCTGCACCCCACACAACTAGCGCTACTTAAATATACCAATTCCGAGATCGCACTTTAAAGGAGAATGGTGTGGAAAGGGAAAATTTCCCTTTCCTACACTGTAGCGATCTCGGAGTTGGTATATTTAAATAGTGGGAGGTGTGTGGGATGCAGCCCCCCCCCATGTGGGGGGTGCAGGGGGGCTTACCCCCCCCTGTTTAAAGCACTTACTTTTGTTTGTGTGTTTTTTTTTTAAGAGTTTCGAAGTTTCAGAACTTCAATCATATGGTGTTAACCATATGGTATTCGAAGTTCTGAAACTTTGTTAATCTAATATACACTATATATATATATATATATATATATATATATATATATATATATATATACAGTGGATATGAAAAGTATACACACTCCTGTTAAAATGCCAGGTTTTGTGATATAAAAAAATGAGACCACAATAAATTATTCCAAAACATTTCCCAACTTTAATGTGACCCATAACCTGTATAATTCAATTCAAAAACAAACAAATCTGTTAGGGGAAAAATATAAAAAATAAAAAGCATACAATAAGCTGGTTGCATAAGTCTGCACATCCTTAAACTAGTACTTTGTTGAAGCACATTTGATTGAATTACAGCATTCAGTCTTCTTAGGTACACACCTGCCATCAATTAAAGAGACTTTGATTAACCTCAAATAAAGTTCAGCTGTCCTAGAAGAATTTTCCTGACATTTACTCAGTTGCCTGCTATAGCAAAAACCATAGTTCACAGAGAGCTTACAAAGCATTAAAGGGATCTCATTTTTGAAAGTATCAGTCAGGAGAAGGGTACAAAACAATTTCCACAGCATTGGATACACCATGGAACACAGTGAAAACAGTCATCAAAAAGTGGAGAAAATATGGGACAACAGTGATGTTGCAAAGAACTGGATGTCCCTCGAAAATTGATGAAAAGACAAGACAAAAACTGGTCGCTGAGGTTTCCAAGAGTCCTGTAGCAACAATGAAGGAGCTGTAAGAATTTTTGGCAAGTACTGGTTGTATACTACATGTGACAACAATCCCATATTCTCCATATGTCTGGACTGCGGGGTAGGGTTGCAAGATGGAAGCCTTTTCTTACCCAGAAAAACATCCAAGCCTGGCTAAAATTTGCAAAACAATACATTGTCTCCCAAATGCATGTGGAAAAACGTGTTATGGTCTGATGAGACCAAGGTTGAACTTCTGCCCACAATTCCAAAAGGGACGTGTGGTGCAAAAACAACACTTCGCATCACCAAAAAAACGCAATCCCCACAATGAAACATGATGGTTGCAGTATCATGCTTTGGGGTTGCTTTTCTTCAGTTGGAACTGGGGCTTTAGTCAAGGTGGAGGGAATTATGAACAGTTCCAAATACCTGAAATGTTTGGTCCAAAACTTTCAGGCATCTGCTAGAAAGCTGCAGATGAAGAAGAATTTCACCTTTCAACATGGCAATGACCCCAAGCATACATCCAAATCAAAGAATGGCTTCACCAGAAGAAAATTAAAGTTTTGGAATGGCCCATCCAGAGCTCAGACCTAAATCCAATAGAAAATCTGTGGGGTGGCCTGAAGAAGACTGTGCACAAGAGATGCCCTAGCAATCTGACAGATTTGGAGCACTTTTGCAAGGAAGAGTGGGCAAATATTGCCAAGTCAGGATGTGCCATGCTGATTGACTCCTACCCAAGAAGACTGAATGCTGTAATTAAATCAAAAGGTGCTTCAACAAAGTATTAGTTTAAGGGGTGTGCACACTTATGCAACCAGCTTATTGTTTTTTTATTTTTTATTTTTTATATTTTTTTCACAAACAGATTTATTTGTTTTTCAACTGAATTGTACAGTTTATAGGACACATTAAAGGCGGGAAAAGTTTAGAAAAGATTTATTGTGATCACATTTTTTATATCACAAACAATATATATATATATATATATATATATATATATATATATATATATATATATATATATATATATATATATATATATGTATTTTATATATATATATATATATATATATATATATATATATATATAAATAACATGGGGTACATTAGTTTACAATAAACTGAATTTTGATGTCACGTTTAAGTAAAACTGCATATATACTAGAGGGTAATCATTTTTGAGGTCTGTATATAACAGGTCTTCTGTTGTTAGGATGATTTTGTTTTAAATCAGCAATTAGAGTCATCTTTTTGGTGCCACTACAAAACTTTATTGATCAGTCGAACTCATGAGATTCAGAAGAGATAGTCAAAACATTTAGCTGACCTGAAGCCATCTGATTATTCAACAAGGCTGACGATGTTGAATTGTATTCCCTGTCCTAGTGATTTTTTAGTTTTAGTCATTTATGCCTTCTAAGATGAATATTTATGTACTTCTCTTTGTTTGGCTACTGGTGTCTCCACTCAGACTTTGCATGGACCTAAGTGGAACTTGACTATGATTCATACAAAGAGCAATGAGAAGATGAAGTGATAGACGGCACCGATAGTGCCAGCAAAGAACGGCCTAGCTGTTCATCTAGGAAGTGCAGATTTTAATGACACCTGTAAAACAGCAGCTGTTTTTTTTTTTTTTTGCAACGTATGATAAACTTATATATATATATATATATATATATATATATATATATATATATATATATATATATATATAAATCAAAAAAGTACCTGTATTTGATGAAAAAAGCACAGGTAGAATGCATAATCAGTGAGCAAATGCAATAGAATAAGCAAATTTAGCTTTATTACTAATGATTCAGATGACTTGTATTTTAGCTAAGTTTGCGATGAGATCATTGCCAACAGGCAGATTTGACTTAAAAGTCACATTGCAGCATATATGGATGAAAATAATCAATGAAGTCTCATTAATTATGTTATCTATTTTTTGTTGAATGCATTGCTGTGCAATTTTTCTGTTTATTTTGTACATGAAAAGAGCTAATATGACTTCTAACTTGCAACTACTATTAATGGAATAACAGAGGTTTTCTGTCTTTTGCTATGATAAATTAGTGTTTGTTTTATGTTAAATATTGTCATCTTATTTATTTTACTGTTCATTTACAAAGACAGAGATAGTCTCATGTGATTGATACTGGTCTGTTGTGTGTTTCCTTTAGATAATGTTTTCTTTTTTTATAAAAGCTTTTTATTACAATTTTTAACAACAGAAAAAAGAAATAAAACTTGACAAACAACTTTATACAAATCTGCATAACAGGAATAATGTATACATGCAAAAACATTTTTAAACAATCAGTATTTTTCAAGCAGATATAAGTATAAGCCAAGATTTATAAGAATGTGTAAGGTCTGATGTTCTTATCTTTATAGCTAATAATTCATTCTTGCAAACTATTGTCACTAAATTAATAAACTCAGCAAATGAGGGTGAAGTTTCAATGTTAAGTTGTCTATCTCGCCTTCATTCTTGCCGGTTGGATTCGGAGCCGATCCTCGGCTCTGACTTGGCCATCTTCAAAAGCTCGAGAGCTGCTTACTGGCTCGAGGCCCCCCTATAGCCCATGATGCCTGGCGCTAGATACCCAGGTCTCGTTTGCCACTTCTGCTGCGAGGTTGCTTTTGCTGGCTCAGGTCATATGTTTCGATTTTATTGTTAGCATATATAAAAATTTATATTGTAGTTGGTGTTTAGAATAGATGTTAAGTTGTCCATCTCGCCATCACGTTATGGTAAGAACATAACTTCTATTTATAGTAGTTATAGTAGTTGTAGTTATCTATTTGTAATTTAGCCTCCTTTCCCTGGAAACTTGTTTTCTTGTTAGATAGTTTTCCCCTCCCCCATTTGTTTCTTCAAGGTAGCCGTTTTTAGTTAGAGGCTAATCCTTGTTCTTAATTTTTTTATGTAGTAGTTTTTTATTAGAAATTGTTGTAGATCAGTAGGTTTATTTACCTTTTCTTGGATAATAGAGTGTGTGTGCTGTTAGGGTGTGGTAACGTGTGTTTAGTGTGTGTGTTTTACTAGTTACCTACTTCCCTTCTGTTACTTTTTCTCTGTCATTGATTTTTCCTTTTACAGGAATGTCTAAAGATACAAAAGTATCTGGATTGAAGAAGTGTGACTCATGCTGTCAGAAGATGTCACTGACAGATGGTCACATTTCTTGTGTCTACTGTTTGGGTGCCCTACACCTGCAGGACTCTTGTTCGGTGTGCCACACCTTTAGTCCAAGAGTCCTGCAGGAGCGTAGGAATAAGATAATCCTTAGGGGTTTGCTCAAACCTGAAAGTTCACTGGCTAAGGCCCAACCAGTGAAACCCTCTAAGCAAACAAAGCCGTTGGCTCCCAGTTCGGAGCCGTCATCATGTGTGGTGTCTGCTTCAACTTCGGTTCCGGCTGGAACCGAAGTACCTATCTCCTAGTCGGCCCCGACTCTGGTGTCGAGAACCATCAGGGAGCCGAAAATACTCTAGATCTCCATCCCTAGAGTTGATACACTCTGCTCCGGGGTCGCCTCTGTTACAGTCGGAGTGAAGTCACCAATACCACTCTTCTCAGTCTTCTAGACTATCTGACCACGATTTGGAGAGAGTGGTGAGCAGGCTTCTAAAATCGCAGGCCCTGGCTAAAATGTTATCCAGCCCCCCTGATCAGGGTTCAGCTCCACCTGTCTCTGCAGTAGTTCCTCCTTTGACTCATTCCTTGAGTTCAGAGCCGGAGCTTGTGGAACCATCGGCACTAATACCTACCCTTTTGGTTCCGTCGTCGGCTCCGATCGCCTCCATGGTGCCTTCCTTGCAGGGATCTGGGCGCCGAGACTCCCTTGTCGGCTACGAGGGGGCGAGTGGCATCAGACCCTTGTCTGACCCCGTTCTCCCTCTCGGAGCATCAGCTCAGGTGAGTTTGGCTCCTACATCGGCTTCGGAGCTGTCTCTCTTCGTGCCAGGAAGGATTCCAGTCTCTTCGGAGCCAGAGCCTTCTCCGCTATCGGGAAGGAGCACCTTCGAGGTCATGAAGAGTGTGCTGGCCTCTGAGTCAGCCCCACGATCAGCCTCATTGGCTCCTCCCCCCATGGTGCCTGCATCTGCCTCTGCTCCTCCTCCAGACCCCAAGCATGGGGAACATGTGCTCCAGGGCACCCCATTGGGTGTATCTTCCTCTTCCGAGGCCTCCCCTGTCATTCAGAGGAGCCCCCTTGAAAGAGGAAATGCAAGATGAAGCATGTTGACTCCCCTGAGTCTGTCACTTCAGATACCGATTTAGAAGATTCAGAAGGGTCCCCGAGATCCCCCTCTGAGGACACCCCTTTCTCAGACATCCTTGAGATACTTAGGCAGAGGGGGAACTGGACTACCCTTAACCCTTCTGAGGATGAGTCAGTATTCCTGGACGCGTTTGGTTCCCGACCCTCCACCTCCTGGGTGTCTCCGCCTTTCGATCTACAGATGTCTGTGGTGGCAAGGAAGGCGTGGTCAGCCCCAGACACAGTGGAAACAACCCCCCAAAGACCCACAAAATTTATTGCTGCACCACAGGACAAGCAATTTCTGATGAAGGGTGTTCCCGTTGATGCCATGGTGGTAGCAGCGGCCACAAAAAAGGAGTTGGCTGAAACTTCATCTGTCCATCCCCCTAATAAGGAATCTAGGATGATGGACAGATATGGGAAGTGGATGTTTTCCTCAGTGACCTTCTCCATGAGGTTGCTGAACTACTTGTGCCACTTTACCCACCTTCAAAGGGGTCTCCTTAAAGAGTTAGGAGACACCCTTCAAGATCCATCAGCTGTGGGGGCGCAGGCTAAGGTTGCCTCCCAGCTGGCAACTCTTAATTCGGTAGTAAACTCCTCCATGCAGCTCATCTCTTCTGCAGTCGATAGTGCGAGTAGGGCCACAGGCACAGGCGTGGCCTTGAGGAAGCATGCTTGGATGTGGTTATGTAACTTTGCAGAATCCTTCAGGGCTTTTTTCACCAATACCCCCTTTGATGGGTCTGCTCTTTTTGGACCACAGGTGAAGGATACCCTTACCAGGTGTGAGCAGGAAGGCAAGACTCTCTCTGCTGTGGGAGTCAGTTTTTCCACTCCTTCTAGACTGTATCCCAAAGGTCAGAAGAGTGGGAAGATGTGGTTCCGGAAACCCCAGGGAGCATTGCCTGACACACGTGGAGAGTTCCCCTCCAGGGGCAGAGGAGGGAACAACAATAGATGCTGTCCTCAGGGCAGAGGGGGTCTGCATAATCAGGGCAACAGAGAATCTTTCTCTGACAAGCCCTTCCAGCATTCCTGAGGTGCTGCCCAGCTGTCCACCTTCAGAGGCAGTCGGGGGAAGATTATTGCTGTGCCCAAAAGCCTGGCAAAGTATAACACAAGACAAATGGGTACTGTCTATCATATCCGAAGGCTACAAAATCCCTTTCTTTTGCACCCCCTACATTCCCAACCAATCCCTTCAAGATGTCCCACCCAATCTACGGGATCAGTCAGTTCAAGAAATATCAAAACTGCTAAGAAAAAGAGCCATCCAGCCAGTCCCAGCAGACCAGCAAGGATGCGGAATTTACTCAAAGTTCTTTTTGGTACCAAAAAAGACAGGGGACTGGAGACCCATTCTGGATCTCAGCAGACTAAACAGGTCTGTTCAAAGAATGAAGTTCCGGATGGTCACGCTACAGTCCATTTTACCCTTTCTGGATCAGGACAATTGGATGTGCTCCAAGTTCTTCAGGATGCATGCTACCATATCAAAATGGACAGACCCTCCAAAAGATTCCTCTGCTTCTGGCTGGGAGCCAGTCATTATCAGTTCAGAGCTCTGCCCTTTGGTCTCACCACATCCCCCAGGGTGTCCACCAAATGTTTGGCAGTAGTTACCGCTCACCTGAGACGGCAAGGATTCCAGGTGTTTCCATATCTAGATGACTGGCTCCTTACTGTTACCACCAGACATCACCTGCTGTGAGCCAGAGACTACACCATCCAAACTTGCTCCAAACTAGGTATCACAATAAATTTCGAGAAGTCTGCATTGTCACCTTGTCAGTCTATTACCTTTATATGTGCAAACTTAAATACAAAGGACATGTCAGCGAGACTTCCATTAGACAGAGTGCTAGACATTCGCCGATATGTGCAGGTCTTATTAGGATGCAAAAAAATTCAGGCCAGATTCGTCCTAAAAACCTTGGGTCTCATGGCAGCGGCGATCATACTAGATCATACTAGTTCCCCTTGCTTGTTTTCATATGAGGATTATTCAGTGGATGTGTCTCACAAGATGATCACACAGACATGCAAAAACCAACTTGCTTGGTGAATGGTTTCCCCATCAGTACCCCAGGGCAGACCATTTGCTCTTCCTCCTCCAGTGGCTACGGTGACTATGGATGCTTCCCTGATCGGGTGTGGGGGGGGGGCATTTTCAGGGCAGAACAGTCCAAGGCACCTGGCAGCCTCATGAGTACTAACTGCATATCAATGTCTTGGAGATGAGGGCCGTGCTTTTGGCACTGCAAGCTCTTCAGAACTCTCTTCCCACTGGGATCATTGCAATTCAAACAGACAATATGTCGGTAGTGTGGTACATCAACAAGCAGGGCGGAACCAGGTCCTACCCCCTATGTCGAGAAGCACTCAGACTCTGGCAGTTGGCAATCTCTTCCCAATGGTTTCTGACAGCAGCGCACATCCCTGGGAAGTCCAACGTTATAGCGGACAGGCTGAGCAGAGCAATTCTCATGCCTCATGAGTGGTCTCTCAGTCAGACAGTGGCGGACCAAATCTTCCACAAATGTGGTCAGCCTTGCTGCAACCTTTTTGCCACCCCCTTCAAAAGCAAGTGCAACAATTTCTTCTCTCTCCTCCCTCTTCCCAGACACTCCCAAAGAGATGCTCTAGTTCATGATTGGCCTCAGGGACTTCTTTATGCATTCCCTCCGTTTCCCCTGATTCTCAAACTAATACAGAAAGCTACCACATTGGGATGCAAGATGATCCTCATTGCCCCTTACTGGCCTCAACAAATTTGGTTCCTGTTCCTGTATCATCACCTTCTGGAGTAGCCCTGGACCCTGGACCCAGTTCCAGACCTCCTGATCCATCAATTGGGCGGACTGCACCAATCCCTTCAATCTCTCCAGCTCACTGCTCTGCTTGGTTGCTCCACTTCCGACCTTAGCCAGGCTTCCGAACATCTCCCACTCTGTGCGTGAAATCATCTTATCATCGCATAAGTCTACCACTAGAAAGACTTATGCTAGTAAGTGGAAACATTTTTCTTTCTGGGCAGAGGCCAGGAATATAGATCCCTTTTCAGCCCCTGTGCACCATATTTTGGATTTTTTAGCGGAACTTATTCATGCTGGATCTTCTTCTGCCACGATTAGAGTTCAGTTAGCTGCAATTTCAAACTTTCATACAGGCCTATCAGATACTAGTATTATGTTCCATAAGCTTTGTAAAGCTTTTCTCAAAGGGACTACTTTACTCAGGCCCTCAGTGAGAGATCCCCCACCTCCATGGGATCTAAATTTGATTTTAGCTTCCCTGATACTGCCCCCCTTTGAACCTGCAGCTTCTTGTTTTTTGAAGTTTCTTTCTTGGAAAACTCTTCTTCTGGTTGCAATTACTTCAGCCAGAAGAGTTTCTAAACTTCAGGCTCTTTGTGTTCACCCTCCTTATCTAGTTTTCCACAATGACAGAGTTTCTCTCAGGACTAATCCTTCCTTCCTTCCAAAGGTTTCTTCTGACAATAATCTGAATCAGTCTATTGGTCTCCCTGTGTTTTTTCCAAATTATTCCAACAAGGCGGAGTACAAATTGCATCAGTTGGATGTTCATAGACAGTTATGTTTTTACTTGCATAGAACTAAGCAAATCAGAAAATCAGACCAGCTGTTCCTGTCCTATGCTGAGGGTAAACAAGGTCTACCAGTGTCGAAAGTAACCTTATCTAGGTGGTTGACGTCTATTATTACATTTATATATCAGCTAAGGAATAAAGAGCTTCCTGCTAAACCAAAAGGTCACTCCACTAGAGCTCTAGTTACTTCAGTGGCTTTTCAGGCAAGATTGCCAATGGAAACTATTTGTGCAGCAGCTACATGGGCCAATCCTCATACATTCATTTCACATTATAAACTGGACATGGCCTCCAGGAGCAGAGCTGATTTTGGTTCCACTGTTCTGAAGAGTATGTTCCGATGAGCCACCCAGGATTGAGATGCTATGGACGCTGTCCTAACCAGCAAGAATGAAGGCGAGATAGACAACTTAACATTAAGAAGTTATGTACCTACCATAACGTTCCATGTTAGTTGTCTTCTTCTCACCTTCTTTCTTGCGTCCCACCCTCCATCCCCCTAACCTAGTAGACCGAGAAGAGTTCCTTATGTTTTTTTCTCACTGGCTGAGTCTTCTCTGGCTATTCCTTCTGACTAGTAGTCTCTCCAGTAGGATTTATGCATTCCAGGATAGGATTTCTGTATTATTATGTCTGCAGTTAGACTTACCAAACGAGATCTGGGTATCTTGCGCCAGGCATCATGGGATATAGGAGAGCCTCAAGCCAGTAAGCAGCTCTCGAGCTTTTGAAGATGGCTGAGTCAGAGCCGAGGATCAGCTCCGAACCCAGCCAGCAAGAAAAAAGGCGAGAAGAAGACAACTAACATGGAACGTTATGGTAGGTACATAACTTCTTATTTTTCCAGTTTTATAATTGCTTTTCTAGCTATAGCTAGACCTAGACCACAGAACAGGCACTTGAGACTTAGGTATAATTGCAGGAATTGGAGCATTAAGTAAGACCGGTGATTTAGAAATACAGCATCTATCTGACCACAATGCCAGAGAAGAATTATTAATCTCTTTCCAAAGGGGAGCAGTTATGTTGGGTCAATATTAAATCACCAAATGCTTAAAAAAGTGAACGGTGATTTATCGACCCTATGTAAGCAAAAGCTTACAATATCGAAGTGTCAGAACAGCGATTTTTTTTTCCAAGGGAAAAAAATTGCTGTTCCAACAACAACAAAAATAAAAATAAAAATGAATTTCAAACATTACATTAAGTGGGGGGCATCACCCCCCTGTTGTGGGGGGCTGCACCTTCACACGCCCCCCACACACTTAAATATACCAACTCTGAGATCGCACTACAGTGCTGAAAATGGCAAAGTATCTGAGTGGCCAAGCGAATTCTTTCCCAGGGAAAGAATTCGCTTAACAGCCTCTTTGATATTTTCCGTTTTCAGCCTTTTAAATTCGACTAAGACGCATTTGAAAGAATGCGTCTTTGGTCTTCTAACACAGACCTGTTATGTTACACTCCAACACCATATGTACCCAATCAGCTTCTATGTCTTAGTCACATCCCCAGCATTTAACATTAATAATTCAGCACATTAAAGCAATTATTAATCTCTTTCCAAAGGGGAACTGTTAATTTACACTCAAACACCATATGTACCCAATCAGCTTCGATGTCGAAGTCACATCCCCAGCATTTAATATTAATAATTCAGCACATTAAAGCAATTAATTATTAATCTCTTTCCAAAGGGGAACTGTTAATTTACACTCAAACACCATATGTACCCAATCAGCTTCTATGTCTTAGTCACATCCTCAGCATTTAACATTAATAATTCAGCACATTAAAGCAATTATTAATCTCTTTCCAAAGGGGAACTGTTAATTTACACTCAAACACCATATGTACCCAATCAGCTTCTATGTCGAAGTCACATCCCCAACATTTAATATTAATAATTCAGCACATTAAAGCAATTAATTATTAATCTCTTTCCAGAGGGGAACTGTTAATTTACACTCAAACACCATATGTACCCAATCAGCTTCTATGTCGAAGTCACATCCTCAGCATTTAATATTAATAGTTCAGCATATTAAAGCAGTTTTATTCAGTGTGATGTATACATATTGTTTTCAAATGGTGTATGCCCAAACTGATATGTGGGATGTGACAGTTCTTTTGTGTTTCTTGCATGCTCTAGAAGGTTCTCAGGTGAGAAGTCATCTTCATATTTTTTTCATGTTTGACAGAATCAATCATTAACAAAATGTGAAAGTGGAAGTAACTAAAAGGGTGTGTGTTTGTGTGTGTGGGGGTGTATGTGTGTTATGTGCTTGTGTGAATATGTCCATGCGTGTGTGTGTGTGTGTGTGTGTGTGTGTGTGTGTGTGTGTGTGTGTGTGAGAGAGAGAGAGAGAGAGTCAGAGTGAGAGGCCCATTCTTCATGGAAGGACTCCACATAGCATGAATCATTTAAAAATATTGTACTTGCCATGAAACTGATAATGGAACACCAGAATATAATTATGAAACTCAAAAAATCACAATAGAGGTCCAATACCACAAGCGAGTGCCAAATAATTTATTCTTGAATACAATATAAGCACTTTCATCTTGAAAGTCAAGACTTCATCAGATACATACAAAACTTTGAACTCAATCATTTTATATCATATGCACTAAATGCAATTAAAATCAATTAATGTTTTAAAGCAATATGGTCCCTTTTCAAATTTCAGCTTGAAATTCAATGATAATTACTCATTACATATCCATCCATGCAAAATATTTAAAATGCATTATTAAAATTTTCAATACTAATGACATTTTTAACAGAAGTCAATAAATGAAATGAAATAAACTACAATAAAATTGTTATAACCTTCTTTTAGTGACTATACTTCTATCTCTTTTGTCACTAATACTGGTTTGATAGAAATGTATTCATTCATTTCACATTAGAGAAAAACAGAGGTGCACAAGACACAAAGTATAGCCCAGCTGTATATGTCTGTGTCTTCCGCGTTTTCATTTTGCACATTAACACAGGAAGGAGATGTATGTCTTTATCCTGTGAACATTCATATCAGCTGACAGCAAAATGGTTAGGGCTAAAACAAAAAAAACTTGCGATGGCTGCCTGAATGATAGTCACATGAGGGTGGATCACCTGATGGCAGAATGAAAGGGATGTTTAATTATGGGGAGGCTGAAGTCTGTCAGACAGTGGCATATAAAAATAATTAAAAAATTGAATACATTAGGGCTGAAAGTTAAGGTATCAGCAGTCTTCCTTTCAACATTCAATTCCTCACTATCTCCTCATCTGATAATCATAATTAACCAATGTACCACCATGAAAGACTCCATTGCCCAGCTCTGCTGAGCATCACACACCCAAACCAGCATTAAAACACATTGCCTTCTCAACCCCTCGGAGCATACTGATGCACAAATCAG
Organism: Protopterus annectens; assembly: GCF_019279795.1. Classification (NCBI taxonomy): domain Eukaryota; kingdom Metazoa; phylum Chordata; order Ceratodontiformes; family Protopteridae; genus Protopterus; species Protopterus annectens. The sequence goes on from NC_056749.1 coordinate 761,706,838, forward strand.
CCAACAACTAGTTATATTCACACTAGCCATTCTTTTCAGTTAAAACAAAACAGCATGTCACATCCCTAAACTGCAAGTTTATTGTTCCACATCAGTGTGTGGCAACCATGTATTGTTGATGTTTGCCCTTGGATAGTCTCTTGGGCTGATTATCATGTTATATTTGAATACATTAGTGATATACACTGAGACAAATAGTGAGTGTCTTACCCAAAACTATTCAAACCAGAGCAGGATTGTTTGATATTTTGTTTGTAATAGTGTAGCATTTCTTCTTTACCTCCTATAGAATGGTGAATTCATGTCCCAGTCTCATACCTTTATATTTGTTTTGCTTTGTGCACAAGTATGCACTATAGAACTACAGATTGCAAAGTTCTGCTACATTAGTTACACTTTTTTTTGCATAAGAAGATTGTAATTTGCATGTCCTGGCTTATTTGCCAAATATGCAGAATAAGATGTTCCAGTGTATAGAATTTACTGGAATCATATCAACGTCTATGTTTAAATGACTATCTTCATGTCAAAATTTAGCAACTGAAAGAATTACTTTACCATTTCAAAGACCAAACATTTCAGAGATCAATAGCCTTGCCTATACAATTGATGGATCATGAGGCACTTAATCTAAAGGCAGAAGAAAGTTTCAGTCTGAAACGTATGGTGTATGTAAATGCATTTCACGTATATTCATATATACATTACATAAACATGTTTTGCTATGGATATTTCTTTCTCAGCATATTATATATAAAATCATACTCATGAGGTATTATTTAACAGTCAAACCCTATACTTTGTATGTAATATCAGGTATCGTTGATGAGAAACTAAGATTTTCACTATTTATTAAAGGTTTTTTTTTTTTGAGGAATGAAAAGTATGTCAGTGCTGCTGAATTTCTACAACTTACAAATGAGTAGAAGTGATTTTCTCATATGCAGATGATAAAAGATGAGCAACAAAGTAACGTATCACATATACATTCTTTTAATCTAAAATATGTCTGTTTTACTGATGTGGGTTTTACACTTTAACTTTTTTGTAAAATTATTTTCTTACGGCCACAGTGCCTGTGTGTTTCATATTCTGTCATTTCATTCAGAAATGACTTGTATATAATAAGTAGCAAGAGATGTGAAACCTTCGGGCTGCATTCAAATGGTTCGTCAACTGTTCCTGAGGAAACATTAGTGGTCCGTCTGTGACTGCCTTCCCATAATCCAAGGCACAGTACCATAGCAACTTTTGTTTACACTCATCCCTCTCAGGTTAAGAACTCTATCACTGCTATTCTCGCTTTATGACTGCTGTGAGGTCTCTATGGTAACGGACCTGTGGATAGGCTTTTACTGCTATTAGCAACCTCTGTCTCTCTTCGCAGTTCTTATTACACCATTGACAGAAATGATTAAAATTAGTTTGCTTGAAATTTTATTTTGAAACAGACTTAGGAAATTGCTGTCCAGGTGCTTAAAAGGAGAAATGCATTAATGATGAGCTATCCAACTGCGTACCACATGGCAACGATCTGTGCTTTTCTCACTTTTGCATGTTTGTTCCGACCAATTCTCAGAAACAGTTATCTAGCACAAAGCTAATCTGTATGTGTCCAACTCACACCTCATTTTCTTTCTTTTGATTAGAGGTTAAAATACAAAGTCAGGGAGATTTTCCATAGAAGTGAAACGACAGCAAAAGCATATACAATAAAGATAAGCATCATAGTAAAACAATAAATGGGTTGGTACTTGAAATATTATGGTAGTAGAATCCACTGAAGTCTGCTTTGTAGTTCAGTGTAGTGTTATGTACTTGAAATGTATAAACAATGATAGAGAGCTAGATATGAACAAGAGTTCAGTATATACCTCAGTATTTGTTTGATATGTCATTGTGGATATTTTTGCTAGAGACTGTATCGAAAGTAAACATAATTTTTTTAAACTAGGCAATGTTAACAGATATGGATTTAAAATTCATCAGAAGACATTATGACAAAACAGACTGAAACAAATTCAGTGTTGAAAATCAGCTCTGTATGAGTTGCATTACCTTGCCTTGCACATAGGTGGAAACCTGTGGGCAAATATATTTATTTATTTATTTATTTTACATTTGTTGACCGGACTAGTCTAGCTGGATACATGTCCATTTTCAGTAGAGGCCCGGGGAGAAAAGCTCCATGTTGAGTATACAAATATAGTATGTAGAAACATAAAATAGGTTGCAAAAAGGTATGCAGGCCGTCCACATGCTAAATTGCATTAAAAAGATTTATACTGCTATATGGTGATGGGATTGGTGTCTACAATTTCTGCTTGCAAACTCTATGACTCTAAGCAAGTTATTTATGCAGACAGTGTTCCCAGGTCCCCTGTAAAGGTGGACATGTGTGTCTACTGGGTTTACCCAATTAGCAAGAATGTAAAAAAAATACTAAAAAAAAGACTCTTTTTTGTACTTTTGAATAATTCTAAGGCAGCAGGGGAGCTGCTTCAATCATTTTCATTTTTTTTCTTTTCTTTCTTTTCTTTCTGTCCGTTATGATCGGCTTGCTTAAAGTGATATAAATATGAGAAAAATGAATATATAGGACATAATGTCCAACACCATACCTGCATATATACACATTTAAAAGAACAAAGACAAACACATACATAGAACTGCATAGGTGCCCAAGCGCGCGCACGCGCGCACACACACACACACACACACACACACACACACACACACATAGATGTATCATTTACGCAGTTTATCACCTCATTCTTAAGTAGTGTGTATTTCCATCAATAATCAACTGCTGCACATGCTGTTATATTTTTAACAAAATGCAAAGAGAAGAAATTAGTCATCTGGTCATCCTCAGCTGAGTCTTTTGATTTAGGAGGCTGTGTAAAAATGAAAAAAATGACAATAAAATAGTTTGCCCCACCCCCACAAAACAACTTTATCAAAAGGGACATGGTGGCCAGACCAAAATAAAATTTACTAATTTCCATCCGATTGGCAAGGTCTCATTTCAATGCAGTCAGGAATGAACTCTGTTTTACTTGGATGTGGAGAATATTCAATAGTTCAGGCATCCTTTGGGCTACATATTTGCCTCTCCAGCACATTTTATTTACATCACAAGCAAAGTTTACATCCCGTGTTCTAGTGATTCTGGTGTGATTTGATTTGTGCATATGCAAGAAATCTATCAGGGCTGGCTCTGAGGAATCCTTGTAAGCTAGGCAAACACCCCCTCTCAACAGCCTCTAGAAGACTGAACACAGAGACAAAGCCTGTAGGTGAACAGTTGAGGATATGTATTCTTGCCCTGAATTCTCCTTGTGAGAAACCTTTGTGGATATTCCAGCTTTTGCAATTGTCTGTGTAGATACATGCCAAAGGGGGTATTGTACTCAATGGCAGGTCTGATAAAGGCAGGTACAGCGGTACTGTAACTTCCTTGGACCTGGATGTCAGTCTTACCTGTAAGATGGGTGATATAAAATTATTTTATTTTTATCTTAGATACATGTTGCTCAAAGCCCAGATTGCTGTCTACATATGTTCCCAGCTCCCTTTCTACTGGGTCAATGCTTAGGGGTGTTTTATCAATAGAATCATTAACTTGGGTTGACAGTTTCTCAAAGGGCATTAGCATTTTTTTTTTACATTGAGTTTTAGGCCATGCCTTTGGTACCATGTATCTGTCTGTGTTAAACCTACTACAAGGTGTTGGTGTCTTTGGAGGGAATCTATATTAGCTCCCAGTTTACAATCATCTGCAAACTTGGTGAGCCAGAGGCCTTAAATGTTAGTTCTAACTTCCAAGAAATAGATGCCAAATAGGAGCAGGCCCAGCACTAAGCCCTGGAGTATTCCACTGGTGACCAATCTCTTGGTGGAGGTGGTCACATTGATCCTAACTTCTTGGGTCCTGTCTGTGAGCTAACTGGTAATCCAGCAAGTTATGTAAGAGTGTATGCCTAGCTCAGAGAGCTTGCCAAAAATGCTTGAATGGGATATTGTATTGAATGCTTCAGCCAGGTCAAGATACATTGTATGCACTCTTTTATCCACTTCTATTCCCTTGTTGACCCTCTCAAAAAAATCTACCAGATTTATGTTTTGGAGTGCTAACCATAAAGTAAACATTGTGTCACTGACTAAAAAAATAAACAGCATGCATCCTATATCTGCATGAAAAGATTGTTTCTATGACTTCCTAAGCATGGATAACTTTAGAATAAGACTTGGCACATTAAATTCCTGCCTATTAAGATAATGAAGCCTGTTGCTTATATATTTACTTTTGCCATATCTGCTTTTAAAATGTCATAAATCTGATGACCTCGCCATAGCAGAAGATATTAATTCATTAAGCTTTCAGTATATCCAAAGGAAAGATGTAAATATATGTAGAGGTTTATCAGATAATGATATTCATAAAGATAACTACTATTATTATCTTTTTGAATATAGTTACTATAATTATCAATTCTGGGATCAGCATTCCTTTTAAGGCAAACTACAGTAAATACATGGCAATTCACTCATTCATTCCTTCAGTATCTGAGTATCTATTTAATCCTCTTCAAGACTGTAAGAGACCCAAAAATATCCCAGAAATTACTGTGCATAGGGTACAGGATCTAATATTGAATGGGACAGCTACCTTTCACAGTATGCCCGCATAATCTCACACACACACACACACACACACACACACACACACACACACACACACACACACACACACACACACACACACACACACACACGCACGCACACACGCACGCACGCACACCCTATAGAATTTCTGGAGAAATGCCAATTCACTTGTGCATATTCTTGAGATACAAGAAGAAACAAAGCCCTTGGCAAAATTCCACATAGACATAGAAAGCTGGACTTAAATTGCAAATGCACTGATGTTATTAATTCAACAAATGTTATAGGTGTCTGAGGAGTGATACTTATTTTATTGTCACAGCTTTCCAAAGTACATAAAGATTTCATATGGGTGATCTGATTGTTTGAACCATTTCAATCAATTACGTGGCCTTTCAGCAAACCACCATACTATATCTCAGTGAGAGACCTTCCTACTGTTACTATAGCTTACTTTGAAGGATGCTCACCAGCATGGGACTTACCGATGTTGCTATAATTATTTCTTCTGCAGATATCCAATAGTCTAAGCAATTCATATTGAACCAAGTCCCAGAGCACAGATAGGTGTCTTTCCTAAGATCAATCAGTGGTGCTTTTTTGACATATATATTTATCAGTCACTCATGATGTTCATGGAATAAGCACATTACAGAATAGAAACAGCAAGGCTACCTTTAAAACTATCTGTCCCAGATGCATTTTTTTTTGTAGTGGACAACATGTAAGTTTATATGACACAAAGAAAAATGTAAGCAAACATTAAATTAAGAACATTAGTTTAACCTTCAACAGCTATCTTGTTAGATGAAGTCACTTCAATTTGATCCATCCAGGAATAAAAATATCACTATTGAAGAGAATGTTACCTCCTGTAAATGCCTCGGCATAATGAAGGAACTTAACGATTTTTCAGGGTCCGACATTATCCTGGAGTGGATGAAATTCATAATTAATAAACACTGTATTACAATATTAGTGGAAAAACACAAAAAAATTACAGTGGGATACATTGATGGCTTTAGGGCTCATATTCACTGGTCAGATGACAACTGACACTATTTTGTTCAGCTTTTTTTTTAAATTGCTTGTTATGAGAAACAGGATACTGTACTAAAAGACACATCCATATCATAATGGTTGCACAAACAGCAAATATATAAAGAGGACATATTCAAATAAGAAAATCTTCCTCCCAGCTGAGAAAAAATATGTAATTTCCCAAATCAGGATATAATATATCCATCACAAACCCCTCATCTTCATATGCTCGAATTGTATAGAAAAAAAAGTAGAATAATGATTGCAAACATGTCAGACTATTTATTCTGTTACAATATCAACCTTTTAACTGAATCAAAAAATAACAGCTCCACTAGTGTGTCATTTGAAAATAGTAGCCAGCAGAGTGGCAATCTATTATTTTGTGTAAATAAGACAATGGTGATGACATAGTTAAAATCCAAAAGCCTATATCTTGGTCTTCCTAGATCAAAATCCCAAATGTCCAGCTTATGCAGTCTGTGACCTTGCCCCATAAATGTCTGATTACTTGACAAGACCAAAGCATATGAACATATAAACATATTCTGTTTGGCCCACAGAGCCAACAATGACCTTCACCTGTACAACACCTGCCTTTTATAGTACCAGGTGAATGCTGTTATGTAAGAAAGCATTTAATAATGGAAACATTGGTATGAAGGGGGAGGTACTAATGGGTCAGTCCCTTCCAAACTGTAGTATATTCACTTACAGAAATGTCATATTGCATCATCATAAACTCCTACTTGAATGCGATATTTTCCACTGAGTCTAAAACCTGTAAGAGAAACTGTGCATAGATATGGTTCACACTGAGTTTTCTTATTCTAATGGATGCTGCAAAAAATCAGTTTCATCATCCCTTCAGAATATATTGACAGTGCTGATTTTTTCACTATTGTTATCCTAAAAGTATAGATTTGAAGCTGAGGTATCTGCACCCACATTATGGTGGCAGTTTTCACAATCAAACTATGCACCCCATACAGAATGGTAGTAAAAGAACCTGTTGGTCCAGTATATCAGCCAAATACATTATTTCTGAATCCTGGTGTCCCATTCAATAACTTTATTATTAATCTGAATTTCTGGGTTAGCCCAAACACACAATGTAGGAAAAGTCAGTAAAGCCATTAAGTACTTGCTATTATTTCTATCCTTCTGCTCAATCCAGGTTTCTAATCTTCCATGCCTTGTAGTAAGATTTGTTTTTCGTATGGTCTCACAGAGAGCAAGATATTATTGGGTTCTACCATATGTATTCTCATATATATGTGTGTGTGTGTGTGTGTGTGTGTGTGTGTGTGTGTGTGTGTGTGTGTGTGTGTGTGTGTGTGTGTGTGTGTATATATATATATATATATATATATATATATATATATATATATATATATATATATATATATATATATATATATATGTATATTTATACACATATATCTATATCTATATATATCTATGTATATATGTTCGTCTTTCGGCTTTTCCCAGTTAGGGGTCGCCACAGCAAAACTCTGGTCCACTAATGACTGGCAGTAGATTTTTACGGTGCCAGGGTGCCAGCCGGACGCCCAACTTTCAACGAAGGCACGTCTTGCTGTGAGGTGACAATGCTACTGCTGCACCACCACGGCTTCCTATATATATATATATATATATAATTTGCTGATTCTTTTTAATATATATTAAAGTCTACACATTCATTTTCTTATGTTTTAAAATTTTCTACATGCTCATCGAAAACAATTCTATGTATTCCATTTATCCATGCCTTGTATTTGCTTATTTGTATGTGTTCACTGAAATTTTATGTCAGTAATGGTCATCCGGTCCACTAATGATTGGCAGTAGATTTCTACGGTGCCGGGGTGCCAGCCTGACGCCCAACCTTCAACAAAGGCACGTCTTGCTGTGAGGTGACAATGCTACCACTGCACCAATATATATATATATATATATATATATATATATATATATATATATATTTTATTTGCTGATTCTCTTTAATATATATTAAAGTCTACACATTCAATTTCTTATGTTTTAAAAATTTCTACATGCTCATCGAAAACAATTCTATATATTCCATTTATCCATGCCTAGTATTTGCTTATTTGTATGTGTTCACTGAAATTTTATGTCAATTATGGTCAACCATGAACTTCTCATTCTTTCACTAAAATCTATTTCCCTCAGCAAGCCTGCTATCCAGTGGTTCCAGTCCTACCTGACTGGTAGACAGCAGGCGATACTATGGCAGGGCAAACTCTCCAGCCAGTTACCTCTCACACTTAGTGTCCCTCAAGGGTCCATACTAGGCCCACTACTCTTCTCTATTTTTATCAACAACCTTCACACTGCTATCCCTAAAGCTACCTTTATTCAATATGCAGATGATTCCACTCTCATCTGCTCAGCCACCTCCCCATCCGACTTGCAAATCTTAACCCAAAATACATTTAACACTATTGAGAACTGGCTCACCAACCAATGCCTACTTCTGAACCCCAATAAAACTAAACTTCTACTCTTCTCTCCCACTAGTAGATCCACCACACTTTCATTCTCTGTCACATCTAACAATAGTACCACTATTTCCCCAGATAATCACACCAAACGGCTAGGGGTTATCATAGACAATAATCTCAAATTTGACCTATAGGTCAACAAAACCATACAGACCATCAATAAGAAGCTTGGATCACTGTATAGAAACAAGACATTTTTAACCCCACTGGCTGGGACTGTAATCTCCCAATCACACTTACTCTCTACTCTTTTATATGCCTCACCTGTACTCTCAAACCTCAACAAATCCAAACTAGGTAAGCTGTCCCATAGCTACAATCATATTGCCAGATTTGCCACTGGCTCCACCTATAGAATCCACCACTACCAGAACCTTAAACAACTAGAGTGGCTAGAACTGCCCAGCTTAATTCAATTCAATCAATTCTTAATAGTGCACAAAATTTTGTACCACCCTGAGGCTACCCCCTCACTTAAAAATATTATTATGCCATATAGCAACCTAAGATCCCTATGGTCAGCCGATAAACTACTGGTCCAAACCCACAAAGCTAATAACTCTGCTGGTGAATCCCTGTTTGCCAACTTCATTGGCAAAACCTGTAATTCATTGACAAACTATATAACCCTACAATCCTCCAAAAGTCTCTTAAAAAAAAACTTCAAACAGTATCTCAAAGTGAATTGGCTATGTCCATGTACCAACCCTGATTAAGTTATAAACTAAAAGCATATTCTGCAATTATCATAACTTGTAACTACATCACCAAGCTCTGCTTCCAATCTGATGTCTCTTACATTTAATTGTCTGTCCATGAGAATTGTGAGTCCCTACTAGGGAACACTACTAACCCATTGTATATAATCACTTTGTTTTTATAATTGTTTGCTAACTTCTGTGTAATCTATGTAAGTTTGGGCATGTATCCAGTCGGACTATCCCAGTAAATAAATGTAAAATAAATAAATAAAAATAATTATGTTACATGTATTTTAAATTGTCTGCACACTGTATGTGACTATTTGGGCCAAGTTATGTCTGAAAGGGGTCCTTGGTCTGTTCCACCTACCCAGTTAACAAATGTTAAATAAAATAAGATAAAAAAAATAATCAGATGCATTCTTATTGTCTGATACAACTACTCTGCTTTTATTTTATATGCACTATATCATCTTGAAATTCATTTCTTCTGATATCTTAGTTTTTGTTGATCCCATTCACTCTCTTATATCAGCTATGACTTCCTTAAGTCTTAATTATTTCATTGTTAATGATATTTTATAATCACATCTATTTGGCTCCATGTCTATCTATTTTAATAAGCCATTTTTATCTCCATTCTTTCAAAATAAACTTCTCCTCAAACACCTTTATTGAATTATCACTTGTGACAGACACATTTACATTCATGTAAAAGTAGTCAAACTATATTAACATAACAAACGTTATACTTTGCATATATATCATATAACCTAAGCATTATTACATAAATTTTTCAATTCTTGCTTTTTTAAAACAACATTTTCATTAAACCATCACTTACTACATACCATATCATGCATTTATATAAATGAAAATAAACCACGCCAACACAATCCTAGATCAAAACGTGCTTCAACAAAGTATTAGTTTAAAGGTGTGCATCCTTATGCAACCAACTTATTGTACATTTTTAATTTTTTATATTTTTTCCCCTAGCAGATTTGTTTGTTTTTCAGTTGAACTGTATGGGTTACATGTTACATTAACATTTTTTTATATCACAAAAACCTGGCATTTTAACAGGGGTGCGTACACTTTTTATAGCCATTGTAGCTCACTTACAGTGGATATAAAAAGTGTACACACCCCTGTTAAAATGCCATTTTTATATATAAAAAAATGAACAGACAAAGCAATTCCTGTGGAAATAGTAGGAAAAAAGTGTCGCAGCAAACTTCAAAGTAGATAAAAAGTTAATTTATTACAATAATCCAAACCAGTAGTAAAGTGCGCTTTTGTATTGTAACCCAAGACTTCTTCAGAACAAATTAAAATATATCAATACCATACTTAAATAGTCCCTGGTGAACAATTAAAGCTGATTGTCAATTAAGAACCAAAATGTAAGGAAGCTCTTGTAAGGGCAAAAGTTAAAAATGCTTTTAAATTAATTCAGAACCATCTTATTGACATAAAGAATATATAAGAACACTTCCAAATATTTAAATGTACAATTATACAATATTACAAAACTATGATTCACGTTTTATATATTAAATGCCTTATTTAAAAATCCTTTTTGATAAAAAATTTCTTCTAAAGCTTTAATGCCTTGTACTTCAATACTGGCATGATACTACATGCCTGGTTTGGATTATTGTAATAAATTAACTTTTTATCTACTTTGGAGGTTGCTGCAACACTTTTTTCCTACTATTTCCACAGGAATTGCTTTGTCTGTTCATATAAAAAAAATGAGACCACAATAAATCATTTCAAAACTCTTTAATGGGACCTATAACCTGTACAATCCAATTGAAAAACAAATATGTTAAGGGAAAAAAAAATGTTCCATAAGTGTGCACACCCTTAAATTAATACTTTGTTGAAGCACCTTTTGATTTAATTACTGCATTCAGTCATCTTGGGTACACACCTGCCATCAAGTAAAGAGACTCTGATTAACCTCATATAAAGTTCAGCTATCCTAGTAGGATTTTCCTGACATTTACTCAGTTGCCTGCTGCAGCAAAAGCCACAGTTCGCAGACAGCTTACAAAGCATCAAAGGGATCTCACTGTTGAAAGGTATCAGTTAAGAGAAGGGTACAAAAAATATTGACAGCAATGGATACACCATGGAGCACACTGAAGTGGAGAAAATATGGGACAACAGTGATGTTGCAAATAGCTGGACGTCCTCCGAAGATTGATGAAAAGACAAGATGAAAACTGGTCGGGGAGTCTGCCAAGAGACATACGGCAACACTGAAGGAGCTGCAGGAATTTCTACCAAGTACTGGTTGTGTACTACATTTGACAACAATCTCCCGTATTCTCCATATGTCTGGCCTATGGGGTATGGGTACAAGACGGAAGCCTTTTCTTACACAGAAAAACATCCAGGCCCAGATAAAATTTGTAAAAATATACATCAAGTCTCCCAAAAGCATGTGGAAAAATGTGTTATGGTCTGACGAGACCAAAGTTGAACTTTTTGGCCACAATTCCAAGAGGTACATGTGGCGCAAAAACAACACTTCGCATCACCAAAGGGACACTATCCCCATGGTGAAGCATGGTGGTGGCAGAATCATGCTTTGGGTTTGCTTTTCTTCAGATGGAACTGGGACTTTAGTCAAGGTGGAGGGAATTATGAACAGTTACAAATACCAGTCACTTTTGGCCCAAAACCTTCAGGCATCTGCTAGAAAGCTGAAGTTGAAGAGGAATTTTACCTTTCAACATAACAATGACCCCAAGCATACATCCAAATCAACAAAAGAATGGCTTCACCAGAAGAAACTTAAAGTTTTGGAATGGCCCAGCCAGAGCCCAGACCTAAATCCAACAGAAAATCTGTGGGGTGACCTGAAGAGGGCTGTGCACAAGAGATGCCTTTGCAATTTGACAGATTTCAGCACTTCTGCAAGGAAGAGCAGGTAAATATTCTCAAGTCAAGATGTGCCATGCTGACAGACACCTATCCAAGAAGACTGAATGCTGTAATTGAATCAAAAGGTGCTTCAACAAAGTGATAATTTAAGGGTGTGCATACTCATTCAACCAGCTTATTGTATGTTTTTTTTTATTTTTTATATGTTCCCCTAACAGATTTGTTTGTTTTTCAGTGGAATTGTACAGATTATAGGTCACATTAAAGGTAGGAAAAGTTTTGAAACGATTTGTTGTGCTCTCTTTTTATATATCACAAAAACCTGACATTTTAACAGGGGTGTGTACACTTTTTATATCCAATGTATGTCCTGCTGCCTTTTAGGCCTCATTTCTCCCTTGTATTTATTGTTCCTACAATCCCCATTTCTTCCTATGTAGTTTGCTCCTACCCTTTTCTAAAGATCTCAATTCCGGTTGTTTTATCTCTGTTACTATATTCACTACTTCCAGTATAGTTGGTTTAGATTCTGATTTCAATTTTCTAGTAATTGCTTTTTTGGCATCCACCATTATTAGACACAATAAAGCCTTACCATGTCTAGGTATTTCCGATTCTGTGTCATAGTTCAGAAAAATCATCTTGCTCATCAGACCAATCTGCTCACCTAACATCTCCAAGAATGCATCCCGCAGGGAATCTTTAAATTCACCCAGCTCACTGTACTCCCAGAATATATGTTCCCAGTTACCTCTTTCTTCCCTTTCACACCTCCACCATTTACTGTCCACCTGAAAAAAAATTCCCTGGAATCTACTTGGGGTATTAAAATACTTATGTAAACATTTCTAGGCAAAAGTCCTAAATCTTCTAGATTTTGGTGCATATTTGGGAGTCATTCATATATCTTCCCATTGTTTCTTTGTTCATTGCTTATCCAATCTCTTTTCCCAATCCTTTCTAACCTCCTGATTAATTCTTATAGTTATTGTGCCCTTCTTCAAAATAAACTTGATTAAAATCAATATTTTGTGAATTATATTCTTTACTAATACTTTTTATTTTGCAGGTAATGAACTATAATATAACTGCATGCATGTGCATTTTGTTTCACCTTTTGTAACCCTGAGCTAAACATAAAAAAGGCAAGTTGAGATACACAGTTGTAGCCCTGTTGACAAATAAAATAAATAAAGCAATTTTCACAGTATTGGAATAGTCTAAGTCATGTAATGCATCAATACTTTCATAGAAAAAATAGTATTACATTTTATAGAATAGGTATCTGACCACACATTTAGAAGAGAAATG